>NC_136408.1:71312788-71357788 GCF_051521515.1 Lactuca serriola
TCTTCCAACATCTTCTTCTTCTTTTTTCTTGCTGAAATCTTGATTATATGTTGTTGAAATCTTATTTTACATTTTTTTTTCGTTTTTTTGTTTATTCTTGTTGATTTTTTTTTTTCGTTTTTTTGATATTATATAATGATAATTTCTTGACGAAATATCTTTATTTTTACTAAAATATCATTATTTTTTGTTGAAATATCATAATTTTTTGCTGAAATGTCATACATTATTAAATTTCGGTATTAAAAAACTATTTTGGTTTATAAAATCAGTTTATTTTTATTTTTTTAATATATGCATCAGCATGCAGATATTAAAAAAAACAAACACACTTTTTATTACAGTCTGCAGCCGTTTGGTCCACCTCTTTTACTACAGAAAGTTGCAGAGATGATCCGCAAACTTCATGAATTTTTACTTCAAAATAACAAAAAGCACCTATGTGAAATATTTTCACGCCAAAAAACATAAATCCTAAAAGTCATTTTTCCGGTATTAAAAAACTATTTTGGTTTATAAAATCAGTTTATTTTTATTTTTTTAATATATGCATCAGCATGCAGATATTAAAAAAAAACAAACACACTTTTTATTACAGTCTGCAGCCGTTTGGTCCACCTCTTTTACTACAGAAAGTTGCAGAGATGATCCGCAAACTTCATGAATTTTTACTTCAAAATAACAAAAAGCACCTATGTGAAATATTTTCACGCCAAAAAACATAAATCCTAAAAGTCATTTTTCCGCGATTCAAAGGAAACCTACGTTTCCTAATATGTAAATGATAGGTACATTTCAAGGTGCAAAAATATAAAGAAGGCAGTCCCACTCATTAATTAGGTTAAATTAAGCTTAATGATTAAATATCTTCTAAAACAAATGAATGTAGCACAACAAATTTTGACGAATGTACACATTTAGTCACTCAGGTAACCAACTGTTCTTGTATCAGGTTATATAATGGTGTAATTGATAGGTAAAATTGTGATTAGTAAAATTCAACTTTAATGGAAAAAAACTTGAGTGACTAAATATATAAAATAGCCAAACTTTGTTGTATTATAATGCCAAAAACCCTTTGTATATAATTCACAATAGTTAATAGAATAATATGGTTTATAGATTTTGTGCATGTTCAACATATAGCTTTTGAAAGCTTTTAAGAAAAAACTTAGAAAAAAAAAGTTTCATTTAACGGTTAGAACTTTTAGCTTTTATTTTAGACAAATAACTTGTGATCCAAAAACGATTCAAAATAACTTTTATGACCTTTTAGCTTTGAGTATTTATCTAATTAATCTATACCGAAGAGTTCTACATCAATAAAAATTACAAGTTATAATGTTTATATGGAGTAACTTTAATGTTACCACATGGTCGTTTTTCAACCGTTTGTAGAGTTCTATTAGATATAAATTTTACTGTTTAAAAATTGAACTCATAATATTCCCCAAACTTGGATTAGTATAACATATTAGATGAATGAAAATTAATTAAATATTTTAAGGAATTGTTATAATTTTATAATTGTCCCAACACTAAATCCGACAATATATAAACGTTGTATGCACCGGTGGTATGTTTGATTATGAAGCAAATAAAAACAAGGAAATGGGTAAATTAAAATATAATTGATATATAAAACATGACAAATTCTACATAAAATATAATATAACACGTAGTATAACATACTTATCTTAAAGAAATTACGAGTTATCTAGAAATTGTATTGGATATACATGATTTTTCGTTATAAATAAAATTTTATGTAATTTTAGTTTTATCTTCAACACAAATCTTTTCTTTTATTAGTTTTAGACAAAAAAAATTGTGGGTTTCACAAGGCTATTTTTCCCAAAATTTGTAGTTCTTTTCTCATATATTTGATACATTCTCTTTTTTTTTTCCGACAACTTTCATGTCCCTTTTATTTATCTTGAACATCAGTTACCCAATTAATTAGAGCGTTTTGAAAATATGATTGGACATAAAATGTGGAAGTTCTTTGGCATCAGAATGTTTAAGGTTGAACGGTATCATGATATTTTTGCCTATGAAAATTTGGTGTCACATAAGGATTACTTTTATCATTTTTTGCCATGTTTTGCCTATAAATGAAGTGTGTTGCTATTTCTTGACTACCAACTTTTTTTTTCTTAAAATAAACATATCATGCTTGCAGAATTGTATAATATGCAAGATATATATGAAATTTGTTGTGTAAAAGCCATACATGCCATACGTTTTCGCACTTGACAATTGCTCGTTGGTAGACCTGGCAATGAGGCGGGTTTGGAGTGAATCGGCCTTAATCCAAACCCTTTTAACAAATTCAAAAATCCGATCCAAACCTGTTTCGTAATTCGCAGGGTTTTGAATAATCAAAATCATACCCTTATCCACCGAATCAGCAGATATCCAAACCCGCCTTGTAACCCGTATGTTTTTTGAATAATCAAACACATTTTGTTTAAATCATAAAATCACATTTATTAAATAAAACAAGTGTTAATTTAGAAAACACATTATGTACTCCAAGACTTTCAATTGGAAGTAAAATCATTATTGTAATTACTTCTGATTGATTTTTGACCGTCGATTGCATTGATAGAGAATAACAATTACAAACTTTCTTCCGGTTGATATATGAATTTATTGATTCATAAATAAAATTGTTGATTACATGATGAAATATAAATGAAATGATATCATGATTCTTGAGAGAAAACTGAAAGTCTAGAAGTTGAGTCATCGAGTCCTATATAAAAACAGTTTAGTCTTTGGCCTTTCTCTTTGGACTTTCGATTGGAATTTAAAGTAAATTTTAGGCAGTATAAAATATAAATGTATAATTCTAAAATTTATATGGGGCGTGTTATTAACGGAGTGGATCGGTGATGATCCATACCCGACCCTTTTAACAAAAGGTTTAGGAGTACGGGTCGTTAAAGGGTAAACAGATCAAAAAGTATGCTCAAAACCCGTATAATTGTTAAGGGTTTGGATCGGATCAGGGTCAAAACTCGCTCCATTGTCAGGTCTACTCGTTGGGAAAAATAACTTTACCGCTAGCAACAATTGTCAAATAAACATGCCAACAGTATAGCCTAAGGAATGAGTTAAGATAAAATTTGTTGTTATCGTAAAGATAAGCTGTAAAGATAAATGAGGTTGCAACTTATTATTATTATTTTTTTTCTGTTGAAGCAACTAATATACTTTTTTTAATAAAAAGAAGTAAACAATAAAATCGTTGAATTGGTTGATGTAAATTATGCTGTCGTTCAACTTTTTATTTAGCAGTTGGATAAATATTAAGTGATTTGAATGAGAGAATTTACAAAACTGATTAGGTATTTTTAATAAATTACAAAATAAATAAATTTGTATTCTCTTATGTATTTGTAATAGCTATTACCGCTATGTTTAAATAGACAAAATTGCAAAAATGGTCCCTGTGGTATGCGTTTTTTTGGGGTTTTAGTCTAAACCCCGACTTTTTTGGATTCGTAGTCCTTTTAACCATGTTTGTACGCAAATTTGGTCCTTCGTAAAATTGAAATGACTATAATGCCCTTCTGATATATTTTTTAATGTTTTTTCTATTTAATTTAAATGAAAAACAAAATAAATAAATAATTTGGGTCCACATCTCTCTCTCTCTCTCTCCCCCTCTCTCTCCAGATTCATACACATTTAATATACATTGTACAACTTTTATATAAATCAAATCAAGAAATCTTTTATGCTTCCAAACCTAGAAAATGAAGAACCGGATGTAGCTCTCACAGTGGGGGGATGTGATGGCTGATAGGAGTCTTCACGGTGGAAGCAACTCAAAAAAGAAAAAAAAAATGGCAGCGGTGGTGATGGGTGGCGCACAGTGGCAGTTTCGTTGTGCTGTTCGTTTGTCTTTTTCTAGCATAAACTCAGGGAGAGGGACGAGGAAGGTGCAAATTAATCTGAGGAGAAGATTCTGACAGCAATAACAATGGTGGTGGGTTACATCGACGAGGGGTGGCAGGTGGTAGATGAACTAACTCGGCAGCAGCAACTCGGTAGTGGTGGGTCGGAAAGTCTCACGGTGGCAATGAGGTGGTGACCTTGCTGCCCTGTTTCTCTTATGTCGATAACGAACGAAAAGGAGAGGGGTGAGGGAAAGGAGGTGGTTTGGTGGTTGGAGGTTGCTCCGGAAGTTGAGTGGAGTTGGGATGGTTGTTTACGATTGGGAGAAAGGTGGTAGCAGTGGGGTAGTGTAGCTTCTTCCTGCTCTACATCAGAAAGCTTAGATGAGAAGCCATGAAATTGATTTTTGGTTTAATTTGAAATCGATTTTGGGTTTAATTGTAGGACTTGAAGGTATTACAAATTTGGGATATATATTTGATTCTTCTGTGAATCTTAGTCATCATCTAATCACAGCTACTTGATGTTGTAATATTTATACCTAAACAACCTCTTGAGTGTATAAGTACTGATTTTAGAAGAAGAAGAGTTATGGTGTTGATTTGGGGATGTATGAAGAATACGAAGACGATGAAATTCTTCACAGGAGAGAGAGAGAGAGAGAGAGAGAGAGAGAGAGAGAGAGAGAGAGAGAGAGAGAGAGAGAGAGAGAGAGAGAGAGAGAGAGAGAGAGAGAGAGAGAGAGAGAGAGAGAGAGAGAGAGAGAGGGCCCCTTGTTATTTTTTTAATTATTAAAATAAATAAATTAGTATTAGATTTAAAAAGAAATAAAAGAAAAAGGGAAAATAAATACCCTAAGGGTATTACAGTCATTTCACTATTCATAGGGACCAAAAACGTAATGAAACTAGCTCAAAAGGACCACGAATTCAAAAAGATCGGGGTTTGGACTAAACCCCCAAAAAATACATACAAGTGACATTTTTGCAATTTTCTCGTTTAAATATATAAAAAGCCCAAATTTGGCGTGACCTTTTAAAAATATTATTATTATTATTTTTTAACCGTAGTTTTTGAATTTTGAAGTTTTATCCAAGGAAATACCACCTCACGAAGTATCATATGATCATAGATTCATATCCCTCGGAGTTTCTCTCTCTAACTTTCCTTTGCACCGCTGTTTCTACATCTATACCCACGCGAAAAAAACATCACCTCCTCATCTCTCAAATCCATCCCCCTCTCTTCTCAAACAAAACCCACACCTTAAGATTACTAGATCACAAGTTTCAACAATAACCCGCATTGAATCTTTCTTCAATTCTTGAAATAAGCTTTCAAAGTCCAGAAGAACAACTCCCACGTCTTCAATTTCTGTATATCTTCGATCTTGACTGTAAATGGTGGTAAAGATGATGAAATGGCGGCCATGGCCGCCGCTTTTATCAAGAAAATTTGAGGTGAAATTGGTGGTGAAGAAGATGGAGGGTGCGAATTGTGATCCTCTACATTCCGACCTAGAGAAGGATAATCGTAGGGTTGTGGAAATCAAGTGGAAAGGACCCAAGATCACTTTGGGTTCATTTAGAAGAACAGCGAAGAGGGATTTCACAAGAGAAGGGGAAATCGTTGATCCGAACGGTGTTGTATTCTGGGATCAAGAATTCAATTCAGTTTGTACCCTTTCTGGGTATAAAGAAAATGACTTTCTTCCATGGGAGATTGGATTTACAGTTGTGAGTTCTTTATTTTCTCCCCTTTTAATTTATTTTTAATAATTATTTAACATTGTTCTGAATCTTCTTTTCATGTATATGCATTGAATTTCAATCCGATTATGTTTAATTGAATAATATATTCGGAATTATCATATGCTTTTACTAAGATATCGGATTTTTTTTTGCTTTAATCCAGGGATCAAACACAGGGCTGAAGAACAAGGTTCCTTTAATCGGAAAAGCCTACTTGAATCTTGCTGAATTTGCTTCTTCTGCAAACGAAAAAGAATTCGAACTCAATATCCCTCTTGTTGTTTCATCCGGATCGACGGAGCCTCATCCATCTCTTCATGTATCACTCAGTTTAATGGAGTTGAGAGCTGCTCAAACTCAAAATCAATCATCGGAAACTTCATCGGGGGATAAAGACGAGCATTCAGCACTTAAAGCGGGATTAAGAAAAGTTAAGATCTTCAAGGAGTACGTCTCGATTAAAAGAGGCAAAAAAGCCTCCGGCGAGGATGATAATGAAATTAGCGAAAGCAGGAGTGACGAAGGTGACTATTCCAATTCCAATTCCAATCTTGTTGACTCTGATTCTGGCGATGATTCCGGAGACGGCGAATCATTCGAGAATGCTAACGTTCGGAAATCATTTAGCTATGGCACGTTGGCATATGCAAATTACGCTGGTGGATCTCTTTTCGAGGACAATCTTTATTATAGTAACCAGAAATCCGATGAGAGTGAGCGTTGCTCACCGGAAAATGACCCGACCGCTTCGAGTTCTGAACAGAGTATAACTCAGATTCCGAAACGCAGCATCTTACCATGGAAGAAGAGGAAATTAAATTTCAAATCACCACCGAAGGGCGAACCGTTGTTAAAGAAAGATTACGGTGAAGAAGGTGGAGATGATATTGACTTTGACCGGCGGCAACTCAGCTCCGATGAGTCGCTAGTTAACCTACCTCAGGTAATTCTTCCGGCTTCTGAGTTTGGGGACGACAGTTTTGCAATCGGGAATTGGGAACAGAGGGAGATAATCAGCCGAGATGGGTGCATGAAGCTTCAGACGGAGGTTTTCTTTGCTTCTATAGATCAACGTAGTGAAGAGGCCGCCGGAGAAAGCGCTTGCACCGCCCTTGTGACGGTGATTTCCGATTGGTTCCAAAGCAATCACAATTTGATGCCGATTAAATCCCAATTTGATTCTCTCATCAGAGAAGGTTCATCAGAATGGAGGCGTCTCTGTGATAATGAAACTTACATGGTCCGATTTCCAGATAAACATTTTGATCTTGACACCGTCCTCGAGGCCAATCTCCGCCCCCTCTCCGTCATCCCCGGAAAATCTTTTGTCGGTTTTTTTCACCCCGATGAACTCCACGAGGGTAGTTTTGACTTTTTACACGGAGCAATGTCATTTGATAACATGTGGGATGAGATTAGCCATGAATCAGAAGCTTCTACAAACAGCGAACCTCAAGTTTACATAGTTAGCTGGAACGACCACTTTTTTGTATTGAAAGTCGATTCAGATGCTTATTACATAATTGACACTTTAGGGGAACGACTCTTTGAAGGTTGCAATCAAGCTTATATCTTGAAATTTGATCGGAGCTCAGCAATTTTCAGACTTCCCGCCATGGATTCCGGCGAGCAGACTCCGGCAGCTGAGCAACCCAGTGATTCCGACGATAAGATTTGCTATGGAAAAGAATCGTGTAAGGATTATATTAAGAACTTCTTGGCCGCCATTCCCATAAGGGAACTGCAAGCAGATATCAAGAAAGGTTTGGTTTCTTCAACTCCAGTTCATCACAGGCTACAGATCGAGTTTCATTACACTCAGTCGCCACCACCACCTGCCACTAATGGTGTGGTGGTTGATGCCACGTCAGCACCGGTAACTGAGGTTGTCATATAGAGGACATGTGAGTTATCGGGGTAAAGCTGTGAGCTTTTTTTTTACTAATGTTTCTTGTTCTTGACTGGTTTGAATATGGAAAATCACATTAGTGGTGATTATTGAGTGTTTTTAAGGTTAAATGTAAATGGGGTTTCAAAGTCTTTGACTTTGTGTGTTGAGTTTTCCCTTGTTTTATGGGGAGAGGGAACTGTTTGTAAAAGTCTTAACTGTGTATATGTCTTAAGTGTCTAACTTGGAATGTCTAATATGACTGTTATGAGTTGTACCATATGTAATGAAAGTTATACGTTGGTTTTCTAGTTGTTTTAATGATAATAATTATCTTTTAAGTAAGTTGTAGTACTTTATGAATTAGGAGTTTGAACATATGTTAGAAACCCCACCATTTTTAGTTGACAGGAACATCATCATCCATGGTTGTATACTTGTATTATCTCCTCCATGTTGATTGTAACTAGTGCATTTGAAGTTGTACGTGGGTATATATCTTGAAAAGAAGAATACCCTTTTGAGTTGTCTATATATTCTTATACTTTTAGAGTTCCAAAAGGTGTGGGGGTAATGGTCATGTATCAAATCTCAATTGTTTTGGATATGAAGGAACTTTGTGATTCCAATTCCCAAAATTGGGACAATTGGTATTTAGGGTTCTTGATTGTTGTAGGGTATATTGCAATTTTGATGGGTATGTTAGCTGTAAAGTTTCAACCTTTTCTAAAAGTTAGTGTTTGAGCACGTGGAAAGATTCTTCACTTCTGTATAGGAAAAATTCCCAAGCAACCTCTTATTTGATTCTTTTAACCATTAGTGTATATGTTTTATAATGCATTTTAGATAGCCCATTAGTAAGTATAGTTAGCCCATATTGTAATCTCTCATTCATGGGAAAGTCACACGCTTTCGTTAACAAGAAATGTTATATTAAATTTTCTAAAAAATATATACGATTTAATAGCGAATCATCACGTTCTATATACAATCCATACATTTAAATTGGTACATAATAACCAGAATCGATCATATAAAACCATCGAAGATAATGAACATAAAGATATTCATATTGAATTTCAAGAACTCAAACTATTTGCGAGTCCATTCTTGGAGTCAAAGAAGAAACCAATGGTGAAATCAAATTTGATGCATGTGAGCTCATTTTTATCACCATCTTGTATCTTCAACGTAAGTGTGTACGAACCCTACATTCATCAAACCACATTATTACTTGTATCAAATCCACAAACAATAAAACGACACAGATAATTAACTACTCAAAACACTTATCATTTTGAAATCTGTCATTCAGGTTTCTCCACTTACAGGGGGAGCATATGTTGGCAAGAGTTGGGAGTAAGAAATAGTGAAGTCGCCAGCAGGAATAGGGCATGACGTTTCGGCGCAAAGGTCGCCGGTCTGACCATAGACATGAAATCCAAAGTAAGCAACATCGATTACAACTTTCCCACTAGATAATGCTTTATCTGCATGCCAAAACATGAGTATAAATTTATTAAAAAAATAAATAAATAAAGAAAAACTCAAGTAACTAAGTAAGGATATAAAAATAAACGTTGGTTTGTTGTTAATTAATAAAATAAATATATAAATAAATAACTTACCTGTGATTGCAGAAATAGTAAAGGAGGTGACTTTGCCTTTTGTTATCGGGTCAGGACTAATCACAACTCCACTTACCTCAACGGCATATTCTTTCTTCTTATCTACATATATTATAATATTAAATTTAAAATAATAAGCATATATAAGAATAAGACCATTATTTCATCAAAATTCAAAACTATGGTGATTGATTAAAAAAACGTAGTTACAAATTTAGAATCAACTTTCTTTTGGCGACAAAATCGATGATATCAAGTTTGTGCGAATTCTCCATTTAACAGTCTACCAAAAAGCACAAAAAAAAATCCCAGAAAATTAGGAATAACGCACTATTAAATCGAAATCGACCCAAACTCAACATCAAAATATGCAAAATTCGAGATGCTTAAATCGCAGAACACTGAAAGATGAAACTAGAAACTCACTGCAGTAGTTGAAATCGGTGGCGTAGATGGAAGGTACGGTTATGGAGAGAAAGTAAAGAAGCACGATGAACAAACGGATTCGAATTCCTTCCATTGGATTTGGATCCTTCAAATCTGAGATGAGGTTGCAATTGCAAAGCAATAATTCGATGAGTTTAGATGATACTTCTAGTAATGTTGTACACTAATTTTAAGTTTATTTACTAGTTAGTCCTCCATGTTTATTTCCTAGTTAGTCTTCCATGTTTGGACCAATTTCTATTCAAATGGAAATTGCGCATCTTAGATTTATACTAAGACTGAAGGGAAAAAAAATTATTACAGTCAAATGGTTCATGACATGTTAATCACTAATTACTAACTATAAATATATTGAAAAAAATACAAAAGTTTTTCTGTTTGAGTTGGGAACGATAGCCAAATAGAAACCAATGTTAGGGATGATTTTGGAAATTTTTAGAAAATAAACTAAAATTGCAATTATGAGTAAAATATAGAGACCATATTTGTAATTTACTCTGTTATGTTTTGCTTCTGTTGTTGGCCACATGTGGGCTGTGGCTTTCGGCCTGTTGCTATGCAGAACTCCAAATGCTTACTGCTAAGCCGTTAATAACAAGAAGGGTGTGTTTTAGTTTTATTTACTTCAAATAGCCCAATAATCACAGTCCACATCATTTGACAAATGGCATTCTTAAAAAAAATCAATCCAACTTTAGTTGTTTTTTTGGTGTTCAAGCCCATATTTAAATAATTGGAGTGTTTTAGTCATTTAGTGTTCAAATGAAAAGCTCCAGCTTGTTTAATTAACAAATACCTAGAAAAAAATTGATTTAATAAAACACCCCCAATAACTTTTTCAATTTGAATAATTTTTTTGTTTGAAAAAACAATAGAAAAACTCAAATAATACGATGTTTATTCTAAATGTCATAATGAGAGACGTACCCATGTTTCAGTTATAAAAATACACGGAAAGATTTATATGGATAGTAAACTTGTGCCACAATTGATTAATGCGTATTATATAATTAACCATGTATATAAATGTTAGGATTTTGTCAATTTTGCCGATTAGAATAGAATAGACTGCAATGAGGCCCAATCCAAGGTTTATTTACTCGTGTTGTCTACACGAGAATTGAGTGAGAAAAGAAAGAGTTTTTTTTTTCACGTTTTTTAATACACAACAATTAAGAATAGACAATTCTATGAGGGGTTGGCTAAAAAGTCATCCCATATTGCAATATGGACACCCTAATTAATTTTTTAAATATTTTTGTTGGATGAAATTGCATTGTTTTCCGAAAAAACTGATTATAAGCAGTTAATTATTGGTTGACTTTTTAAAAAGTGGTCAATGGGGTGTCCAAGGGGTGTCTTATTAGCAACACCCTTTTCCGAGATTCAACTGACGGATCATCTTGACTTTTGGAGAATGGATATTTGGATCAACGTTTTCAACAATTAGATTGTGTTTTTGACGTCCGTAGGCTTGAATTTATTGTTGCTGAAAGGCATTAAACTTTTTCAGATTATTCTTCCTCTTCTTTGTTTTTTTTTATTCCATATACTTTGATAAGCTGTCTTCCCCAATGGTTACTGTATACTTCTAATATATTTAGAGGAGACTTTGTATTCCTCTTTTATTGATGGTAGT
The DNA here is from genome assembly GCF_051521515.1 of Lactuca serriola. NCBI lineage: Eukaryota > Viridiplantae > Streptophyta > Magnoliopsida > Asterales > Asteraceae > Lactuca > Lactuca serriola. Next base: position 71,324,048 of record NC_136408.1, read on the forward strand.
GGATTATAAGGTACCTAAGTGGTCTCCTGATTATTACTCTCATTTTGAGAGTTTATCACACTAAAATTTCGGTGTCACATTGTGGTTGCTTATTTTTTGTTTTGGGAAACGGTTATAATTTATTTAAGGATGTTTTAAGTAGCTTTTAAAATATCCTATTTGGTTCAAAGGTCGACTAAGGTTATATTCACATTTGTTAGTTCATCTTTGTGGTTGTCTTTTTTCCTTCATATAGTATTAAAACTATTGGTTTTTGTTATTGGGTTTTACTAGACTACTAGTCTGAACTCTAAACAAGGGAAACTAAAACATGTATGATGATTAATTTGAACTAGAGGAAGGTCCGACACACCGTTGGCGCTGCTTTGGATAGGTCTGGTCAAGGTTTGTTTTGATTGAACGATGTAAGATAAAAGAGACAAATCGTTTTTGTAACATTTGAAATGGATAATGATGCCTCTTTACAGATTCGACAATATAACAAACATTATAAAGTCACATAATAGCAATGTACTTTGCTTTTTGGTTTCGAAAAAATAGCAATCATATTCCCAATGCCATATGTACAATTATCATCATGAAAGCCTTCAAGACCAACTTGATACCATGTACCTTTCCAAGATTATTCTTTTCCATTTCTGAAATCTGAAAAAGCTCTTCTGTAGTAACTTGCACCACTTTAGAATCGAAAAGAGGCATAGTGAGAAAGATATCCTTCAACACATAGTAACAAATAGAGGAGTCAGAAGATGGACATAAAAAAAGACTAAAATACCCTTTATGAAAGTGATGAGATGTAAGTTCTTTTAGGAGTGACCTCAAGGTTCGTGTTGATTGGGATACATAACCGTTGCATGCACCCAGTGTATACTGTAAACTTTCATGAAAATGCAAGTCAAAATAATAAAGTTTATAAAATAATATAGAAAGAAAAATCCTTTTAAAAAGAGGTATATAACAGCTATTGAAGATAGATGTCATTTTCTTGTTCTGTAGATTCTCAACAAAGTGCAATACTTTATTCATTATATTCTTTGTATTTATATGATAGTAATACTTTAAAAAATGTGTAATGCTTACAACTTTATATGTAACGTTCCAAAAATACTATGTAAAAATTTTTGTTTTTAAATCAACCAAAACCATCAACCATTCATTTCAAAAATCATCAAAGTATGTCAATGTAGAAAATAGTTATCAAAGTGCAATCCAAAATCATAAAATGCACAACACGGGTGGATGTTGTGCGATCATGCCGACCCTTCCCCTTCAAACCAGAAGTACGTGAAAAACATTTTAAACATAAACTGTAAGCACAAATGATAGTTTCATTTTATTTACTTCTTGTTATAGTTTATTTTAGCACACTTCATTCGCATTTTAGTTAATTTTCATGCATATTTTCCTTTTTGTTATTTTATGACCATTTCAGGTACTTTCTAATTTCCTGAGCATAATTGTAGATTTTTTGGAGACTAGCGGAGCAGAATCTACGGGAGGCGATTGGAATTGGAGGACAACGAGGATTTTGGGCTTGATGGCTATGGAGGTGATTCATGGAGTGAGTTTGTCAATTTCTTGAAGGCTTGGAAGAATTGAACTTTAAATTTACGAGTGTGCGGAGATCGATGATCGGGCGTTTACGGAAGCTATAAGTGATTTGGAGAAGGAAAATTGGGCTCAAATTGAAGAAACATTGAAGAAAAATAGGCTAGGAACTGATCGGGCTCAAGCTGGGCAAACGGGCTAAGCTGTGAAGGCCCAGCTGTTGAAGAAGCCCAAAATCCGTCACACTCACGCGGCCCATGTAAGGTTTCCACGAGGCCCGCGTGGATTCCTGCAGGGGCATTTTTGGGATTTTGTTTAGGGCTCTATATTGGGAAGGTTGGTGTGCCTCTTTAGCCTCATCTTGGACATCCGATTTTGACACATACTCTCTGGAGTTTAGAAGACTTTTGAATGCCAAGAACATCATCTTTTCATCTCTTGATTCTTGTTAAATGTTGGGTACAATCTGTAACGCCCCAATTCCCTTGTATCAATTTATGGTGATAATTTCTCATGATTTCAAGGTCTACTCGACGATTCGATTACCTGACTTGCCGAGTAGCAGCGGGCTGATCCGCATGTTTAAGTGACCTACTCACCGAGTCCAAGAAGGGACTCGACGAGTAGTAACTGGCAGATGAAACCCTAAATTTCAGGGATTTGCACCCTATTTAAAGGATCCTTTTCCCCTAGCTTCCCTTGCAGCCCCTGTGAGTCTAGAATCCCTAAATCTCCATTTCCTCTCCATACTTGTATGTTTGAGCTTGAAAGGTGGATCTTGGTGAGGAAAGGCTTGAAGATCAAGAAGATTTGAGAAAGGAACACTTGGGGATCTGAAGTCTACCTTAGTTTATCATCATTTGGAGGTATCAAGTCACAACCTTGAGCTTCTTCTAGCTAGATCCTTTTTATATTTGTGTTTTGGGGCCATCTTGGGCATTTGGTGTTGCATTTCGAGTGATGAACCAAGATTTGAAGTTGGAACTTTAGATCTAGGCTCATCTTGGCTCTTATTATCATAAAGTCTTAGTCTTTAGCATGTTGGTGAAGCTCTTTTGCCTAGAACCTCTTCTTTAGCTTGATTTAGCTCATTAGCACCTTGCATGCTCGTAAAGTTTGCAACTTTACGTGATAAACATGCCTTGGGGGACTGGATCTATAATATGGAGCCTTAGCATGGCTTAAAAATCCTCTGTTTAGATGAAGGACTGAATGGACTTGGCGAGTATCAGGACAACTCGGCGAGTCCGATGAAGATAGTTGTAGACTTGACGAGTCGGATGAACGACTCGGCGAGTCTGATGAATATTGCCTTAGGCTCGGCGAGTCAGTCAAGTGACTCGACGATTCGGCTAGGGTTTTCCTAACCTTTGGACACGTATGAACCTGTCGAGTTGTATAGGGAAACCCGACGAGTAGACCAAGGGGCTTGCGGCCACTGACACTAGGAACTCGACGAGTCACTCTTGTGACTCGGCGAGTTGGCGAGTTATGCAAGGAACTCGGCGAGTGGCTGGTTGTACTCGACGAGTTGAGGTCAACATGGACTATTGACTTTGGCAGTTGACTATTGGACTTCTGAGGGTATTTTGGTAAGTTGGATTTTTATAGCAAAGGGGCATTGGTGAATATAGGTGTTGGAGCAACATCTGGAAGAGTTTGACGCTACCTTCCGAGCTACTTGTGAGGTGAGTTATCCTCACTATATCAACGGGGTCTAAGGCACCAAGGCCGACCGTTTATCGGATTTGTATCCTGGTTTTGTTTGATGTGTTTATTGATATGCTAGATCTGCATCATGGTAGTTAGGATGGTATTATGTTAGTGACCTGGTTTAGGTCGGTATCTTGGTATATAGGATGATGCTATGTTAGTGACCGGTTAGGTCGGTATCCTGGTTAGGATGTTGTTATGCTATATGATCTTCTAGATCGGTTTGTTTGTCTATGGACTGTTATATGATTATCTAATATATGTGCACATGGTTGTTTGATTGGGGTTTGGGTTGAGGCGGGTCATGCTTTGTGATGTAGGCCAACATACGAGGGCGGACCGAATAGACTGCAGGGCTAGGAGGGCACCTAGTCAGGCTGAAGGCCCGGTGCGCGGTCCAGATAAGCTGAAGGCCTTTAGAGGGTGGTCTAAACGTGCCGAGGCTAGGAGAGTAGGCTAGATAGACTGAAGGCCCGGTGCGGGCGGTCCAGTCGTATTGTAGTGTCAGAGAGTGGACCAGGTGGACTGAAGGCCCAGTGCAGGCAGACCAGTTACACTGTAGACTCGTGATGCATGGTTGTTCTGTTAATTATATGTTATATGATATGGTTATCTGTATGTCATTGGTATTTGGGGGGTGGGGTGACTCACTAAGATTTCGGGCTTACAGTTTTAGTTTATTGTTTCAGGTTCAGCAGATGGTCGCGGGAAGGCGAAGGCGTGACCGTACACTTCCTCGATTGATGATTAGGATTTCTGGGAACTCTGATGTTTAAACTATTTTGAAAACAAATTGTAATAATTGAATGGTTTTAAATGATTTAAAAAGTTTTAAATTAGCTCGATTTTATAGATGTTACACAATCTTTACTAACTTTGTTTTATTAAGTTTAGCCATGCTTGGCTAGAAAATTTTTGGTTGACTTTGGTGAAATCCTTTGACTAATTGTTGAATGTTGAAGACTCCATGAACTTGTGTTTGAATCTTTATGAAAATGTTTTGTGTTTTAACATCTTATCATTACTTGTATGTTTTTATGCATGAGTTTAAATGTGTTTGTGGTTATTAGTTGGCTAATTTTTTTATTAAGTAAAGGATCTTCAAATTAGCAAGAAACAAGTGAGTTTTATGTTAGTTTTACTTCACACAATCAAAAAAACATTTTCTCCAACATGGTAGTGGAAGCTTTTGTTACATCCATAAAATCTGAGCCAATTTAAAACTTTTTAAATCATTTAAAACCATTCTATTATTACAATTTGTTTTCAAAATAGTCTAAACATCAGAGTTCCCAGAAATCATAGTCAACGATCGAGGAAGTGTATGGTCACGCCTTCGCCTTTCCGCGGTCATCCGTTGAACCTGAAACTGTAAGCTCGAATGCTTAGTGAGTTACCCCCAAAATACTCATACACACAATAATACACATACAATAACAAACAACATACTATGGGTCCAGTCAACCATCAGGTTGGAATACCCCAGGCCCTCAACCATCCGGTTGGAATGCCAACATACTATGGGTCCAATCATCCTCGGGATGGAATACCCCAGGCCCATAACCAACAGGTTGGAATGACCACATACTATGAGTCCAATCATCTTCGGGATGGAATACTCACGACCCAAAACCAACAGGTTGGAATGCCCAGGTCTATTGGCTTTCGCACAAAGCATATAAGCCTCAACCGCCAAACTACATGTACACATATAACAGATAATCACATAACAGTCTATAGATAACAACTGATCTAACGGATCATGCCACATACCACATAACATTATCCTACCCTCTAGGAAACCGAACTTACAGGTCATACAACATACCACATAATATTATCTTACCCAATAGGATACCGATTTAACAAATCATACCACATAGCACATAATATTATCCTACCCTCTAGGATACTGAGCTTACAGATCATACTAGCATAATATAACCAGATAACAATTCAAAGGGCCGACCTTGGTGCCTTAGACCCTTGAGTATAGTGAGGATAACTTACCTCGCAACTGACACGCTGAAGTGATAAGTTCCACTCTCAGATCACTGACACAAATCCACCACCTATATTCCCCATAGAACCATACTTATAATTTCCAATTTCCCAAAATGCTCCCAGAAGTCAACTAGTCAACCCTTGGTCGAAGTCCAAGTCAATGGTCAAGGTCAACAGTCCATGTTGACCTCAACTCGCCGAGTACAACTAGCCACTCGTCGAATTCCTTGCATAGCTCGTTAACTCGCTGAGTCACTTGAGTGACTCGTCGGGTTTCTAATGTTTGCGGTCGTAAACTCCTTGTCCAACTCGTCGAGTTTCCCCCGCAACTCGCCGATTTCATGCATGCCAAAAACTGGGAAAACCCTAACTGACTCGTCGAGTCACCCCACTGACTCGCCGAGTCCACGACAATCTTCATTGGACTCGCCGAGTTGACCATGCAACTCGTCGAGTCCCTTCAGTCCATTATCCATTCAGATTATTTTTAAGCCATCTTAAGGTTCCATATTGCAGATCCAGCTTCCCAAGGCATGTTTATCATGTAAAGTTGCAAACTTTATGTGCATGCAAGGCTCTAAAGTCTTATAATAACAAAACCAAGCTTGCAATGGAGTTTTACACTCAAGGAGAGGTCCACACTTGCTACAGCTGAAAGTTTTATGGACTTAGAGACCAAAGAGAGTTTAGATCTGAAGTTACAACTTTAGATCTGAGCTCATACCCAAGAATAGCTTCAGAATATGCTAGAAAAGCCCTAAATCCCCCCCCCCCCCAAATGGGATATAAAATGAAATGAGGTCAAGGAAAAGACTTGATACTTTCCAAAAGATGCTAAATGAGGTAGATTTTAGATCCCATACATTCCTTGCTTCTAGTCACTTGTTCTTCAAGCTCTTCCCACCAAGAATCCTCTTCCAAATCTTAAAACACACAAGAATGATGCACACACATTGATTAGGGTTTATGGACTATCAAGAGGCTGTAAGGAGAGGCTGAGGAGGCCAATGATCCTTTAAATAGGGTACAAAAACCTCGGAAATTAGGGTTTCATCCTCCAGCTCCTACTCGTCGAGTCCCTTCTTGGAGTCGACGAGTAGGTCACTTAAACACGTGTTCCAACCCGCTACTACTTGACGAGTCAGGCAACCAACTCGTCGAGTAAACCTTGAAATCATGAGAATTTATAACCATAAATTGATACTCGAGAATCGTGGCGTTACAGCTTTTGACTCATCTTGGATTTGGTGATTTTTTAATTCTTAATGCTAGTTGACTTTCACTAATTACATGCTTAATGGAAATTGTGACTTTGACTAAGGAAATTGTTATGAGCTTCTCTAACCATTTCAACAACTAAGAAAAGTCTAGGTAATCTCAAGCTTATTGGATTACTATACCCAAATTAAGGATTTAAAACAAGTATTGCACCATTGGATTCTAATGATATGTTCATCAAAAATTCAAAATGAGGAAAACTCAAGTCAGCCATCTTTCTCTTATTGATTTTACATCAAACTCTTATTTTTGTCGAAATTGTCCATTGAAATCTTAGTTTAATTCTAGTTTATTTCATGTATTTCAAAACACCAAACCCCCATTTTTAATTTATTGTCATTTTACAATTATTTTTACAAAGAGATTTTTCATTGAGTTATTAAATTGAACCAATCTCTGTGGATTCGATCCCTTTACCAATATACACTATTTTAGTGTGTAAGATTTAGGGTTATTAATTTTGTTGGCCTCGACAACCACCAACAAAGCTTAGTGAGTTTCCCAAAATACCACATACCATGCATACATTGCTATGGGCTACCCCCAGCTTCTTGCATACAAGTGTCATGGGCTACCCCCATGGTCTTTTCCCTGGAATCCCCCAGGGTCTTACAACCAAGTGCCATGGGCTACTATTATGGTCTTTTCCATGGAATGTCATGGGCTACCCCCAGGGTCTAACATCCAAGTGTCATGGTCTACCCCCATGGTCTTTCATACAAATGTCTCGGGCTACCCCTGAGGTCTTCCATGCAAGTATCACAAAGACAACTAGCATACTGAATATTATAGTGAGAATACTCACCTCAATTCGATGATAAACAAATCACACACTCAAGTTGCTGCTACAAAGGCTCCTCACATTGACACATATCCAAAACCAACCCTAATTAATAATTAGGGTGATAATCCCTCAAACAAAGGTCCATTTCACACTCTCTCGTACTAGGGTAAAAGTCCATTTTACCCTTTCCAAGCTAGACCCACCCAAACATGGCCCAAGGCCCAAAAACTGAGCTTCACTAGAAAAGGATTCGCGGCTAAACCCGTTACTCCATGTGTACCTAGAGGTTACGTCCTGCATAATCCTTTGTTGTCCAAAACCACCTTTTAAGCTCTTAATACCTAAATACTAAACATCCAACTCATAGATAGTAATCTTAGGAAGGTCTTAACTAATAAAGTCGACAACTTTAGCTTTTGCATGGCTTAACAGAGCCCAAGACGAAGCCGTAAGTTTGTAATACTCTTTAATAATCTCAAACTCTTGCATGAGTGAGAAATAGCAACAAAGACTTCATTTTTATGACACAAGATCCTTAAAAACAACATAAAGTGACAAACTTGAGATCTAGAGTAGCTTTTACTCACAAGAACCAAACCATGGGACCAACAACATGGAAATCTCAAAGCTAGTCTAGATCTAAGCCATAAAACCATAAAGGTGAGAGCTTTATACCTCCAGAAGCTTGCAAAGGTGATGAAGGCCATGAGTCTTCAAGCTCTTGCCACAACAATCCTCAAGGAAAAACTTGTACTTCTTCACTATGCACCAAGAACACACAAAAGAGGCTCACACAAGCTAATCAAGGTCTAGGGTTTCGAAGCACTAGTTGGGGAGGATGGAGGTTGAATATGCGGAGGCCTCAAGGGACTTAAGGTCCTTAAATAGGGACTCAAACCTAAAATTTAGGATTTGGGGTTTGCATGAGTACACCCTACTTACTCCTCACGTACGTCCAGCGTACTCGACGAAGTCCACGTCCACAATTAGTGATTTACGCCCGACGTACACTCCATGTACGCCTAATGTAAAGAACATATATGCAAATTATTTATTTTGAGCTAATAATGGAAAATACCTGGAAAATGAATGTTACAACCCTCTTTCACTTGAATCAGACTTGTGTTACTAAGTTTATCTGAAAATACCATATATGCAAATATTATTTTTTTTGAACCGAGGGGATCTTACAATAACCTTATGTAAGAATCCAAGACAGATGCAAATCACTCCGCTTTATATTACTAAGTTTACCTAAACCCAATCGTTACAAACATTACATATGTGCCAAAACTATTCTGATCGTGTGTGCCAAAACTCTTCAAATGACACAAAACACACATATTTATACAGTCTCGAAAACCCATTGCGACACCCTCCCCGACGCGTCGCGGTGTGTTGTTTTCGCGAAAACTCACCACGTGTACTACCTAATTGCCACATATCTCGAATGTTCGACGCATGTCTTTGCTGACTTGCCATTAAACCGCACCGCGTCACCTTCATGGCCGTGTTGCATCCATGAGTTGACTTTCTTTGGCTTTTCTCAAAGTAGCAACATACTTTTATCTCAACTTCGAACAACCATAACTTTCTCATACAAATTTCGTTTTTGATTATCTTTATATACACAGAAATACCCACTATGAAAAACAAAAACATGTGTTACATCCGATTACAATAAAAAAATAGTTTAACAACTAAATGTATACATAAACCATTATGCATTACACTCACAAGTCATTAACCACATCCACATATTATCTAGTAACTTACATTTAATCGGTTTTATTCTAAATTACATCGCACGCAATATCCATGTAATTAACATTTAATCTTTTTTATTCCAAATAAGCAAAGTAACCGGTGTAACCTATAATGTCTGGTTATAGTGATAACTTTTGAACAACTGAAGATAACTTAATGTTAAATCGTATAAAAAAATAGTTTAGTACCTAAACATATACATGAGGCATGCCACATTAAGTTGTCAAGTTATTAACCCTTGTCTAAATGGTTTTGAAATAATAAATATCAACACAAATAAGTCCATTCCCTTTATATTTAAATTAGTTTCAAATTAATATTGGTTAACTTTGTTTTGTGTGCAATTCTACCTTTTGACTAAACGGTTCTCAAAATTCATGTTAATAGTTTTAAAACTAGGTCATTTGTTATACTCATTATTACAACAAATATGGTAAGATGTCATATCACTGTCACATCATCACTATACAAACACCACATGATTTTGATATACGCACAATTACTCATCGTCTTTTTTAATTGAAAATAAATGAAAATGCTAGATTTTAAATTAAAATAAAAATATTATGTTGGTACTTGCATGCAGAAAGAGTTTTGATGAAAGTTTGCTCATCTTTCACTCGTCATCCTTCTTCATGGTCATGACAACAATCAACATCGCCACAACCACTATGATGCACACAGAGTAGTGTTCACGATCATGGGGGTCAACCACGATGACAAACAACCATTCTTGTGATGTGTATACATAAAAGTCTTTTAACATTTAGGCCTATGAAAAATGACAAACTCTCACACGACAACAAATTAGTATAGTGGTGTAGATGGAATTATTATATTCATCGTCTAAAAACACAAAAAAAAAAAATCCTCAAATTAACATTTTTCATCTTTCTTATTTATAAGAATTAAATTTTTCCACAAAATTCAATGTTACCTTTTGTTGTATAAATTAATCATTTTTTTTTTCTAATATAGCGTCATGAATAAAATAATTACTTTCTTTATTTAAAAAACAAAATACTTATTGCGGATTTAAATTTGATTGGTAAGGGTATCCAAAAATTAACTAAAACTTTATTTGCTAACTAAACACCATAAATAAATAGTAGATTAGTAGATGTGGTATTAATTATATTGGTATAAATTTGGGTGTACGATTTAAGTGAACACGAAACAAATTGATTTCTAACCAAAATAAATTTAATTGCAGTTGTAACTTTGTTTTCAATTACTTGGCATTGAATTCAAAGCATTGCACAAGCAAAGGGTTCTTCCCAAATGGAAGGAAAGAACTAGAAATATTCTTTAGTTGACTCACACGATTACGAATATTGCCAATGTACTCAAAGGCTTTTGTTTTTTTCATCAAAAATAACAAAAATAAAAAAACCCTTTTTAGGCCACAAAGAACAAAAAAGAACTTTTCTAATCAAGATCTTGCAAAATATGTGTATTAAATATAACAATTAACATAAAAGAAATTCGCAATGTTTCCTTAAATTTGAATCATTACCCAGAAATGCAGAATATACAGAGTATAAAAAGTAATCTTATAGTAATTTAAAAGAAAAAAAGCAAGAAATTACTATTATCGATGCCAAAATACTGTACAATGTATTAACCTGAAATCATAGTTTCGAGATCGAATGAATCAACTCCGTCTGCCGGTGAGCGGAACAACCTCCGCCAACGGAGTCGAAAGTGGCGTCGGGATCGGAGATGTCGTCCGGCAATTTGGACACGTCGGATTCAACCGGAGCCACGGGTCAACACACTTGACGTGAAAAAGGTGGCCGCAGTCCGGCAGCTGTCGGAGCAAATCTTTCCCCTTGTAATCAGCCAAACAAATCGAACAACACGAAGAGCCTGAATCTTTTCGCTTGATCTTCACATCTGAATAAGCTACGATCGGATAGCTCAAAAGTGTCGCCTCATCAAGACCCACGTTCACCACGTAATGGTCTGAGTCTGGTTGGCCGGAGATCGCACCATTGCCACTCCTCCGCCGCCGGGAACTGAATTGCGGTGGTGGTGACGACGGTTGTGTGCTTCTAGTACAATAATAAGAAGCCAAGGTGATGGTTATGATGAGGAGAAGTATGCCGAATGAGATTCCGATACCGTACCCGAACCCTCCGACGTTTTGTGACCCAAGAAAGCCACCGGAGTCAGCCACCGGCGCCGCCGTGTTGTTCATGTTTTCTTCAGGGAAATTCGAAGATGGAGATTTGGGATTGGATGTGTGGCTTTTGGTAGGCCATTTTTAGGGGGTTGTAGGTGGTGGGTGGGTATGTGGAGGGGTTTTAAAAGATTTTTATAAAAATGAAATTAAAAGATTAATTAAAAAGGTCAACGGTAGCGTATGTATGATGGGCAGATGTGGATGGATGTGTAGAAGGCAAGTGAGATTTATAAGTTATTTTTTATATAAACAGAATAAAATACTCATATATATTAAAAAATAGGGGGTGAAGTGTCATTTTTCTAACTAATCATTAGTTTGATAATAAAATAATCTTATGAAATCGAAGACCAAATTATTAAATACAAACTGCATTTTTTTAAAATAATGAAACCAACTGTTTAGTTTCAAGCCTTGACTGATGTGTAATCGAGATTATTTTAGGTTTGAAAATACAATTAGAAAAAATATATACATACATACAACGTTTTAAGGTGAAGAAAAGATATCATTTTTTATTAGAACATAAGAATAAGATCATGTTATTGAAAACTTTAAGAATACTTTTTAGTTGTAGAAAATTGTTTTTATGTTTTCTAAAAATGGTTTTAGAAAATAGGTTTCAATTTTCATTTTCAGTTTCTAGTGAAAATTTCAAAAAATATGATGGGTTGAAACTGATAGAGTTTTTATTTTTCTTTTTAGAAATTCAAAAAACATTGGAAAACTATAAAAGTTATTTTTATAATTTATATACAATTTAAAAATTAAAAATTTTATTAGAAAATTTTAAAAACCAAATCAACCAAAGGTATTTTCAAAATTTACATTTTCATTTGAAATTTTCGTTACAAAGTGAACTTTTTTCCCCTCATCAAACACCTCTTTAAACTTTTATTATTTGTTTTGATGGGTCTCAATTTTGTTTTGCTATATATTGTCTGCTCAAACTCAGTTTTGTATAGAGTAATAAATTTTCTAACATAGATCAATATAAAGTTAATGTATATAGGATTCGAAGATGGCTGAACATCGTTTAAAATGTCTTTATTCTAATAAATGAATAGTTTTAATCTCTTTTGTCAAATGTCATTCTAATACAACTTCTCATTAATATTATATCATGTGTCATGTAGATATATTAGACAACTAATTTCATAATTCAAATTTATATTTTCTAATTATATTAAATTTGAAATTATAATAACTTTAAACATTTTATATATCTCTTAACTAATAATTCATTTAAAATGACTTATTTAAAATAATTGATTAATAATTAATAATTATAAAATTTTTATTATAACCTTGATTTCTACGTGTTAAAAAATAGTTTTATAATAGATAATCATTACTATTCCACCGTTATACTGTACACCCTACTAAGAAAATTTACATAATATGAGTTTTTACAAAACATTTTAGTGGCATCGTAGTCCTCAAATCACCAGCTCAAAAAGCTTAAGAAACAACAAATTATATGATTTTTTTAATATAATTCTTTTACGGTCCTACAATTTTAATCATATATTGTAATATTAAATAAATAAATAAAATAATATTATATATGAAAAAATTAGCTTGGAAAAGAGCTTAAATGCATATTGTCGTGTTTAATGCCATATAATATTGTACAATAGATAAAGAATCTTGTAACGTCACTTATATAATAAATTTACATTATTGATTTAAAATTTTGACATGCATCAACTAATTAATTTAATATTTAAATTAAAATAATTCATATTTTGTTTGTATGCGAAATTTTATAATTTTTAATTATATAACATTTATCACAAATTAATTACAACCTGGGTAGGGTTTAGTGTTTATCAGAAAGGAAGGACTAGATTTGTTTTATTAGAAAAATAAGGATGATACTTATAAAAGACATCTTTTAAACCAGCACGGAGTGGGTGCGGCCAATGCCGCATTTTGGTGGCAAACTGGCACGTGTGTAGGAACATCGCCTCCCCACCGTGGTAAGGGTGTGGTAATGGTGCAATGCGGCTGTAGAGGGTGCACTTGAGGAATGCTTGTGATTGGTGAGTTTTTGTGACCGTTGCAAACGGCCATAAATTCGATTTTTTATTTTTTATTTATAATTTTTTTCCTTTTAACCTTTAACTTCTATTGAACCTCTCAACCCTTCACATTTTTTATTATCTTTCTACTACATTTTTTCTCAAAAAAATATAGTCGTCCAATTCTTCTGAAGAATTTGATGTTATGTTCGATGTTTCTGTTAGGCATGAGCAAAAGAACCGAACCGGCCGGAACCGGCCCGAACCGAACCGGACCGGGGAACCGGATTCGGCAAAAATGAAGAACCGAACCGGCCCGGCGGTTCTACCGGTTCCGGTTATACGGTTCCGGTTCCGGGTCCGGTTTTTGCCGGTTTTTCGAGTATGAAACCGGCTAAATTTTGATGTACCCAACGACTAAATTACTTTGCGTTTTATTGGTTTTTTCGGGTCCGATTTTTGCCGTTTTTTCGAGTAATTCCAACGACTAATTTACTTTGCGTTTTATTGGTTTTTTATAAAGAAGTGGATGTTTAAATACTAGTAAATAATTAACATTTTAATAATAAACATTTTAATAAACAATTGAACATTGAAGCAAATTAAACATGGATGTCATCAAACTTATATTATTAAGTATCCAACATTCAAACATTCAACATTCAAAATACACTTTCGACATTCAAAATATACTTCCAAGTTTCACCAACAAAAAAAAAAAAGTCTAATATGTGGATTCCAACATTTCTTTGATATTTTGACTAATTCCCCGATCTCTTCCCCGTTAGCTTCAAGTTGTGTATAGCATCCACAATGTCTATATATAATTCAAAAGAAAAATGTTATTACTTACTAAAATGTAACAAATACTAATAAGAAGTTAAAAATAAGATGTAACAAGTATTAGTGTATTACCGATAGCGAGGTCATCGTCAGCTAACACATCGTGCACTTCGTCGTAGTCATATATAGGCAAGCTACTCTTTCTTAGCCAATCTTGAGTGCATATCAATGCCTCCACAATCACAACAGACAAATTAGTACGGTAGTCGGTAATTACTCGACGACCATTACTGAATGTGGATTCGGATGCTACGGTGGAAATTTGCATCCCCAAAATATCTATTAATAAACAAATTAGTGTATAATACACGACACAAATTTATAAATTAAAAATTTAAATTAGAGTAAAAGAAGGTCGATACCTCTTGCCATTCGAGCAACGATCGGGAACCGCACTGCATTATTTTTCCACCATGTGAGGATATCATATCCTTTGTCAAATCCGATTGGGTCCTCGTTTAAGTATCGTTGCAATTGACTTTCTGAGGAAGTCGAGGGGAAACTTCCCGAAGTCATATAGCTTCCAAAGAATTCGTTTTCGTCATCAAAATTAACAACTTCTTCGGGAGTTTCTTGTTGAGACGATGAGGTCATGTTTGACCTTTCCAAGTATGTCTTGAAAAACTTGTCCAATTTGCATTCAATATCAATAACCTTTGCACGTGCTTTGGATTCTATCTCATCAGCGGACATCTTTTTATCTTTGTTTTTGGCTTTAAGCATTTGGGTAAAAACAACTTTCATAAACTTTGACTTGCATTGAGGATCTAACAATGTCGCAAAGAAGACATAATCACTTATAGTATCATAGTCACCCCAATATTTGTCATATTTATGTTTCATATCCGGTACCATAAACATAAAATTCGGGTTGGTTTCATGTTTCCTAAGATGTTGCTCTATATCTAGGATCTCCCGGGTATACGTATGGAAGATAGGCTTTGTTGAACACGAAACTTTTTCAGTTTTCTTCTTAAACTTCTCAAGGAACTCCATCATCTTTTTAATCATCTCAAAATCTGAATGTGATGGTACCCTTCCCACAGTTTTCTGAAACATTGGATCTACAAAAAAAGAACAACACAATCAAATTACGTTTTATTGTTGTTAGAAAAAAAACAGATTTGACACCCTTCCTTGCGGGGCTTGTAATTCATTCAATTTTTAACCAAATCAAGCGTTTTTATAGTCTAAATTCAACTACTAATCGTAATCTACATGTAGGAAAAAGATTCAGGTCAAAACAAGTTAAATTGAATGAATTATGCATATTTGAACAACAAAATCACATGACGTTATATTGCTGTTAGAAAAAAAATTTCAGATTTGACACCCTTCCTTACGGGGCTTGTAACTCATTCAATTTTTAACCAAATCAAGCGTTTTTATAGTCTAAATTCAACTACAAATCCTAATCTACATGTAGGAAAAAGATTCAGGTCAAAACAAGTTAAATTGAATGAGTTATGCACAATTTAATATTTGGACTGATTGCTAAAGAAATAAATATTGCTAATTTTAGTGCTGAAATATATTTGATTAATTGATTTTATTTACCTTGATGGCTATATTCGAGAAATGCGTCTTTCACATCATACGCTGATCTTAACAATTCAAAGGTAGAGTTCCACCTTGTTGGAGTTTCACCACACAAAAACCTTTGACTTTCTACAGCCGCATCCTTCATGGCTTGTTTAAACGTCTTGATCCGTTGCGGGGAGGCTCTAATGTATTTCACCGCATCTTGTAGGTTTTTTACATGATAAACTTCGTGTTTTAACCCCATTTTCACAACTAGGTTTATGATATGAGCCATACACCTAATGTGAAAATGTTTGCCATTCTCGTAAATACCCGGTAGTTCTTTCACAATGATGTTGATTGCCGCGTCATTTGTCTTGGCATTATCAACGGTCATCGTCATGACATTCTTCATCCCCCACTCGTTTATGCAAATTAGCAACTCTCGGGCCATGTCTTCAGCTTTGTGAGTATCAACCTCTCTAAAGTTGACTACCCTTTTGTGCATGACAAAATCTTCGGTAATAAAGTGGGCCGTGACAACCATATAATTTATCTTTTGACACGAGGATGTCCACGTGTTAGTTGTCAAGTGGATGGCTGTTTTGGGGTTGCTCAAATGTTTGTACAACTTCTGCCTCTCCATTAAATAGAATGACACAACATCACGAGAAATTTTATGCCTTGAAGGCAATTTCACCCTACCATTGAGGGCGTTTACAAATTCTATGAATGCCTCGTTTTCAATGAATTTAAATGGTAGTTCCCCAATGGTGAAAAGCCCTAGCAAGGCAAGTTGGATCCTAGTATCATCATGTTTCCATGTGTATACATGACCCTCACCATTAGGAGCTTTCGTAAATGACAACTTTTGTTGTTTGTCATCAACTTGTTTCGGTATGTTGTCTGGATTTAACTTGCACCCATTAAAATGCTTGTTTATTGAAGTTGTACCATTCCGGTTTGGATCTGCGGCTAGTAAATGTAAACAATAATTGCATTCGGCCCACTTTCTTTCAATTCCATCGTCCTCCTTTATCCATTCGATCTCGAAGTATTTCCAAACAGGAGCGGTACAATTATCTCTACCCTCACCTCGTCTGGTTGGGTTAATCCGGTCCCTTAACTCCTTTTGAGTCTTTTTTTTGTTTTTGGGTTTTGGTTTTGTTGGGTATTTTTCTTGTGTTCGTTTTTGTGGTGGTGGTGGTGTTTTTGTTTGTGTTGGTTTTTTTGGTTGTCTTTGTTTTTGTGTGGTGGCAAATTTTCGTTTTTTTGAAGGTTGTTGTTCTTGTGGCTCCTCTTCTTGGTTTGATTCATCACTTGGTATAACATTCAATGCCGGTGTTTCTTCTATATAATCTTCTTCTGAATCTTCTCCATAATCCTATATTCACAAAATAAAACATATAATAAGTCATATTACGTTTAAATGCTGAAAAATAAATATAAAAAAATTCAGATTTGACACCCTTCCTTACGGGGCTTGTAACTCATTCAATTTTTAACCAAATCAAGCGTTTTTATAGTCTAAATTACACTAAAAATCCTAATCTACATGTAGGAAAAAGATTCATGTCAAAACAAGTTAAATTGAATGAGTTATGCACATTTGAACAACAAAATCACATGACGTTATATTGCTGTTAGAAAAAAAAATTCAGATTTGACACCCTTCCTTACGGGGCTTGTAACTCATTCAATTTTTAACCAAATCAAGCGTTTTTATAGTCTAAATTCAACTACAAATCCTAATCTACATGTAGGAAAAAGATTCAGGTCAAAACAAGTTAAATTGAATGAGTTATGCACATTTGAACAACAAAATAACATGACGTTATATTGCTGTTTCAAAAAAAAATTCAGATTTGACACCCTTCCTTACGGGGCTTGTAACTCATTCAATTTTTAACCAAATCAAGCGTTTTTATAGTCTAAATTCAACTACAAATCCTAATCTACATGTAGGAAAAAGATTCAGGTCAAAACAAGTTAAATTGAACGAGTTATGCACAATTTAATATTTGGACAGATTGCTAAAGAAATAAATATATCTAATGAGCTAAATACTAATCTTACTTGGTCATCAAAGTCTTTTCCAATACAATTAGCCGGATTACCATCTTCATTATTGGCATCATGAGCATCCGAGTTTCGGTATCTTGATGATTGTACATTTGGTAGCCCATCCAAATCCTACAATGTCAATTTTACACATTAATTATATAACAAAAGTACTATACAAATTCGTAGTTTTGACAATCTTACATAATTACATTCATACTATAAACAATAAACTAATTAAGTAGGGATAACAATGCATATATTTGGAATGGAGACAACAAAACCAAAGAAAATAAACTTGCATGCATGCAATTATTTGGTGAATCATTGAAGCATTGAAGATTTGAAGCTAATATTGAAGTATATAATCTTAAAACATGAAATATAAATATATGCTCTTACTTGATCTTCATGAACATCTATAGTTTGAATCATTGAAGCAATTGAAGATGAAAAATTGAAAATCAATGAATGATGATAAAGAATTGAAGATCGATTGAAACTTGGAGATGGAAACTTGTAATCATTGGAAACTTGGAGATGAAGAATTGATCAATTGAATGATGATGAAGTGATTGCCGATTGTTGAAGAGAGTAGGGTTCGATCGTTTGCTTGTGGATGCCGTCGCCGTTTTTTTGTGGGTATCGCAATTTGCTTTTTTTTTTTTTTTTTTTTTGATGCCGTCGCCGTTTTTTGGTGGGTATCGCAACTTGCAAGCAGCAGTTTGAATCATGCGATCGTGCGTTTTTGTTGTGTATAGCAAGCCGGGCCGGTTCCCGGTTTTGGGCCGGTTCCAATAGCCGGTTCTTTCCGGGTCCCGGTTCCAAAAAATCACAAATTTGTAGTATAGGTCCCGGCCCGACCGGTTCCATCGGGTGCCGGTTCCGGGACCGGTTCCGGTTCCGGGACCGGTTCCGACCGGTTCCCCGGTCCTTTTGCTCATCCCTAGTTTCTGTCATTGCTGCTAAATTAGTAGAACAAACGTATGAAGCGGCATGCAATAAGGCAGCCGACAGTGCTGAACGGAGAACCAAAAGATTTATTTGTAGAAATCGTGAAAATACAAACCAACGTTTAATACAAAACTGTTTTCAAGAAAATGTCACTTTTCAAAGATACTACTTTAAAAGGCGCTTTAGAATGTTCAAACCTTTGTACGAATGTATAGTCGAAGATTTAACGAGGGAGTGTGATTTTTTTGAGCAACGGCCCGATACTAGAGGTACACCCCGTTTCACCCCTTTAAAAAAAATGCATAGCGGCACTTCGTCAATTAGCATATGACATCCCTCCTGATGCGTTGGATGACAGTTTTAGGATGTCCGCTAGGACTGCACGATATAGTCTACACTATTTTTGCAAAACTATTATTTAGTTTTATGGTCCAAAATATTTACATAAGTCAACACGCAATGACATCATAAAATTGCAATCTCATCATGCTAGCGTATATGGCTTTCCTGGAATGTTAGGAAGATTAGATTGTCTACATTAGGCATGGGAAAATTGTCCTATCTCACACCATGGTCAATTTACCCGAGGTGATCATGGGCATCCAACGGTCATACTTGAAGCGGTGACATCACAAGATCAGTGGATATGACACAATTTTTTTGGTTCTCCTGGATACCTTAACGACCTTAACGTTCCTAATCGTCCACCTATATTTAAAAACATATATGTTGGATCTGCACAAGATTCTTCTTTCCAAATGTGTGGAACACTATATAAATATGATTATTGTAACACTCGGTTTCGAATCGTTTCATTATTCGGGACCGTGGCCCAATTATCGGTTATCATAAGGATTTAGGCCTTAGGGAGAACGAGAATTAGTCCCCTTTGGGTGGGGATAACATAGTCTGAATGATCTAGGTGTTCGCTCGTGTTCTAGAGCTCAAGGGTATAATCATAATTTTGACAGTTCGGGCCTTTATGAATTTGTGCAATTGCCTGGGAAGTTCTAAGGCAAGGGGGAGTGGTTAGGAGTGTAGGGTTTCTCGTCACCTTTCCGTGGATATAAAGTTCGTTGGAAACGGACTTAAGACGAATGAATTATGGCTAAATAAAGTTAAGTGTAGTGGAGAATCATCTAGTACGCGGGGCGTACCGAGTAACTTGGTTACAGGTTCTCCTTGAGTACGTCAAGTGTACTAAGGGGTACGCGGGGCGTACTCCCTTTAGCATCAAACCCCGATTTTGAGGTTTTACCCGTGTATAAGCAACATTATATCCTTCCTCTGGATATTTTAGGTCAGCCTCCATCCCTTCTAGCCTATATTGAAACCCTAGAGAGCCTTGAGTGAGTTTTAGAGCTTGGAAGAGTGTTTATGGTGGTTTGTGCAAGAGAAGAAGAAGCTTGAAGACTCATTCTTTGGAGGAGGGCTTTGAGATCCAGTATTAGCATCTTCTTTTGGTGGCTTGGAAGGTATAAAGTTCAAACCTCGCCATTTTATTTCATAGATCTACTTTTTGGCATATTTTTGGTTATTTTGGTCCTTTTGGTTGGTGATTGGGAGTAAGGGTCGTTGTTGGAAAGTAACCTTATAGATCTGAATATATTATGGGTTCTTTGGGCATAAAGGTGCAAACTTTATGGTGGTTTTGGTCCCATGCATGTATTAAGTCAATTATTAAGCTCTTTTGAGCTCCACCTCCTCATTTAGCCATGCATGCACATAAAGTTGGCAACTTTATGTGATTAACCACCTTAAGGAAGTCAAATCTAGGTTTGGATCGAAGTCTTATTGGATTAAGAGCTAATTTGGAAAGTTGGCCAAAGTTGGTGAATACGTTAGGCGTACAAGCCTATACACAACGCTTATAGTTCCTCTAAGATGTACGTTGAGCGTACAAGCTGAGTACGCCCCGCGTACTCAGTAGACTTAGGTCTCATTTTTTTGGGCTCCGATTTTGGTTTAAGTTTGGGCTTGATTTCTTTAGGCCATGTTGGGCCATCAGAAGGTTATGATCGGGCTATAGATATTTTAAGTGGACTCTATTCGGTGAAGGTGATGGGTTTTAACCATAAGAACATCCTATGTGCTCATACAAACCCTAATGCTTGGATCTAGGTTTCTCTATTGTACATGCAATTTATCCAAGACTATAAACCCTAGATCTAGCATATGATAATCAATATAACATATAATTAGGGTTTAGATCATACCTTGATTGTTATGTAGCAATAATAATCACAAATCCTCCTTGTAATGACTTTAGAAAGCTTAGAGTCACAAGTGTCACTCCTCTAATGGTTCACAGACACCAAGAGCAAGAGGATGAAGAAGAGAAGAGAAGGAGCCTCTCAAAAACGTGTGGAAACCCTAGATAATTAGTTCACCACGTTTTTGGAGCATAAGGGCTCTATATATAGTGAGGCTATTAGGGTTATCTAACAAGGAAACCCTAATTTGGATGCTTAAGCCCTAAGCAACCCATGGACTCCTTTCCTTAAGGCCTTGGACGATTTCCAATGGGTTTCCCCATAGAACTAGTCCATCCTTATAATATAAGGCAATCCATAGCCCAATTGCAATTATCTTATAATTACAATTCCAGTCCCTTAAGTTTAATTAATCTCTTTTAGTCACAAACTTAATTCTTATTAATTCTTGACTAATATTAATTAAACAATATGATTTCTCCTTTAATATATTATTCCCATAATATATTAATAAATCATATTTATCCTTTCTCTCCATAATTCATCCTATCAAGTTGCTTTGGTGAAGGCAACCCAAAAAGACCATGCACCATCGGGTCAAGTA
The DNA here is from genome assembly GCF_051521515.1 of Lactuca serriola. NCBI lineage: Eukaryota > Viridiplantae > Streptophyta > Magnoliopsida > Asterales > Asteraceae > Lactuca > Lactuca serriola. The sequence continues at coordinate 71,345,547 of NC_136408.1, forward strand.
CATACCAAAATAGTTATGGACTTAGACACTAATCCAACAGAAGGCCCATGAAAGGGATTAGGCCTAATTTAGAAAATTGGGCCATAGTTGGGCCTTAGGTGTTATTTTGGACTTTTGGGCTTTTGGACTTTTAGATTGGGCTTTGGCATTGGGCCATGCTAGAGGAAGGGTAAAAAGGTCTTTTACCCTAATTTGGAATCTTAAGGTGACTCTAGACCTAGTTCTTAATGATGGATGATTATTTTGGTGATTGCAGCGCGGGGATTTTAGCGAGGCAGTGGCCATAGATCCTTCTGTGAGTTTCGACAATGTGAGGTGAGCTTTCCTCACTGTATGTAACATCCCGGATTCCCAGGTATTATTTATTCATATATTTTTGGTGTTTTGTGAGGGGACTCGTCGAGTTGGAGCTCAAACTCGCCGAGTAGGATCGCGGTTTTGGACGCGGGTTCGCGTCTGGACTCTGCGAGTCCAAGGAATGGACTCGGCGAGTCCACGCTGTTTAATGAAACCCTAATTTCCCGATCTTGAGCCCTATTTAAAGGACCTTATATCCCTTCATTGCGGCTACCTTAGACTTTGAGAGCACCAGAGCATTTGAGAGTCCTTGTGAGTGAGAAAAGAGGCCATTATTCACCATCTTTGTGTGTGTTTGCAAGAAAGGAAGAGGAAGGCCAAGCTAGGAGAGTTGGGGAGCTTGGATCTACTTCTATTTCGGCAGAGGAAGCTATTTGAGGTAATATTCAGAGCTTATTCTCGTGTTTTTGTTGATATGGCCAAATCTAGGGTTTCTTCATGCCTTGTTTGCCTTGTATTTGGAGTGTGAGAGGTCCCTTGGGGAAATGGTACCTAGATCTGGACTTTAGTAGGTCCAGAGAGTCCCAAATGCCCTGCTTTATGCCTTTCCTTTTGAGTTGGGGACTTAGGTTACCATTTTAGAGGTCATTTCACCAAAAGGAGCCTTGTAAGCGTTGCATGGTAGCCAAGATTGTGACTTTGCGTGATGAATGTGCTTGGAAGGACTGGATATATGAGTTAATGGAGCGGATCTGGCCTCAGGAGCGAGTTTGAGTTGATGCATGGCATGCACTCGCCGAGTATGAAGAACAGACTCGGCGAGTAGCATGAAGATTGTCCTTAACCACTCAGCGAGTGGTCTTGCCGAGTTAAGGGGTTGACTCAGTGAGTCAGATAGGGTTGTCGAGTGGACTGAGCCAAGCTGGAACTCGCTGATTTGTTCTTGAGACTCGGCGAGTTGAGTCGTGGTGGCCCCGCGATTCATGCCAGGTGGAACTCGTCGAGTTAGGGGAGTACTCGACGTGTCAAGAGAGGATCCTAGGGAGTCAGTGAACACGTATAGACTCGACGAGTCCAGTCAAAGTTGACCGTTGACCAGAGTTGACCAGTATTGACTTGATAGGGGTAGTCAACCTTAGTTGAGAAAGTGTTAATTAGAGATATATTGTATTATAGGAGGATTATAGCTCGGAGGATCGAGCGCGAGTGATTCCGGGATTTGCGAGTATCGAGATACGCGAGGTGAGTCTTCTCACTATACTTTACCTTGAGTAGGTAATCGGAGTTATGTGACAGAGTATTTGTATGCTATGTATGTTATGTGTTGTACTGCATTATTTCTATGTGATTTATGATGTGCATGTTTATAGAGTTGGAACCGGAAGGTTCACAGAGTTAGAACCAGAGGGTTCACAGAGTAGGGTCCACGGACCCACAGAGTTATAGCCTTGAGTGGCTAATATGTGGTATTTTGGGGAACTCACTAAGCTTTGTGCTTACAGTGTTGGTGTTATTTGTTTCAGGTACTAGTGATGACCGTGGGAAGGCGCCAGCTTGATCAGTACACACACATGAGATTTTTATGATATATGATCTTGGGATGCTTGTATGACATTGATTGGAGTTTCAAACATTGATGTTTTTATGAAAATTAAATGAAAATGTTTTTATATTATGCGAAAAATTGTTTTGAAATTTACGTTGTTACACTGTACTTACGGGTCGAAGGCACCAAGGTCGGCCCTTTGGCTTGTTATCTTGCTTTATCATATGATTGTGTGTTGTAGTGTCACACCCCTAAACCAGGATGGCGAAAATGTCTAGGGGTGGATGACTTTATGAACAATATCACAACATAATATACAATAGTGTTTAAAGCAAACATAACCATCATAAATATAATTGAAAATGTTACATTGTTTCTAATTGTTGTATGTTTCAAAACCAATTTCATTGATTTGTATTTTAAAAAACATACCACACATAAATGTTCATAGTACTAGGTAAATAACATTATTTCATGTAGATAACATTTTTACACAACATGAAAGTAAATTAAGCATGCACAACAACTTGTACATTTATACAAGTTTACTTGTATTCTCCCCCTAAAACTTGGATAAATATGAAAATGAGGGGTATGAACTCACCTTAAGTGTGTTTCTTGGTGGATAAAGAGGTGAAGATGAAAGATTTCATGTTAAGAACACTTGAAAATTGAAAGATCATAAGGATATTTTACAATTGGATTACGACATCCCCCTTCGCAATTTTAAAATATTGTGTTGGGTCCTAGCCTTAATATTTCGTTTTGGGTGTTATATTAAGGACCTAAATCAACAAATTTGAATTTCTCCCTTTTATAGATGTCTAGGTCAGACAACTATGGTCTTCCCAAATCTATTGGAAATGGCTTTCCACATGAAGATGATATTCCACAATATCATACTTCACTTCCTCCACCTCCTCCAATTATTATCCCTAACCCACAAGATCGAAGACTTGAGAAGTTCAAGGTCACTCAAGCCCTACTAGCAATGAAACATCAAGATGGAAAGTCTATATGTGCTCATGGCTTGGACATGAAGCTGCATATTGACAGGCTGGGAATGTTGGGTGTCGTGTTCCCAAGGAAGTTGGCTATTGACTTGGTTCTTCAGTCACTTCCCAAATCATATAGTGAGCTCATTAAAGACTACTATGTGACAGATCACGACATGACCCTTATTGATCTTGCCTATTTGCTAATTGCTGCTGAATCAACAATGATTTGGCGCAATGATCAAGCAAACATGATTGGAAGATCTACTTCCCAAGCTGCCATGAACATAGGGAATGACATCGATAGTCCAAAAATGATTCCTTCTCCTAAAGGAAGGGAATTGGCCATGGTCAAAAGATTTGATTGCGAATAGATGGATTTCGATCGCATGGTTCGGTGATCGGATTTTTGAGCTGCTGCTTTAGAGTTATAATAGATTGCTTAGAAAATTGTAATAACATAGTTTTCATTTCTAGTTACATTGTAAGGAAAAGTTTTTTCCGCAATTATATAAATAAAGAAAAAAATATTTTATCTTATTTTATATTTCTTTGCAATGGCATATGTGAAAATTGATGTTTGTATTTTTTTAGCAATAGGGATTTGATTCTTTCGTTTGTGGTAGTGTCTAAATTTACCAAATAAGGAAAGATTCTCATCACCCAAGTTTCAATTCGACAGAAACTTAGGATCATGCAACTTGTATTGTATGATGAATAAGAACCTTCGTCTTTGGGAAATTAGGACTAACTCCTTGTTCACATACAGAGGTGAGTTAAGTGAAGGACTAGGGGATCGAGTGCACTTAGTTGTGCACTGGTCAGGTCCACCACAAAGAACGATAAGACTATTCGTTATGGTTTACTAATGTTAGTAAATATGGTTATGCTTACAAGATTAAGTAAAATATTGAGTCATTGAAAAGTATCAATGTATAGTAGAACGAATAAGAAGAATCAAATTCGGTAGAAAGATAAAGTCTCTCCAATCTGAAAAGATGGGAGAGTACTTGAGTATCGTGTTTTATGATCATCTTAATGATTATGAAAAACCATATCACAATTTGAACCTCTAAGGACGTCTTAGTGCATTTGTTTGGCTAAGAAGAGGAATTAGGAATTGTTGAAATGGTTAAATCAATTAAGATGGATCATACTTTGTTCCAAAATCAAATCTTAGAGTCATCCTCCAAGATTGTATATTGAGTGACATATCAGCAAATGTAGAGTAAAATGTTTTCTACTCTTGTACATTTAAAATTGGTATGTTGTAATGTTTTAGATAAAACAAAGATCAACTAAGACTGATTTTCAGATGTGTTTGTCTTGATAAGAAATTGCACTAACTCTTGAATATTTGTTTGTCAAATAATGTTTCTTGACAGAGAGAAACTTATATGTCAAGAGGTCAGTGGGAGTCTTAAAGATCTTGAAAAGTTTTAAGAACTAATCAAGAGTCAACCTATTGTTAATCACTAGCACACGACTTGAGGTTTGTGACCTATTGTGTTGACATCTTCTTAATTTTGTGCCCATTCCAGTTGGTTAACTATTCATGTGAGTTCTATGAGTTCTCAATTGTTTGCATTACAACTTGGAATCAATGGTAGGCCCGTGTGCTGTCATGTGACAAGAAATTAAGATTGAACAAGTTCAGTTCGTATAAGTTTGGATTTGTCACTAACCTTGTCTTGTGATTATGGTTTTGACAAATTCACATGGATAGGAACACATACACCATAAAAATATAAGTGTCATAAGGTTTCTCTCCAATTCATGAAAAACGATTGTGAGGAAACGCTTTCACTAAGTATATTTTAAAGAGTTAGCAACTGTGATATTTGCATTCTCAAATTCGATTATGACTACAACATCCCTATTCATTGTTCGAATTGTGAGAAATGACAAAAGGTCTAAACAATTGAGACTTATTGTTGTAAGTTATAAAATTGTTTAGACACACATATGAGTTTTCTAATAAAAGGTGTGTGAGCTTAGATAAAGGCTTATCGAAGCATCTTATGTCAGAATTCTAAACTTTGGTAAGAAAGTCAATAAAGTATTGATTTCTAGATTTATGTCACAGCTAGTGGGAGCATAAATGTCATGCAAGTAACAAAATAATGGTTATGCTGGTGGGAGCATAATTATTATGGTAAGTGTTGCAATTTAGCAATGTTAATTATAGAAAACAAAGTTTTCAATTCACAAATTTGCAGGGTTGAAAAGTTGTTTTGTTATAATTAAGGGAGAGACACTTATACTTCATTTCAATTCTAAAAGCTTAGATTGAGATTTTAATTAAATTTAGTCAAGGATTTATATGAATACCATGTTGAAATGCTTCAACATTGGAAATTCTATATATGGAAATATTATAGTAAAAGACTGGTCAAGTATCATGTCTTTATGTAAGACATTATGAATCGTATCCTATATGCTTCGAGTATAGGATTGATTACATATGCTATGATATTCATGTGTTCTAATTTTCCAAATGCCTAGGGCATTAAGAGGGAAAAAGAAATAGAACCGGATATAAATAAAGTGGTTAAACAACTGTTAAGGACAATCTAAGGTTCGCCAAGGATTGGTCGCTTATGGGCAGTTGGAAGTATAGTAATGAATGGACCATATTGACATTCTTATTGCAAGATAGGATTCTATTAATAATGAGTTGTCATATGGAAAATATGGAAATGTTTCCATAATGGGAGTTGGATATTAAGAATCTATGTGTAGGTTAGAAACTTTTATGCAAGAAGGATGTTCAAAGGAATGTGCTTTGGATATGAGACTTCGGATCTATGGATTTGTCTTGTAACAATCTCCAATGAAATTTTTTTGTAATTGACAAAGTCTCTGTGACTTGTGTACATAGTCATTACAAAAGGATCACTTCATATAAGTTTAGAATCTAACAAATTACACTAAGTGGCAAGAACTTGGTGTTCTTACACTTACGATAAGGATTTGGAATTGTGAAATGAGTATCGTTGGAAATGTTTATAATTGATCTATTTCACAAACTAAGGACCATAGGTAAACATAGTATGCATGCTTGGAGCATGGGATAACTATTGTTTTAATTCAAGTATTAGTTGATAAATCTAAACAATATACAATGAATAATGTGTAATCAATATGGTGATTAAATAAAAGGTGTTTTATTTACACTCAAAAGTTTTGGGGCCATATAGGATTAGTATTATCCTTGTGTTTCACTTTGCATGTTTTAACTTCCCGAATAATAAGATTATTCAAACTATCCACAGTCGATCATACTTTGGAAGTAGGTATGAAGCAAGACTATCATAAGTTGGCTTGTAAGATTGTCTAAGGTGTTAGACATTGAAAAAGTATGCTACACCATTCATGAGTGCTTTTAAAATAAGATTTGAGCATTGGATCAACCCTCACTCACATAAATCACTTCATGTAATTTATCACGAGTGATTGTGAGATGATAATATCATATAGTCTTGTAACGACCATAAAATTCGAGCCAAATTAAAACATTTTAATTCATTCAAAATCATTAAGTTCATACATTTGTTTTCAAAATAGTTTAAACATCAGAGCATTTCCTAGAACCATATCACATAAATCATAAAACATGAGGAGCGGTACGATCACGCCTTCGCCTTGCCACGATCTCCTGAAGTACTTGAAACAATACACTGAAACTGTAAGCCCGGAAGCTTAATGAGTTACCCCCAGAATACCAACCACAATACCATACACATAACATATCATATCATAAACAAAACAGCCATGCATATCGAGTCTACAGCGTGACTGGTCCGCCTGCACCAAGCCTTCAGTCCACCCGGTCCACTCTCTCTCTGAGTCTACAGCATGACTGGTCCTCCCGCACCGAGCCTTCAGTCTGTCTGGTCCACTCTCCGAGCCTCGGCACGTCTGGTCCGCCCTCTTGGGGCCCTCAGTCTATCCGGACCGCTCATCGGGCCTTCGGTCTTACCGGTCCGCCCTGGGTATGTTGGCTTACAGCACAAAGCAGGACCCGCCTCAACCCAACCCCAGTCCAACAACCATGTGCACATAAACATATAATCATATAGCAATTCACAACTAATCAACTGATCTAGCAGATCACATAGCATAGCAACATCCTAACCAGGATACCGACCTAACCGGTCACTAACATAGCCTCATCCTATATACCAGGATACCGACCTTCACCAGGTCTCTAACATAGCATCATCCTATATACCAGGATACTGACCTTAACCATGTCTCTAACATAGCATCATCCTATATACCAAGATATCGACCTTAACCAGGTCTCTAACATAGCATCATCCGATATACCAGGATACCGACCTTAACCAGGTCTTTAACCTAGCATCATCCTATATATCAGGATACCGACCTTAACCAGGTCTCTAACATATACCATCCTAACTACCAGGATGCAGACATAGCAAAGCAATAACATAACAAATAACTACCCGGATTCCCATCCAAAAAAGGGTCGGCCTTGGTGCTTTAGACCCTGTCGATATAGTGAGGATAACTCACATGCAACTGCCGACTTGAAGAAATAAGACCACGCTGCTTCAACCACCAGCACGAACTCCACCACTGATCATTACCAAATAACCAATCCAATAAATACCAATAATTACCAAAATACCCCTGGAAGACAACTACTAAACCCTTGGTCAAAGTCAAGGTCCTCAGTCAAAGTCAACATTCCTGGTTGACCCTACTCGCCGAGTCAACCCGTTGACTCGTCGAGTTCCTATGCTCAGAAACTCCCATGCCTGCTCAACTCACCGAGTCATCCCTCGACTCACCGATTCACAGCTCAACTAGAAAATGTTAGGGTTCCAAGACCAGACTCGCCGAGTCCAAGAACAGACTCGCCGAGTCCAAGGCAATCTTCAACAGACTCGCCGAGTTGTTCTTCTAACTCGCCAAGTCCATGCACATATTCATACAACTTGTCGAGTGCAACCATGTGACTCGCTGATTCTCTTCAGTTCTCATTCCACACAGAGGCTTTTCAAGCCATGTAGGGACTTAAATCTATAGATCCTTTCTTCTACAGCCTAGCCCTCACATAAAGTTGCAAAATTTATGTGAAACCAAGGTGATATAAGCTCAAAACACTCTAGGGCTAAGGCTAAAGACAAAAGGGCTTCACCAATAACTCTTAAATAGGGCTTTATGACATATAGGACCATCACAAGCTTAGATCTGAAGTAGCATCCTCAGATCCAAGCTTCTATCTCAAATTAGTTCACATATGAATCACCATACATGAATCCATGAAGAAATAGCTTAAGGAAATGGTTCCTTACCCCTAAAATGAGCCCAACCAACTGTAGATTTCTGATCTCCCCAAGCTTCCTGATACAAGCCTCCAAACCTTCAAGCTTCAAATACCAAAGATCCTCCTCCAAGCTCTAACTCACTCAACAATGGGATTTCCTCACGAATTAGGGTTTCTGGATCTCAAATGGGCAGCAAAGAGGCTGAGGTGAAACATAAGGTTCTTTAAATAGGGTGCAAACCCTAAAAATATGGTTTCTCATTCCAGCACCGACTCGCCGAGTCTAGTCGCCGACTCACCGAGTCGGTCACTTAGCACGTGACCAAATCGCGACTCGACTCGCCGAGACTATCCATAGACTCGCCGAGTCGATCTTCCTTAATTACACCACGAACCCTGAATTTACACTTCTAAACTCGGGGTGTTACGAGTCTTCAAACTAAGATATATGAGTTGTTGACTACGAGTTAGTTGTGCATTGATGATACGAAAACACATCATTAACTTGATGTTATCAAACGTATCATTGTGCATGACTTAATGAGTAGTTAGTACAAGCATATAATGTCTAAGTTTATCAGTTCCTTTTATCCTAAGAGGATTAAAAGCGATATCCTGGGCCCCTCGATGATTCTGTTTTCACTATGTGTCGGGCCCGGTCAGAACTAAATTGATGTGTTCAATTATGTTATATGTCAGATGTATCGGAAATCGGGAAAAAAGTTAGAGTACAATAAGTATGACTATGTTCCATGTATTTTTCCGCATAGATATCTTGAAAATAGAGGAAAATGTGATCCCTTATCTGAAGGACGAGCGACTGACTAGGTCAGAGTTCGACGACGGATTTTGAAAGCTTACGATTGCTAAGTCGGATCCTGAAGGTCCATTGGCAGTAATAGTTATTAGACTTATCCAAGTGGGAGACTGTTGGATTTGGTGTCTAAGCCCATAACTATTACTGGGATGTACTTGACCCGATTGTAGCATGGTCCTTCTAGGTTGCCTTCACCAGTACAATTTGATAGGATGGACTTTTGAGAATAAGGTTATTTATGATTTATTAATATATTAAAAGTATAATATATTAATATGAAATCATATTATTATTTAACTAGTATTGACCAAGAATTAATTTGGAATTAATTTTGTGGTCAAAAGAGACTAATTAAATATATGGGGATTGATAATGTAAATCAATGATTCTTATAGTGTGGGCCAATGATCCATGATTATGTAGATGGGCTAAACCAATGAAGTAATCCATGGATAGTCCATGGAGATTAAACCCGTGGAGCATAAGAATGTGAAAGGGCATTAGGGTTTGCAAAGATGTAACCTAGCACTATAAATAGAACCCTCATGAACCAAAATTGGTTGCACCTTCTTAGTGAGCTAAGCAACTTATTCTCTTAAGCCACCTCTTGCATATTGGTGTTTGTGAACCATTAGATGCATCACACTTGGGGTGATCAAGCTTCAAAGGCCAAGAACTACAAGTCCTTCATAAAGGTATGTCACCTAACTAGTTATATCATTCAATTGTTCAAATGTATGCTAGTTAGGACAATGTTTTGGAACATTGTAAATATGCATGTATAATTAGAGAAAACATAGATCCAAAGCATTTAGGATTGCATGTGCACTATAGGAGTGTTATAGTGCTCAAAACCCAACACTTTCCCTGTCCACATCTCGTAAGGTGTTTTGGCAACCTTCTTTGTAGGGACAAGATTAAGGATGTGGGCGGCTGTCTCTGAGGCATGCCCTAAAAAATGAATAGGAAGTGAAGCATGAATCATCAAAGTACGAACCATGTCTAACAACGTTCGATTATGCCTCTCAGCCACACCATTTAACTGTGGTGTTCCAGGAGGAGTTAATTGTGAAACTATTCCACATTCCTTTAGATAGTCGTTGAAGTCGTTACTAAGATACTCTCCGCCTCTATCGGATCTAAGTATCTTTATCTTCCTACCCAATTTATTCTCGACTTCATGTTTAAACTCCTTGAACTTTTCAAAGGTTTCTGACTTATGATTGATTAAGTAGATATTGTTATATCCGCTATAATCATCAGTGAAAGTCACATAGAATTGAATAGCATCCCTTGTGGTTGATCTGAAGGGTCCACATACGTCAGTATGTATGAGGTCCAACAAACCTTCACCTCTTTGACATAATCATGTGAAAGGTGACTTTTTCGTCTTTCCCAAAAGACAAGATTCACTCATATCATCTGATTTTAGGTCAAACGATTCCAACACTCCATCATTTTGGAGTTGGTCTATGCGTTTCTTGTTAATGTGTACAAGACAACAATGCCACAAGAATGCCTTGTCTACACTATTATACAAGTCAATAAACACAATATTACTTAAGCTATCAACACAAGTCACTGTTTCATACACACCATCACAAGGTAAACATTCAAACATAAAAATGCCATTCTTATAAACATAAACTAAACCGTTCAAATCATTAAAAGAATACTCAAAACCTTGTTTGAACAATGCATGAAATGAAATAATGTTTTGCGTCATTTCTGAAGAATAACAACGATTCAATAAATCTAATCTAACATCATTACTAAGCAAAAGTTGATATACTCTGATCTTGGTTACTAGTGAAGACTTTCTGTTTCCCATGATCAAGTTTATTCTCCCTTGCTCCACCTCCTCATTTTAATTTAGCTCCTACAAATCAGAACAGATTTGAAAATCACATCCTGTATCAAGTACCCAAGAATGAAAAGATAATGGGCAACTTCGTTTCCAGTCCCCCTTGTCATTTCAATAAAACCAATCAACATCTTTTGGGTCAGAAACATGTGGAATGACAACATTGGGCTTGGCCTCTAGACCACTACCAAATGACCCAGCTTGGGCCTTGCCCTTCTAATTTTGCTTAGGAGGACCTTTCCTCTTATCCCCTTTTCCCTGTCCAATAGCGAAGACAGGGGCACTAGCAGAAGTGGAGGCTATACTTTTACCCTTCATCCTTACTTCAGTCATCTGTAACAAGTTGTGCAATTGGGCCAATGTCTAAACACCTGTTGTTCAAATGGTAAGTTAAGATGAAGTAACCATAACAATCAGGTAACAAGTTCAAGACCATGTCAATGGCGAATTCCTCATCAAAATACATGTTGAGCTTGACCAAACGCCCTATGTAGCATTGCATTCTTTGCACATGACTAACAACCGAGTCCCCATCCTTCATCTTGCAAGCCATGAGTGACTTGCCTACCTCAAACTTTTCTTGATGAGCTTGCTTATGGTACTTTTAAATAAGGTACTTGTTCATCTCAAAAGGCCAGTAGTCCTCATAGTACCTCTTCAATTATGGAGACATGGTTGCGACCATGATGCAAGCCACTTTGGTTGCAACGTCATAATGCTTCTTGTAGGCAACATATTCTTCGGTAGTGGCTTTGGTTTCATCAATATTAATGAGCTCCTTTTCAAGGAAATATTACTTGTCCTCAAATCGAAGCGTCATTTTGATATTTCGCATCCAATCGTTATAGTTTGAGCCATAGATAACGACTTTGGAGCAAATGGAGAGCAAAGTGAAGTTGTGGTTGGAGGATGATGAAGCAAAAGTGTTTCCAGGAGCAGACATTTGCAAAAGAAGATAGTTTTAGTTTGATTTTAGGATAACTCAATATAATAACCAAAATATATAATATTAAGGTTAGGAGCCAACTATGAGGGTTCACTACTTAGAAATGGGATGTCGAGATCCAAGTGTGAATTTCATAAAGGTAAGTGAATGATGATTCACTAATTCCACCACAAGACGAAACGAAATGAAGTGAAATTCATAATTCTTTTGAGATACATTGAAACTATTCAATGGCATGTTTTAATCTCGGATTATGCTCTTGTATTTGTGACTGGGATGTCGAGGATCACAAACAAGATGTGAATAACCATGAAAAGGTGCTTGTTAACCTCATTGTCTTTATCATTATCTATTGATTTGCTGGTAAACCAGACACGCTCCATCAACAATAATAATTATGAGATACCCATTACGACTCTTTATTATTCTTATTAGTGTGTTGGTTAACTACACACGCTCCACTAATGACTTATATAGT
>NC_136408.1:71360288-71502788 GCF_051521515.1 Lactuca serriola
GTCTCAGACTTCATGGAGTAAGAGCCTGTAGGAAGTCCAAATTTGGGATTAGAGCTAAGGTCTTAGCGGGTTAAGACCAAATAAGTGGAAAGAGCAAAACTAGGTTGTACGTTGAGCGTAATTCTGGTACGCCCAACTTATGGCCAATAATCCCCCGATGCATGGCAAGGTTGTACACCCAGCGTATAGGGTCGTATGCCCCGCATACGTGAATATGTTGACTTTCGTTGACTTTTAGGGTTTGGTCAACAAGTGGACTTTTGGACCCATAAAGGGGTAAAATGGTCTTTTACCCTTCTGTGAGTACATAGGAAGGGTTCGTTTGGCCTTGCGAGTGCTGTTATTGATTAGGAATATCTATTGTGTATGTTAGGTGGAGGCTAGACTGGCGAGACGAGTTCGAGACTATCTGGTTGTTGACATGTGAGTTTTCTCACTATACCTTACCCCGAGTGGTAATTATGTACGAACGGAAGGTCTTATGTGTTTATAAGTGTTATGTGATATATGTTCTATGTGATATGTATATGTTTGCATAGTTTGGACTGGAAGGTCAACAGGGTTTGGACCGGAAGGTGATCATAGGTAGGACCGGAAAGTCTACCAAAGTTGTGGGACCGGAAGGTCCCACTAAGAGACAATTGACCAGAAGGTATCGTAGAGCTATAGGCTCGAGTGGCTAATTTTATGTATGTGGTATTTTGGGAAACTCACTAAGCATGCGTGCTTACCGTGTTATGTGATATGTGTTTCAGGTACTTCGGTGGACCGCGGGAAGGCACTGGGATGATTGTACACACACACACACACAGTTAAGACGGAGTTATGGATCCTGGATTCCACTTAATGTTTTGAAAAAAAAAATTGACTGATATTTGGTGTTTAAATAATATGACATGTGTTTTTATGAGATTAAAAATGAAAAATTTTGGTTGAAAATTTTCTGTCATTACAAATTGGTATCAGAGCCTTGGTTTGAGGGATTTGGATATACCTTCGGGTATGTCTGGACTCAAACTGAGGATTTGGGAAAAGTTTTCAAAAGAAGCGATTTTTTTTTCTAAAAATGAGTAAGTGATTTTAAAAGAAAGTGGAAAACTAACAGTGTGTACAATCAGCCAACGCCCGAACGTTGATTTCCCAAAATACCCTTACTTTATGTATTATGAGATATGTTATGCAAGTTAGAAAGTAGGCTGGGAATTTCATATTATAAGAATAGAGTGGCCTGATTTGTGATACCTTTGCATAGGAATTACTGCTACTGTGAATTTCTGTGAGTATAAGTAGGTAGCAGAGAGGAGCTTATGAGGGGTCTTCTAGAGAGTAGCCTGCGTATCGAGAGTCATAGAGTATTTGTGAGATGAGGTCCTAGGAGGAGGACTTAGGGTGAATACTAATCCACTGTGGAAGGTAGTATTGGGCCTGTACTACTGGAAACACCAGATAAGTGAGCAACCCAAATAAGAATCCTTTGGATGCTAAGGAACCAGTAGGGTCGGGTGATCGAGTGTGGGTATACTCGAGCGAGTCTCTGATTATTTTGTGTTGTGTTTCAGAGGTATCATGGTGGGAACGCGCCACGATCCAGGAAGCCGTGGTACCAGTGACGAGGAGATTCATAGGATGATTCACGAGGAGGTGGTCGCAGCCATTCGAGCTGAGATACCAGAGATGTTTGGGTCTATCAAGACCACGTTGAATGAGACATTTGATGAGCGATATGCCGCTATTACCGAGGTTGTTGCTGCTGCAGCCACCGCTGCTAGGCCACAGGGGGTGACTCGTTGTTGTACCGGGAGTTCAGCAACACGAACCACCAGAGTTTGATGAAACTCAGGATTTGATTGCCTTGATGAGATGGATCTCTGACATTCAGGGATGCTTCTACACTTTTTCCTGTCCGGAGCACTTGAGAGTATGGTTCACGCTGAACCAGCTTCGGTTGGGAGCGAACGACTGGTGGAAGTTTGTTACAGCTCATTTCACCCCTGCAGAGCACACTACAGTGACTTGGGAGATGTTTACTTCTATGTTCCGAGACGAGTATGTTCCCCCGGTGGAAAGGGAACGGTTGGCTCAGGAGTTTATGTCCCTCAAGCAGAGGACAAAGCCAGTGACAATCATCATGAGGATGTTTCATGAGAGGGCGATGTTCTGCCCTAAGCACATGTCGACCGATCAGGCACGTATGAGTCACTATCTGAGTATCCTGAAGAGGGACATCCGCGAGTTCATGGCGAACTCGTCTTACCGGATGTTTGCCGAGCTTCAGGCAAATGCCCGGAAGAGGGAGATTGAGATGGAGACTCAAGCCAGGGAGAAAGTGGAGTCTCAGGGGATGGATTGGCGGCCGGCACAGTCTCAGCCGGTAGCCAAGCGGGCAAAGCCTGCCGATTCCAGATCCGGAGGCCAGAAGGGCCGCACTTGTGGGAAGTGAGGCAGGGGTCATGAGGGGACCTGTCGAGCAGAGGCTTGCTACAAGTGTGGCAAGGAAGGACACATAGCTAAGGATTGCCCCAAGGGGTTCACAGTATGCTTTCACTGCAACCAGACTGGCCATAGGAAGGCCGAATGTCCGCAGCTTCTCCAGGGATCTGCACCTGCTGCCTTGCGCATTACAGATGGTCGGCGAGTGAAGGCCGAGGCACCGAAAGGTCGTGGTAGAGCATTTCAGCTGACAGCAGAGGAGGTTCGTGCAACACCTGATGTCTTGGCTGGTATGTATTCCTTTATTATCTTATTCAAGTTATTTGTGCTTATTATGTCATATACATAAGTACTTTTTATGGTGAATTATGTACCTGCTTTGGTGTTATTTGACACGGGTGCGAGGTGATCCTTTATTTCACTAGCGTTTAGTCGTCACATCAGCATCCAACGAGAGGCGTTGAGTCGACCTCAGAGAGTTTCCATAGCCGATGAGCAGACGGTGTTTGCTACTGATATGATCCGAGGATATGTACTTGAGATTTTTAGTGTGGAGTTTCCGATAGATCTGGTTCTGATCGCTATGGGTGATGTCTGTGTCATCGTGGGCATGGACTGGTTGAGCCGATTCGGAGTAGTGATCGACTGTGAGCATCAGTTGGTGACCATACGAGACCCTAGTGGGGGAGTGCTTATGGTGTACGACGAGGGTACCCGATCTGGGCTAGTATTTTGCTCGGTTGCCCGAGCGAGACAGAGTTTGCAACAGGGTTGCATGGGTTTTCTAGCATATGTGGTGGATACACAGGTTGCTACGAAGAGACCAAGTTCTATCGCTGAGGTTCCGATCGTGAGTGAGTTCCCGGATGTTTTCCCTGAGGAGTTACCGGGTGTGCCTCCCGAGAGGCAGGTGGAGTTCCATATTGATTTGATTATGGGGGCGTCGCCTATCGCCAACGCACCCTATCGCCTTGAGCCACCGGAGATGCAGGAGCTATTCTCGCAACTTCAGGAGCTGTTGGGGAAGGGATTCATCCGACCGAGTAGCTCATCGTGGGGAGCACCGATCCTCTTTATCAAGAAAAAGGATGGTTCACATTGGATGTGCATTTATTACCGGGAGTTGAACAAGCTGACGATCAAGAACCGTTATCCACTACCAAGGATCGATGATCTGTTCGACCAATTGCAGGGTGTGACTTGGTTTTCCAAAATTGACTTGAGATCTGGGTATCATCAAATGAGGGTGCGTGATGAAGATATTCATAAGACAACATTTAGGACTCGTTATGGGCATTACGAGTTTATGGTGTTGCCTTTTGGGCTCACCAATGCACCAGCAGCGTTCATGGATCTCATGAACCGAGTATGCAAGCCTATGTTGGACCGATCGGTGATCGTGTTCATTGACGACATATTGGTGTATTCGAGATCCAAAGAGCAACATGAGGAGCATTTGAGAGAGATCCTTGGAGTATTGAGATCGGAGAGGCTTTACGCAAAATTCTCCAAGTGTGATTTCTGGTTACGAGAGGCCCAGTTCTTGGGGCACCTCGTTAATCAGAATGGGATATTGGTCGATCCGCCCAAGATTGAGGCTATTATGAGCTGGGAGGTTCCGAGATCCCCCACCGAGATCAGGAGTTTTCTGGGATTGGTCGGCTACTATCAGAGAATTATCAGAGATTTCTCCAAGATTGTTTTTCCTCTCACCGGATTGACTCGGAAGGGCGTTAGTTTAGCTTGGGGTCCCCAGCAGCAGACCTCGTTTGAGACTCTTCGCCAGAGATTGTGCGAAGCCTCGGTGTTAGCCCTTCCTGAAGGGATGGAGGACTTTGTGGTTTATTGCGATGCATATATTTCTGGCATGGGTGCGGTGCTGATGTAGAGCGGGCACGTGATAACATACGCATCAAGGCAGTTGAAGCCTCATGAGACTAGATATCCCACCCACGATCTAGAACTGGGGGCGATGGTGTTTTCTCTCAAGATCTGACATCACTATCTGTATGGGGTTCGGTGTACCATTTACACGGGCCATAAAAGTTGGAAGTATCTTATGGATCAGCCCAACCTTAACATAAGACAGAGAAAGTGGTTAGATGTGCTGCAGGATTATGACTGCGAGATCTTGTATCATCCGAGCAAGGCCAATGTGGTAACCGATGCCCTGATCCATAGAGCAAAGAGTACCTCGATCCGAGACGTGTGTTTGAGGATGACAATGATTACTCCGGTCTTAGATATCATTCGAGAGGCCCAGGAGGAAGTCGTGAGACCGAAGAACCTCAAAAAGGAGCGGGTGATTGGGCAGGTGTCCGAGTTTATGACGGACGGTCGGGGACTTATGACCTTTCGAGGGAGGATTTGGGTGCCCTATACGGGCGGAGCTCGACGTACACTGATGGAGGAGGCACATAGATCGAAGGTTTCGATCCACCTTGGGGCCACTAAGATGTACTTGGACCTGAAGAGAGATTATCAGTGGCCTTGTATGAAGAGAGACGTTGCTTGGGTAATCGAGAGGTGCTTGACCTGTCAGCGGGTTAAGGCCGGGCACCAGCATCCTCATGGCAAATTGCAGCCACTGGAGGTTCCCCAGTGGAAGTGGGAACAAATCTCTATGGATTCCATCACCAAGTTGCCTCGTACCACGCGGAGTGTTGATGCAATTTAGGTGATTGTAGACCGGTTGATGAAGAGCACCCATTTTCTTGCTATCAGTGAGAGCTCTTCTGCAGAGAGGCTGGCAGAGCTATATGTGAGATAGGTGGTGGGTCAACATGGAGTGCCGACTTCGATAGTGTCATATCAGGATGTGCGTTTTACTTCCAGGAAGAAGTTTCATGAGGAGTTAGGTACACGATTGCACTATTGTACAACCTACCACCCTCAGTCAGATGGGCAGTGATCGGACGATCCATACACTCGAGGACATGCTTTGAGCATGTGTTATGGATTTCAGTGGGAGTTGGGACACATATGTGCCTCTGGCTGAGTTTTCTTACGACAATAGCCACCATTCGAGTATTGGTATGCCTCCCTTTGAGCTTTTGTATGGAAGGAGGTGTCGGACTCCTATCTGTAGGGGAGAGGTGGGACAGAGAGTGATGGGTAGCACTAAGATAGTGCTTAAAACGACCGAGCAGATTCAGCAGGCTAGGCAGAGGTTACTGACAGCCCAGAGTTGTTAGAAGAGTTATGCGGATAGACGACGATCTGATCTCGAGTTTCAAGTCGGAGACTTCGTACTCCTGAAAGTGTCCCCTTGGAAAGGAGTGATCCGATTTAGGAAAAGGGGAACGTTGGGACCCCGGTACATCGGTCCTTTTAGAGTGACCGCCATAATAGGAAAGGTAGCCTACCGTTTAGAACGGCCTGAAGTGTTGAGTCATATTCATAACACCTTCCACGTGTCCCAGCTAAGGAAATGTGTGGCTGATGAAACGACAGTGGTACCGCTAGAGGATATTCAGGTGGATGCGAGCCTGAATTACATTGAGAGGCCAGTTGCGATTTTGGATCGAAAGGTAAAGGTCCTGAGAAACAAGGAAGTGCCCCTGGTGCAAGTACAGTAGCAACATTGAAGGGGATCTGATTTGACATGGGAGCCAGAGTCAGAGATGCAGGAGCAGTATCCGGGACTGTTTGCGGAGCATGACTGCGAGGACGAAGTCTAATGCTAGTGGGGGAGAATTGTAACATCCTGGGATCAGGTATTTCTCTTTGGCCCTTCTTCTTTCCTTAAGTTGTCAAATTTAGTCCATGAGAAGATTTTGTAATAATCGTGTACGCTAAGTGTATGGGAATGTACGTTGCGCGTACACGTGAGCGTGTTCTTGACGCGGAGGTCACCCAGTACGTTGGGCGTACTAGGCTCAGGAGGAAAACCCTAATTGAGGAGTGAACCCTATATAAGGAACATGATGGCCTCATTTCTGGCCACCATTTTCTGTCTCCAACCCTCTCATAAATCCTAAATCACGTCCCTTGTTCTAAGAGTCCATTTGTGAGCTTGAAGTAACCTTGAGATATTCTTAGAGTGAAGGAGGTGCCTTGAAGAAGATAGAGTTGGAGTGAAAGCGTTGGGTCTAAGCTTTTATGAGGTTGGAGCATCTGTTGGAGGTAAAAAGCTCACAACTTTCTCATCTTTTTGATATGTGCATGTTTTGACCATTTTAGGGTTTTGTCCCAAAGTTTGGAACTTTATGAGTTTTTTTTAACTACAAGACCTAATACCTGCTCCTTAGAGTGTCCTTAGTAGAGTAGAATCATAAAAATGGGATCTTGGACTTCATGAGCACCCCATGCATGAGTTATGAGCCCATTTGTGTGCAAAGAGTGGGGGTTTTAGTGTTTGAGACTTCTTCAGCCATGCAAAGGCTTAAAGTCTCAGACTTTATGGAGTAAGAACCTGTAGGATGTCCATATCTGGGATTGGAGCTAAGGTCTTAGCGAGTTAAGACCAAATAAGTGGAAAGAGCAAAACCGGGATGTACGCTGAGCGTAATTCTGGTATGCCCAACGTATGGTCAAGAATACCCTGATGCATGGCGAGGCTGTACGTGAATCTGTTGAGTTTCGTTGACTTTTAGGGTTTGGTCAACAAGTGGACTTTTGGACCCATAGATGGGTAAAATGGTCTTTTACCCTTCTGTGAGTACATAGGAATGGTTTGTTTGGCCTTGTGAGTGTTGTTATTAATTAAGAATATCTATTGTGTATGTTAGGCGGAGGCTAGACTGGTGAGACGAGTTCGAGACTATCTGATTGTTGACAGGTGAGTTTTCTCACTATACCTTACCCCGAGTGGTAATTATGTGCGACCGGGAGGTCTTATGTGTTTATAAGTGTTATGTGATATATGTTCTATATGATATGTATATGTTTGCATAGTTTGGACCGGAAGGTCAACAGGGTTTGGACTGGAAGGTCATCATGGGTAGGACCGGAAGGTCCCACTGAGACACAATTGACCGGAAGGTCTCGTAGAGCTATAGCCTCGAGTGGCTAATTTTATGTGTGTGGTATTTTGGGGAAACTCACTAAGCATGTGTGCTTACCGTGTTATGTGATATGTGTTTCAGGTACTTCGGAGGACCGCGGGAAGGCACCGACATGATTGTACACACACACACAGTTGAGACGGAGTTATGGATCCTGGATTTGATTTAATGTTTTAAAAACTTTGTTGACTGATATTTGGTGTTTAAATAATATGACATGTGTTTTTATGAGATTAAAAATGGAAAATTTTGGTTGAAATTTTTTTGTCGTTACAATATCCGTGGGTCGAAGGCACCAATGCCGGCCCACTAGTTTTGGTTACCTATTTGTAGAGGAATACCTTAGGGACTGTGTATAGTCATGTAGGATAGACTGGGGACTCTTGATCCAAGCTCTCTTACCTGTTCCTTGTTTGGTTGTGGTTCTAGAGTGGGATCATTTGTCCAGGTGACTATCGCACCTCTAAGTATATACGGCTCTGCATTCCTTGGATTGTTGATATTGAGTATGTTGCTTTGTTGTACTGATCTGTTAGATATGTGTTATGGTATTGAGTATGCGACTATGTTGTAGTGATCTGTTAGATCTGTGTTCTGGTATCGAGTATGTTGCTATGTTGTAGTGATATGTTAGATCTGACTCATAATATTGAGTATGTTGCTTTGTGGTAATGATCATTAGAACTATATGTTATATGTGTTTGTTGGTTATCATCTATGGAGTGTCCTTAGCGATTGTCGTTGGTCATGTAGGATAACCTGAGAACTCTTGGTCTAGGCCCTCTTTCCTGTTCCTTTTTTGGTTGTGGATCTAGAGTAGGACCATTTGTTATGGTGGATATCTCACCTCTGGATACTTATGATTAATCATTCTATGGGGGTTAGCTAGTAGCGGGATTGTATGATGTGGGAGGATT
Organism: Lactuca serriola; assembly: GCF_051521515.1. Taxonomy (NCBI): domain Eukaryota; kingdom Viridiplantae; phylum Streptophyta; class Magnoliopsida; order Asterales; family Asteraceae; genus Lactuca; species Lactuca serriola. Next base: position 71,368,642 of record NC_136408.1, read on the forward strand.
AGTAGCAGTAGTGAGTTGTATGATTGTTGTTTGCTTGTATTATTTGCCTAATTGATCATGATTGTTTATATGTCGACATATTGTGTTTGGTTTGGGTTGAGGCGGTCCTGCTTTATGCGGTAGGCCAAGATACCCGATGCGGTACAGCTTTAAGCCGTAGGCATGGAGGCTCGAGAAGAGCGGTAGGGTTGAGGTGGTAGGCCAACAAACCCTAGATATTCCAACCCGATGGCGGATTAGACCTGTTGTATAGTGGCATTCCAACCTGGGGTATTCTGTGACTGTAATATCCCAAAATACTAGCCAAAAATTCGTTTTAAAATCATTTAACAAACATAAATATCATCATCATAGTAAAATCATAAAACATGTATCTCAAAGTCTCATAAAATCTGTCATCATATCACAATCTCATATAACATATCAGAGTAAACTCCCAGGCTGAAGAAGGTGGTGTGTGCCATGCGATCATCCTGAGCTCTTCCCTTTGCTACCAGAAGTACCTGAAACCAAATAAAAACTGTAAGTACGAAGCTTAGTGAGCTCCCCCAAACTACCACATACCATATAAAGCACATATCACAAATAACATAACTCTGGGACTACTCCCAACTGCATCGGGACGAATCCCGACATCGGTTTGCCCGGTATCGGACTCCTGTCCGACATCGGGCTCACCCCGACATCCGACCGCATCGGGCATCGGGCTTACCCCGGCATCCGACCGCATCGGGCATCAAGCTGCCCCCTAGCATTGGGCTTGCCCCGACATCGGGCTTACCCCCGGCACATACACAACATATATCATAAACATATAAACTAGCATACATCGGGCTTACACCAGAACATATATTTCATGGCATAATAACTAACATACATCAGGCTTACCCCGGAACACATAACATATAACATAATTGCACATACTGCCTCGGGCTTGCCCCGGCATCGGACCGAAGTCCAAAACATATAACACATAACACATAAACATGCATGAATCACAAAGACATCAAGCATACATAACTATTTCTCAGGACCGCCCCGGTATTGGACCAAAGTTCGGAAACATATAAGTTGCATCGGGCTTACCCCGGCATACTACAACTACTTAAACGGTCGGCATTGTGGCCGTAGACCCGTTCCTACTGGAAGGAAACTCACCTTGTGTGACTGACTGCTGTAACTCTGGGTGGGGAATCTCTGCCTGCTGCTCCGGCGACTCTCTGGCTATAAAATCCCACAAAGGTACTTAGTCAAAAGCTTATAGCTACTCTTAGGGTAAAATGACCATTTTACCCCTGGATAAAGTCAACATCATGGTCAAAGTCAACTTCCCAATTGACCGGACTCGCCGAGTTGGCTCGTCGACTCGCCGAGTCCCGATCTTCACAACTACCCCCAACCCGAATCTACTCATCGAGTTTAGCAAGAACTCAACGAGTTCACCTTCAATCATAAAATCAAGACAATCTTCATCTAACTTGTCGAGTTCTTCCTGAACTCGTCGGGTTTATCTTCATATTGAGAACGTGTCCAGTCTGTGACTCACCGAGTTGTATGAACAACTCGTCGAGTCCGTCTTCATAAGTTAGGAGATGGCCTTGGACTCGTCAAGTACGTTCCTGCACTCGTCGAGTCCCATGGTTTCCAGATCCATGGCTTTGTCCATTTCGTTGACTCCCTTCCATGGATTCATCCAAATCCCTTCTGAACTAAAATGGGTTCCTCGGAGCCATAGCAGTTTTTAGGAACCAACTCACGACTCGCCGAGTCCATGCATGTCCAAGTCTAATAATTTGATTTTTGATGGGAAAAACTCATCCAGTAGGTAGATTTGGGCTCCCTAAGTAGATATAACACGTAAAGTCATGAACTTTACGTATATGCATGGGAATTTTATGCTCAAAGGACCAAAAATAGGGTTGGTATTAGAGCCTTGGTTTGAGTGAATTGGAGGAACACTTGTGTGAATCCAGTCTCAAACTAGGATCCGAGAGTTTTTTTCCAAATGTTTTTGAAAGAGAAATTATAATAAAAAGACTTGGGTTAAGGACATGGGCTCGGTCCCTTGTCATGTTCTTGTTTGATTTTTGGATTGAATCTGGAATGTGGACCTTGACTTAACTTTGACTTTTAGGAGGATGCAGTGTGTATAGTCATCCAGATCCCGAACAGGAGAGTGATTCCCAAAATACCCATACTTGTTATGTTTGTTGAGTTTTAATTTTTGCTGATATATGAATTGTTAGAAAAGCATGCTAGTGCATAAGGTTTTTTTAAAAGCTATTGGATAGTGATGCATGATTTCTGTGATACTTCCTGATTTAGGGAGTTTCTTATCTAATATATATATATATATATATATATATATATATATATATATATATATATATATATATATATGCTTTTGATTGTGTATTTGCTACGTGTATGTTGATTAGTTGTATATGGTCAGGATTGAATAACCCTAGAATGCTCGATTTGGCCTTACTTCATGTTCCTTGTTTGGTTGTGGATTTAGGGTAGAGTCGATTATTCGGCAGTCTATTTAATCTTTTATTATGTATAATAAGCATGCACAAAAGCAACTAGTGGTGCAGGTGCGAGGGTAATCCTAGGAAGAGTACCTAGGAAGTTAGTTGTAACTTACATGAGTAGGGGGTGTTAGCACACCTAGGAGTGGATTAGTGCAGTGACTTAGAGCCTTGGATGAATTCTGAATCAACTATTGATAAGTGTGGAAGGTAGTATGGGCTCATACTACTGAAAGCACAGGATCTGTATGAGATTCATGAGGAATTTTAAGGTTGATAAGGAACTAATTGGAGTAGCACCTCGTGTGAAGCAATGTATTGTGATGTCTGGTCTTTCGTTGATATATTTTCAGTATGGTGGCTATTGGAGATCAAGATCAAGAACCGGAACTAGTGGCAAGGGTGGGTCAGGATTAATAGAGGACCGAGTTAGAGAGATCATTCGTTAGGAAGTTGTTTCTTTTTTCCGATGGCAGATGCTGGAGCTGGTTGGGTCTGTCAAGGCCGCTATGATGGAGTACTTCGATGACCGATATGCTACACTTTATGAGGTTGTTGTTACTGCAGCCATCGTGATTGTTGCTTCCATTAAGGCTCGATGAGAGAAAGATTTCCAATATCGAGACTAAGATCGTACAAAGCCTCTATAGTTTGAGGGGTCTCGGACCTGATCATGGCGATGTGATGGTTATCTGATGTGGAGGGTTGTTTATTCACGGTGCCGAGTGCGCGAGTTTGTTTCTATTACCGTCAGGAGATCCACAATAGAGCTCACTGTCCGTTTCTTAGTGAGGTGCTGGATCCTACAACCTTAGATTGGCAATTACCCGATGGTCGTCAGGGGACCGTCGGGGTCCCGAGGATTGAGATTTGAGTTGGCGGTTCTTCTATTTAGCAATTGTGGTAGTATTGGTGTCTATTTGTAATTTTTTTTTTGTGTTTCAAGGTTTATTTGTAATTTCGGATGATCAGTTAAATGGAATTATCTTATGAGCTCTATTCTAATTAAATTCTTATTATGAATGGATTAATTATCTTTGTCCTCGATTGTAGGCGTGTTGGAGTTTGGGAATCTTGTGTAGGTTTAGATTCTCCTATGTATATGGATATCAGTGGTTGGGATCAAGTAATAGAGTTCGAGTTAGCCGGGATATCGAAGGACTATGAAGTTCTCATATTCAAGCACATTTCAAGTGGGAGAGAGTAGAACCTCGTAGTAGGAAGACTTTGTGCCAAGATTTTGTTTCCAGTCAGATTTATCTGAGTTCCAGACATCTGCGCAACTGCTAAATCTTCTGGTTTCGCAACAAGATCATCGACAACTATTGGATTTTCCCATCGATTCGTATTAATCCTAGATGTGATAGGTTAGTAGGTCATGCTTGCGCTTAAACCCTAAGGTGTTAGGAGTCCGGGTGAAGGTTTACTTGTTTGTTATGTCTGATTAGGGGGGATCCCAAGTGTTGATAATGGATAGCTTGGTCCAGTTCAATATGAGATCAGTTAGTTTTCATTGTGGTGATGCCCTTTTTGTGCGGGATTAGAGTGCAGTGTTTGGCCGAGAAGCTCAGAAACCGATTAATTCTACGGATATTTATTTGTCTTAGTTGTTGTGGGGGAGTGCATCTTTAAGTAGAAGCGAGAGATGATTTCAACGACCAAATCTAATTTAAGTGGGGGAGAATTGTAACATTTCGTTTAAAATAAAAATTAAATAAATAATAAACCCTATAATCCCGAGATGTATTTTATATTTTTATTTTATTTTAGCTCTAAATCCGTAGTAAATTATCAGGGTGTTAGCGCGAGGACTTAAATGTTATATTTTGATAGTTGGAGTCTGTTTGGTAACTTTTGGAGTTGAAATGTAAAGAATTCTGGAAGCTGGGGGCTGTTTGGTAATTAATAGGCTTATTCTAAAAAAGTTTGTGGCTGGAGGGACTGGAAGTCTCAAAATAGGTTTAGGTTTGGAGTTGGAGACAGGGACTTAAACCCGTCACACTCCTTGCCTCTCACTCACCCGAAAATCATAACCTTACAACACTCTTTCAGCCGCCACCCTTATACCCCTCACCTCCAGCCGCCGCCACCTCCACAATTGAAGTTGGAAACCGCCGAAGCCAACCACCATCGCTGTTGTTGCCATCAACAACGAAGATTGAAAAATGTGTGGCCGTTGTTGCCTCTTCCTCTCCGGTAATGGTGTTATCCCTTCGCACCCTCTTCACTCCTTTGTTTCTTCATTCCGCCGTCACCACCGCCGCTCCAGCTGTCACATTTTCACAACATTCTTCCGACCACCGCCTGCCACCACGAGGGTGGCAGTGTTGTGTGTGTTTTTCATGTGTGTGAGTGTGTGTTTCAATCTAGGTCGACGAGTGTATGCGTGCTTCAGTCGATGAGGCATGTGTGGGTGTTTGTCGGCCGGAATCCGGGTTGAAAACCACCATGGCAGCCAACCATGGTGGTTGTCGTCGTGTTACTATCTTCTGTCGCCACTAGCCACCATGAGAGGTGGCTGTGTGTGAGTATTATGGCATGAATGTGTGTGTTTTAAGGATATGACGTTGTATGAACAATCCTTGGCTGAAAAATCAAGGAAAACCCACCACCATCACCGTGAGATGGTGGTTGCCACCTTCTGTCGCCGTCTGCCACCATCTTGGTGGCTGTATTGGACATTTTGATATTCTTTTTGGTGCTAATGTGTGTGAATGATGTAATAACTTGTATGTGTGTTTGGATTGTTGTAATTGTCACTCGAACCGCCGCCGTGTGCGTGTGGTTGTCGCCGCAGACCGCCGCCGACCACCACTGCCCAAGGTGGTGGTGGGTGGTGCCCGATTTATTAAATATATATGTATTTAATTAGCTAAGCATCTAACTATAGGAGTTGGAAACCCTAATTAGGGTTTAGAAAACCCTAATGTCAAGAAACCCTAGTTTTTAGAGTTGGTCGGGACCCGCGTTGAAGCTGTTAATTAAACTTTAAATAATACTTAATAAATCCCCTACAATTAACTTAATGCAATATTGGAATTAATGGATTAATTCCTTAAGAGGTTAAGTGTGGAACACTAACCCTAATTATTATTTTATGTGAAAAACCCTAGAATCGGGGAGCTCTATTTTAAGCAATGATCGGGTGCGTATTTGGGATATTGATTGGATTATTACTACACCCAAGAATGACTAATTCAAACCTTAATCAGTCCTACCCTTAGGTGATTAGTTCCTTAATGGGTTAAGTGTTCTCACTTAACCCTAATCGTCATTTTATGTGAAACCCTAATCGTCATTTCATGTGGGATAGTCGTTGTTGTCGGTGACTATAACCTGTGATCAGGTATTGACTCAAGTATCTTCATGTAGGTGATTGAAAGTGAGTTGAAGCTGGTAGAGTTCTTCATTGCTACAGTGGTTACCTACGCAGATATCGAGGTGAGTTTCGCCTCATTATATCCTTGGGTCGAAGGCACCGATGTCGGCCCACTAGTTTTGGTTACCTGTTAGTAAAGGAATACCTTAAGGACTGTATATAGTCATGTAGGATAGAATGAGGACTCTTGATCCAAGCTCTCTTACCTGTTCCTCGTTTGGTTGTGGTTCTATAGTGAGATCGTTTGTCCGGGTGACTATCTCACATCTGAGTATATATGGCCATGCATTCCTTGGATTATTGATATTGAGTATGTTGATATGCTGTAGTGATCTGTTAGATGTGTGTTATGGTATTGAGTATGCTACTATGTTGTAGTGATCTTTCAAATTTGTGTTCTGGTATCAAGTATGTTGTTATGCTGAAGTGATATGTTAGATCTGACTCCTAGTATTGAGTATGTTGCTTTGTGGTAATAATCTGTAGAACTGTACGTTATATGTGCTTGCTCGTTATCATCTATGGAGTGCCCTTAGGAACTGACGGTGGTCATGTAGGATAGCCTGAGAACTCTTGGTCCAGGCCCTCTTGCATGTTCCTTGTTTGGTTGTGGCTCTAGAGTAGACCATTTGTCCGAGTGGCTATATCACCTCTGGTTACTTATGGTTACACGTTCTATGGGGGTTAGCTGGTAGCGGGACTGTATGTTGTGAGATGATTAGTAGGTAGTAGTGAGTTGTATGATTGTTTTTTGTCTATATTATGTGCCTACTTGATCCTGATTGTTTATATGCCGACATATTGTGTTTGGTTTAGGTTGAGGCGATCCTACTTTGTGCGGTAGGCCAAGATACCTGGTGCGGGCTGGTTGTAAGCCGTAGACATGGAGGTTCGGGAAGAGCGGTAGGGTTGAGGCAGTAGGCCAACAAACCCTGGGTATTCCAGCCCGATGGCTAATTGGACATGTTGTATATTGGCATTCCAACCTGGGGTATTCCATCTCGATGATGATTTGACCAGGAGGTTGACCGGGCTTGGGGTATTCCAACCTGATGGTTGACTGGACCCGACATGTTTGATTGTATATGTGATATGTTTATATGTTGGTATTTTGGGGGAAACTCACTAAGCACTATGCTTATCCAGTTGTTTATGGTGTTAGGTATCATCGGTTATTGCTGCAAGGCGAAGGAGGAACTGTACACTCTCATCAACAACATTGAAGATTCGAAGTTTCTACAGTACTCTGATTTTTAATAAATGTAATTCGGAATAAATGGTTTTTATAATTAATGGATTAATAAATTGGGAAGTTTACCTTGATAAAAATGAAAAATTTTTGATAGTAAAAATGGGATGTTACACCAATTTTCCTCTTTCACTATGTATTAATCCACCTTCATTAATCAGAACCCAATTGGTCAAACCCATTTTCAGTCTTTTGTTTACTAAAAAAAACCAAATTCACATCTCAATAAACCCTAATCAACTATTTAATACAAGATGAAGGAATTAAGTGCAAAGAAATGGATGATGATGAAGAACTCAAAACTTTTAGTTAAGAGTGACCAAAAGAAACAGGTGGACATCCATTTTATGCCCCTAAAAATAACAAAAAAAAAGTTAAGGACTGAATTGACCAACTTTAAAAACATTATATGGTTTTGTGTCATTTTCCCTAGTTTATATGAACAATTTTTTTGGACAGTCAAATACTCATCGACTAAGACTTCATAATCGATCCCCTAAAAAGCAATAAGGGGTTTTCATTTTGAGCCATGAAACTTTTAACACAACTTCACTAGTTTGAAATAATATTTACAATAATTTAAGGACTCATTTGGTATAACGACACACGTTATTAACAACATCTAACCATAAATAATAGCTAAATCCTTCAAAAAAAAAAATGTCTCAATCAAATACACCATTTAATTTTTTCTTTTCTCTATTTGTTCCAAGTTGTCATTTTCGTACACAAGTTTTTGGTGAGGGTTTGGTTTCGTGGTAGTTAAATGTTCTTTGACACATTATTTTCAATGCATCATTACACCATTTCCCTTCTTGCAATTTTGTTTAGATATTGGTAGTTTTCACCAGAATAATATAAAATATCAAGGATAAATACACGGTTAATATATCAACTCAGTGGGATATAACATTTTACAAAAACACATAGTTTTCAAATCCAAACTCACAAAAACATAAAAACAATTCGTGAATGATATATATATATATATATATATATATATATATATATATATATATATATATATGTGTGTGTGTGTGTGTGTATGTGTGTGTGTGTGTTATCAATATCTTTACGGGTGATTCGTTAAGACATAAATTGCTCCCTACTTTTTTTCTTTCTAGGAAAGAAGTGTCATGATTTGAATATCTATTTTCTTTTTTTATTCATTATTCAGGGGTTGATGAAGAAAACCAAATAGTTATATGGGTGAAAGAAACGGTTTATCAATTTCTAGTAAAAGATTGAATCTCATTTCCTATGTACAAGAGTTAAAAAAAGTAAACATAAGTATTAGAGACTCTCTACACCGATATTAATTGATTAGTGTGTTTTCAAATCCAAACTTCACATAAAACATAAAAGGATTCGTGAATGAGCAAAATATATATATATATATATATATATATATATATATATATATATATATATATATATATATATATATATATATATATATATATATATATATATATATATATATTGTTTAAAACTTAAAGAAACTATTGTGTTGACCGGTGAGCGAATCTTTAAGATTTTGATAAAACCCAAACAAAGAATGCTAATGAAGATTTTTAACCTCATACCATGAATTAAAAACCGATTCATGTTTATCAGTTCCAGATGATGTGAGTTATATTCCAATGCTACAATCAACAACCCCCCCCTCCTCTATTCAAGCAATAATTTGTCGTGATTGCACAATCCTATCAATTAAGGCACATAAAAGTGTTTCTTTTTGAACATTAAGCGCACCTATCTCTTTTCCAAAACAAATTTTGTAGTCTACCCTTTTGGAATTCCACCACTTGTAGTGAAAAAAGTTATAAATTTTTTCTTAGAGTGATGCCCAAAGAAATTGTGACATGTTAGTGGTAGTCGATGATATAATCTTACGAGGGTAAAACTGGTGACGATGTAGGTATTGTTTGCAACAAAGGCAATGATTGATCTTGCCACATATTTCCTACCAACAAATACCACCATATACCCACCAAACCTATCCTGTCAGCATATCATTTCAATAATTATACTAATCAAGCCATTAATTGCAATATTCTAAATGTAATATATATTGTGACATCCTCAATTTCACGACCAGTAAAGACTGATTTGTTTATGCTTATTTAAAACCAAAGTATCATTTCTAAAGAATAATATTGCGGAATTTGTTCCAAAAAAATATGATAATGATATTATCAAAGCATTTCATAAGAAATGTATTTTATTTATATTAAAACGTTAGGATGTCATTGTCAATATAAAAACATAAGCATAACGAAATCTTACCTGCCTTACAATAATTAAACTAGTGGCCTAATATTCCTCGAATCTCTCAGCAGAATGTATCTTTTATATCGCTACCTGTGATACAACAAACTGAGTTGGTCAGGTTCGGAAGCCTGGTGAGTACATAAGATTTTCATCCCACAATAATATAGTTTATATGTTTATTTATCAAATAATTAACCCAATTTCTCATCCTCAATATCTTCTTTATTCTTAAGGATCTACCCTAAGGATCGTTTATGCTGACAGTACTAGTTCAACGATTCCTCCATGATATTTGTCAGTAGGGTCTCTTTTATATTTATTCCTAAGGATTTATCCTAGGGACCATCTTCTTTTATTGATAGAACTATTTTAGGGATTCCACCCATAATGCATGTCAATAGGTTTTAGAGTACATCTGGTGAACACATGGTTTACAACACCAGTGGGTTGCGAGCCTATCTAGAATAGTTTGTGCTTTTTATCTATACTCCGTTAGATGGCATCATCTTTAAAGTCAATGCCTATTATTGTTTTCATCTTTCATCACCTATCTCCATCTTTATTCTATTCAACCCTCCTCACATATTTCCACTCAATCCATTATAGGTATAAAACACATATACAGTTTAAATCAAGTAAAACATGTATAAATCGTTCATCTAACATAGATACAAATAATAGGCACATATAGCATGTAACTATCATAAATACTTTATATTTATGTGTAGGATGAAAGTAATTATGCACTCACTTATTAAAGTGATGACTCTAAACTTGGACAATGCTTCGCTTCTAGCAACTAACTTTTCCTTTGACGTAACAACGATTCCCTAGACAAATGTTTGAGAATTGGCAGAACCCTGGTTGGCTAACTGTCGGGCTCCTAGGGCTCGCAGGGCTTCGCCGAAGGCTAAAAACTAAAAAAAATGGGCTATTACCAGTAGAGAGAGAGAGAGAGAGAGAGAATGTGTGAGAAATGAACTAAATTTGAAAGCTATTTATACTTGAAAAAGGCATTGTGCGTCGTGCAAATGATCGGGAGTGGTGGCGTGGCATCGATCTAACGGTAAAACGTGTCGCAATCTCATGGGTTGTCGATGTCCACCATACATCTTCTCTGTGTGCGCAGCTGCATGTGATTTTTTATAAAGTTCATAACTAATTCATACATGCTCTGTTTTTCGACGGGTTTTATATATCCACATGTAGCTATCGATGAGATCTACAACTTTTATTTAGACTCTATCAGCTAATTTTGACTTTATTTCTAAAGTTATATTTTTAATAGACTTAGACTGTTAAAGTCCGTTAAAAATTCATAACTCTCTCATCATGCATCTGTTCTCAACTATCTTTATATCGATGGACTCCTATTAACAAGATCTCCAATTCTTATTTAAATTGTTTCGGCTTAAAATCGACCGATCTAAAATTCAATTTCTGAGTTGTATATGGCTACGCTGAATCTTAGAAAAAATCATAACTTCCTCTAATGAAGTCAGATTTAGACGTTCTTTATATGCACGCTCTTGGTTTAACGACTACTACAACTTTCATTTAGACCAATTAGGCTAAAAAGTAATTTATCAAAAGTTTATTGTTTACGATACTGTAACATCTTGATTTTCAGGTATTCCATGTATCCCCTTGGTATGAGAATTGTTTTCAAATTGGTCCTAATGGCATTTTTGTAATTTTTGGACATTCCTTACGTATACCGGGCGTATGTGGTTAGGACCCAAAACCCTAATATTTAGGGTTTGTGTACTATTTAAACACTTTATAGCCCCCATTAACCTTTCTTTCATCAGCCTCCAACCCCATTTTGACCCCTTAGCAAACCCCAATCCGTTTGAGAGCATTTTTGAGCCTTAAGTGTGCATTTTGGTGTTCTTGAAGGAGAAAGGAGGAAGAGGAAACCATCCTAGAAGAGTTGAGCACTTTAGATCTAGATTCACATCATCATTTGACACCCTTTGAAGGTAAAAAGCTTTAAACTTGGTGAAGCTACGTTTAGATCTTGTTTATCCATGGGTTTGTGCTCATTTTGATCCTATAAGCTTGGTATTATGAGTATGGGCTACTCTAATTCATACAAGTTGTCCTTTAAGACATTTTGTAGTGTTTAGAAGCATAAAAAATGTGATCTTTGCTCTTAGATTCTTTCCATGCATATGCTAGAATGTCTTAAGGAGTTAATAAGTTAGGGTTTTGTCATTAGGAACCTTCTAGACATATTAAGTCACAAAGTTGGAAGCTTTATGACTTAGGACATCATTTATGGACTAGATTTGGATTCTGGACAGAGGAGCTTAATGGAATAAGCACTTATTAGAAAAGGTGGTTGGCAGACACGTACGTTGGGCATACCAAATAGTATGTTGCGTGTACGTGGTCAACAATCCACAATCTCGTCAAGGTGCTTGTACGCCCCGCATACGAGCTGAGTACGCCCAACGTACTAAGCTGAGTTGACTCGGCTGATATTCTTGCCTTTTGACTTTGACCAGATGTTGACAAAGTTTGACCTAAGGGTATTTTGGGAATTTTGAGTTGTAGTTGATATTTATCATTATTTGATGTATTGGTGACTGATAGAGCTGATATTCAGAGCAGTGTCCTATTCAACTATCTGTTCAGACTGAGAGGTGAGTTCTCCTCACTGTACTTGTCGGTCGAAGGCACCAAGTGTAACACTCCATTTAAAATCAATTAAATAAACATGGAACTCTTAATCCCTGAGATGTAATTCTTATTATTGTTTTATTTTACACTATTATAGCCAAATCAATAATATTTAGCGGGGTGTTGGTTACGGGGAGCCAAATGATATGAATTGGATTATTTGGGGGTTAAAGTGTAATTTCAGGATTTATTTTGTAAAGATTTTTAGAAGTCGGGGAGGGGGGGGGGGGTTGGTATCATTCGGACTTAAAATTAATGAATTTATGGAAGCAGGGGCTAAAGAGTAAATTTTGGGACTTAAGTTGAAGGGTTTTTGGATGGCTGGGGTTAAAAAGGTAAATTATGGACTTAGTTTGAAAAAGATCTGGAAATGAGGGACTAATAGTGTCATTATAGAATGAAGTTCCAGAGGGTGTCAGGTATATACAGTCGCATAAACATAACCTTAGGGCTCCCTCATCAGCCGCCACCACCACCCTTATGTCTCCCCACCGGCGCCGCCACCATCCGGTTTCCGATCAGCAAACGACCATCGGACTTCCACCATGTTTGCTGCAGGCGGGGGAGAGTTCAACGAGTCGGAGATTTTGGACGACGGGGTTGTTGGGAGTTGAATGAGCGAAGTCGCTGCCCCCGCTGACAGTCGAGTTCAAGCACCATCCGTTCGCACATCTCCTCACTGAAGAGCGTCGCCGTTGCATTCCTCGGTTGTCGCCGCTGCCCGTTTCTATTGAAGATAAGATGTCGTCGGATGCTAGGCGTCTGTTACTGTTGTGAACCATCATCTTCCGTCGGATGTTAGGGTTGCCTTTGCTGCCGTTGACCGTCGATGTTGTCGGTGTCGGACGCCACCCATAAGGTGGCTATGTTCTTGTTCTGGGTAAAGCAAGTATGTCTGTGTATTATGCTATTGGTGAATGTCGTGTGTGGTGTTTTGTTTGGCCGAAGTTCACAGAAAAAGCCACAACCACCATCGTGAGGTGGTGGCTGCCACCTCCCACCACCGCCTGCTGCCACAAGGGTGGCTGGGTGTGTGTATGTGATATTTGTGTGTGTGTTAATTTGGTTAATTCATTGTAATATTGTACTTTGATTGGAATAATTAATAAAAAAAACTCATAACCACCACCATGAGGTGGTGGTTGCCGCCTCCTGCCGCCATCAGCCACTGTGTTGGGTGGCGGTGTGCCTTTCTTTGTGTTAGACTGCTTTTGGGATGCTTGGACTAGAACCATAACCACCACCGTAAGGTGGTGGCCGCCGTTGACCACCACTACTCGAGGTGGTAGTGGGTGGTGCCCGACTTATGAAACCCTAATTGATCTAAAGACTAAGCTTTTGGGACTAATTGGGTTGGGATTGGGTTGGAAACCCTAATTAGGATTCAGAAAACCCTAATTTTTGATATATGGGTTTTGGACTTGTCGGGACCCGCATTTTGGATGACCGGAAGGGGATTATGTATTAAGCCTGACCACACTATATTATTGACCTAATAAATTTATGGACTTAATGGATTAAGTCCTTGATGGGTTAAGTAAGAAACACTTAACCCTAATCGTCATTTTATGTGAAAAATCCTAATTAGGTTTGGGTTCTTATTGGGCCATTTATTTAACTAAGTTGTTGTGGGCCTTTTGTGGGCCAATTGGGAACATATTCATGGACTAAGGAAATTATTGGGCTTTAGGATAAGACCCATTAGAGAGACTTGGGACCAATTTGGAAAAATTGGGCCATAAGTGGGCGATATTTGGCCTTGAGGATTATCAGCTATTGGGCCATCAGAATGCCAAGTGTTTGGACTAGAATACATGGTTGGACCTTAAGAAAAGCCCATGTAGAGGTTTGGGCCCAATTTGGAAAATTGGGCCATATGTTGGGCCTTGGTTGATTATTTGGCTTTTCGGTCTTCAGAGTGTGAGTTTGGGCCTTGGTTTTGAATAAAGCTAGGTCAGGGGTAAAATGGTTTATTTACCCCAAGTGTAGATTTATGGTTATGTATTGGAACCCAATTATTTATTGGGTGTCGTTTTGATGATTGACAGTTCGGAAACCTGTCAACCTACAACTGGAGTTTGATCAACGGGACTTCAGCAGTGCCAGGTGAGTATCCTCACCATACCAATGGGTCTAAGGCACCAAGGGCGGCCCATTCAGTTAGTTTTAGTGTTTATTGTAGATTCACTACTGATATGTCTGGTATGCATATATATGTGGTATGCTAGTGGTTATGTAGTATGCTATTGACTATGTGGTATGTGGTATGCTAGTTGTCTTTGTGATACTTGCATGGAAGACCATGGGGGAGCCCATGGCACCTGGATGTAAGTGATGGGTTTTAGCCATAAGAACTTTCCTATGTGCGCATGCAAAACCCTAATGCTTGGATCTAGGCTTTCTAATTAAACATGCTTTGAATCCAAGACTTCTAATGGCTAATTAGGTTAAATAACAACATTGAAACAGATCTAGAACCATACCTTTGAGTTCCTTGTTGATCTTATGGTCTTGGAGCTTCTAGAGTCACAAATGTTACTCCTCTAATGGCTTACAAACACCAATAGCAAGAAAGATGATTTAGGAGAGAGGAGAAGGGAGGAAATCGGCCAGGGTTCTCTTACTTTTGGAGAGGTGCCGATTTTCCTTAGCCATGGGGTCTATTTATACTTGTAGACTCCTTAAGGGTTACAACCTAAACCCTAATTGGATAATCTTCTCTTAAGGCTATCCAAATCCTTTCTATAGATAAGCCTTGGACGAATTTAGCTATCCTTTAGCTTCTAGAATTCGTCCCATCTCTATCTATAAGGATTTACAGTCTAAAGCTTAACTATCAAACAATTGACAGTTTATACCCCTTTATTTAATCTCTTTAAGTCACCAAATTAATTCTAATTAATTCTATGACTTATATTAATCAAATAACAATATATTATTCTTTATATTATTCTCATAATATATTAATAATATTTACTCTCTCTTACTAAATCATCCTATCAAGTTGCTATGGTGAAGGCAACCCAAAAGGACCATGCACAACCGGGTCAAATACTTGCCTAATATAGTTGCAGCCACAGACACTATTCCAACAGTCTCCCACTTGGATAAGTCTAGTAACTATATACACAAGTACAATTCGGTTTGCAATCGTAGCTCTCAAAGACGCTGTCAAACTCTGATCTAATCAATCTTTTCCTTTAGATAAGGGATCGTACAGTCCTCTGTTAGATATCATCCTGACAATCCTATGGAATGGTTAGTCAAGCATTTAGGTTTCTCGATCTCTGATTTATTTGACATAGAACTTAATCGAACACATCAATTCAGTTCTGACCGGGCCCGACACATAAGTCAAATCAAATCATCGAGCAGCCGAGATATCGCTTTTACCTTCTTAGATAAAAGTTACAGATAAACTTTGACTTATATGCATTTACTTATCCATTAACCAACTATACACAACAATGTGTTTTATAACACCGAGTTACTGATGCGTTTTCGCATTATCAATGTACAATCAATTAACAAATAACAAATCATATATCTAGGTTTTAAGACTATATTATATTATCGTCTTGCGATCACCTTTTATATCGTATTCCATAAGGTGATTCCAGCAAGCGCGGGTCTGTTCCAATGCTCAAAACTAGTTCATAAGCACTCATGAACGTTGCAGCAACCCTTTGCTATGTCCAACACCATTTAGACAATCTACACGCCAATTCATGACAATCTTCATTCATATCTACTTCCAACATATGAACGATTGTGGACTATTTGAACAATTTCTATTATTCCTAATAATTTCAATTATTCTGGAAGTCAAAACATGCAAAGTGAAACAATAGCTAAACAATTAACATAAGATAGTAACATTACTTATAAATAAAACTCCTTTATTTAATCATCAAATGTTAATTACATTTACCTATTACACGTTTCTAATACTATCTAATCTATGTTAATATCATCCTTCAGCCCAATACTTCTAGCATGCTGCAAGTGCTTAACCCTACTCAGTCCCTTCGTAAGCGGATATGTTGGGTTATCTTCTGATGATATCCTCTTCACTAAGAGTTGTCCTTCTTCTACACGATGTCTGATGAAGTGATATTTTCTGTCGATATGTCTTGATCTACCATGATCCCTCGGTTCCTTGGTCAAGGCAACCGCGCCTTCGTTATCACAGAAAATCTCCATGGGCTCCTTTATGGCAGGTACAACTCCAAGATCACCGATGAAGTTCTTTAGCCATATTGCCTCCTTCGACGCTTCGCTCGCTGCAATGTACTCTGATTCGCATGTTGAATCAGCTACGGTTTCCTGCTTGGAACTCTTCCATGTCACTGCTCCTCCATTTAGGGTAAAGACCCAGCCCGACGGCGAACGGTAGTTGTCCCTGTCGGTCTGAAAACTGGCGTCACTATACCCTCGCACCTTCAAGTCATCACTCCCTCCGAGGACTAAGAACCATTCCTTCGTCCTCCGAAGGCACTTAAGGATGTTCTTCACCGCAATCCAATGTGCTCTGCCAGGATTCCCTTGATATCTGCTAACCATGCTCAAAGCGAAGGCTACATCAAGGCGAGTACAAGTCATAGCGTACATGATTGAGCCAACTGCGGAAGCGTATGGTACTCGGCTCATTTCCGCTATCTCAGCTTCGGTACTCGGACTTTGAGTCTTACTCAACTTGGCATTACTTTGTATTGGTAATTCTCCCTTCTTTGAGTTTTCCATACTAAAACGTTTTAGTACCTTCTCTAAGTAAGTATTCTGACTAAGTCCAATTAGTCTCTTACTTCTTTCTCTTACTATCCTTATTCCCAAAATGTAAGAAGCCTCTCCGAGGTCCTTCATAGCGAAGCACTTCCCGAGCCAGGACTTAACCTCCTGCAGAGTCGGGATGTCGTTTCCTATGAGTAATATGTCATCGACATATAGAACGAGGAAGCTTACTATAGTCCCACTGGCTTTGACATATACACAAGACTCGTCTTCGCTTCGTACAAATCCAAACTCTTTGACTTTCTCATCGAAGCAAAGATTCCATCTGCGAGATGCTTGCTTAAGTCCATAAATGGACTTCTCGAACTTACACACTCTATTTGGATGCTTCGGATCCACAAACCCCTCTGGCTGAGCCATGTAAACATCCTCAGCCAACTTCCCGTTAAGGAAAGCGGTCTTGACATCCATTTGCCAAATCTCATAATCATGAAATGCGGCAATAGCTAGCATCACTCTAATAGATTTAATCTTCGCAACTGGCGAGAAGGTCTCATCATAGTCAACTCCGGGAGTTTGAGTAAAGCCCTTCGCAACCAATCGCACTTTATATGTGTGCACGTTTCCATCCACGTCGGTCTTCTTCTTGAAGATCCACTTGCACCCAACGGTCTTACGTCCGGGCACATAATCAACCAAATTCCAAACTTGGTTATCATACATGGATTGGATCTCGCTATCCATTGCCTCTTTCCATTTCGCAGACTCCGGGCCTGCCATGGCTTCCTTATAGCTATTAGGTTCATCAAGATTTACTAGTGTACCATCACTAATATACGTGTCCCCTTCGGTAGTAATATGAAAACCATAAAACTGGGGATGAACTCTAACTCTATCGGAACGTCTAAGAGGTAAGGATTCGTCAATCGGTTCAACCGGAGTTTCCTCCTCGGGTTAAGTGCCAGCGGTAGAGGTTCCTTCATCTATCGACTCTTGAATCTCTTCAAGTCGATTTGCCTCCGACTGTCTCCTTGGCTTATGAGTTCTCGCTCTTGGAAAACTCATCTCCTCGCAACGAAGACAACATTGTCCTTCGGTCTATAGAAGAGATATCCAAAGGATGTCTGCGGGTAGCCGATGAAAATACATCGCTCACTTCGAGGTTCAAGCTTTTCGTGAGTATCTCGTCTTACGAAAGCCTCGCAACCCCAAACCTTGATATGTGCCAACGAGGGAGCCTTCCCTGTCCACATCTCGTGAGGTGTTTTGGCAACCTTCTTAGTAGGGATTCGGTTAAGGATATGGTCAGCAGTCTCTAAGGCATACCCCCAAAAAGAGATAGGTAGTGAAGCACGACTCATCATAGAGCGAACCATATCCAATAAGGTTCGATTACACCTTTTTGCCATACCATTCAACTGCGGTGTCCTAGGAGGCGTCAATTGTGAAACTATTCCACACTCCTTGAGATAATCGTGGAATTCAAGACTTAAGTACTCTCCTCCTCGATCGGATCGAAGCATCTTGATTTTCCTGCCCAATTGATTCTCCACTTCATTCTTGAACTCTTTGAACTTTTCAAAGGTTTCTGATTTTTGCTTGATTAAGTAGATATACCCATATCTACTATAATCATCGGTAAAAGTCACGTAGAAGCGGTTCCCATCCTTCGTGGTTGATCTAAATGGTCCACATACATCGGTATGTATTAGGTCCACTAGACCCACACCCCTTTCACACGTACTCGTGAAGGGTGATTTAGTCATCTTTCCAAGCAAACAAGACTCGCATGTGTCATCTTCCCTAAGGTCGAATGACTCCAACACTCCATCCTTTTGGAGTTGGGCTATGCGTTTCTTGTTGACATGTCCAAGACGACAATTCCATAAGGATGCTTTATCCATACTAGTGGAAGAATCTATATTCAAATCATCATTTCCTAAGTTATCAACAATCATAACAGTTTCATATATTCCATTACATGGTATAGCTTCAAAGTAAAAGACACCATTTAGATAAGCTAAAATAGAACCATTCTCATTATTAAAAGAAAATCTAAATCCCTGTCTATATAAACCATGAAATGAAATGATGTTTCTAGCCATTTCTGGCGAATAGTAACAATTGTTCAAATCTAAAACCAAATTATTCCTAAGCACTAAAGAATACACTCCAATCTTGGTCACAGGCGACGATCTTATGTTCCCCATGATTAGATTGATCCTTCCTTGCTCCACATCCCTACTTCTTCTTAGTCCCTGCACATTAG
The DNA here is from genome assembly GCF_051521515.1 of Lactuca serriola. Lineage (NCBI taxonomy): Eukaryota > Viridiplantae > Streptophyta > Magnoliopsida > Asterales > Asteraceae > Lactuca > Lactuca serriola. Next base: position 71,387,760 of record NC_136408.1, read on the forward strand.
AACAAATGTGGTAACCACAACCGGTATCAAGAACCCAAGAAATAGCATGATTAGAATCGTTAGATTTAATTGTGTATATACATGCGAAAGATGGCTTGATCTTTCCTTCTTTGATCGCTTGTAGGTACTCTGGGCAGCTTCTCTTCCAATGTCCTATCTTGTGGAAGTGGTGGCACTCTGCCTCCTTCGGGTTAGGGCAGGGCTTAGCGGGATCAACTTTGGTCCCACTAGAAGAGGCACCATCTCGGGCTTTGACCTTGCGATAGTTCTTCGATGAAGCTTTCCTCTTCTTTCCCTTTCCTTGACCAATAGCCAAGACAGGAGCAGTAGTTGAATTGGGAGAAGGTGCAACAGACTTGTCCTTGAAGTTGCTCTCAGCGACCCTCAAGAGACCTTGGAGTTTGCTTAGGGTGACCTCTTCTTTGTTCATGTGGTAGGTCATCCTAAATTGGTTGTACATCGGAGGCAAAGAGTGAAGCACCATGTCGATCGCCAAGTCTTCACCGAAGTCAACATTTAACTTGCGAAGGCGGTCGACATACCTTTGCATCTTTTGCAAGTGCACGGTAAGAGATTCTCCATGACCCATCTTAGCGGAAATCATGTTAGTGAAAATCTCATAACGCTCTTGTCTCGCGTTTTGGTGGTATCTCTCTAATAAGTCTTGGTACATCTCGTACGGGTACATGTCCTCGTAGGACTTTTGGAATTCGGAGTTCATGGTGGCAATCATGATGCAATGTACCTTCGTTGCATCTCGCTCATGAGTCTCAAAAGCGGTGATTTCGGCCGAAGTAGCGATTTCAGGGTTGATTTTCTCGAGCTTCTCATCGAGGACATACTCCTTATCCTCATAGCGAGCAATGGTGCGAATGTATCTTATCCATTCGCTAAAGTTCGTTCCATCGAAGGTGACCTTTTGGCAAAGGCTCATCAACGTGAAAGAACTAGTAGCAACGTTGTTTGCGTTCGACATCTACAAAAGAAAAGGAAAAAGATAGATTAGAACATGAATCCCTAATTATCACCCAATAAGAAAAATTAGGGCTAGGATCCAACAATAACATTTACATACTACAAAAGGGATGCCGTAATCTAACATGCAAATAAATTGAAGGTAAGTGAATGACGATTCACTAATTCTCCATCACAAAACTTAAACTATTAGTGTAACGACCCAATTTTCATGACCAAAAATTTCGTTTTAAAAACATTACTTTTAGAAAATATTAAAAGCTAAAACATTGTCTGATCAAGTTATCACACAAGTGAACCATGTCTAAAAGCCAATTCATACATTCAATCAAAATATCAGAGTACAAATCCCAGTGAAGCTCGTAAATGCGGAAACCGGAGAGTGTGTGTGTGACGTGTCGCTACCGCGCCGGCTCCTTTCCCCTAGCTGAGGAGGTACCTGAAACCAAAACTGAAAATTGTAAGCACAAAGCTTAGTGAGTTCCCCCATAATACCACGTACCATGCAACATATAATAACCATTGTTCAGCTAGGAGTTACGGGCCTTGCCCACACTCGGGAAGATACGGGCCCTGCCTACACTTCGCTAGCCGGGAGATACGGGCCTCGCCCACACTTGTGAAGATACGGGCCCTGCCCACACTTCGCTATCTGGGAGATACGAGCCTAGCCCACACTCCAACCTCGGAGAGATACGGGCCCTGCCCACACTCAACCGTTAACCCATAACATACAAGTATCACGCAGACAACAAGTATAAGCAATTCTATCATATTAACACATATATCATACTTGACTGAACCCAGAGATACGGGCTCGGCCCACACTCTAGTACTAGTATCTCGTCTACACGGGTCGGCCTTGGTGCCTTGGACCCGTTCCTACTGGAAAGGAAACTCACCTCGAAATAGCTGCTGGTCTGTGTGGGAATTGATCACCTACTACTGCTGCTGCTGCTCCGGAAACCCTCCGGCTGCAATTCCCACAATATACTCAATCAAACACTGCTCACTGACCTTTGGGTAAAATGACCATTTTACCCCTGACCTTGCCCTAAGTCAAAGTCAGAGTCAACTTTCAGTTGACCTTGACTCGCCGAGTTGGCTTTCCAACTCGCCGAGTCCCTACGCAAACGACTGCCCTGAATCCTGGTCCTACTCGTCGAGTTAGGCGACGACTCGACGGGTTCACCTTCTTAACCAATATTTAAGTCCTTCATCCTACTCGCCGAGTTGTATGAACAACTTGCCGAGTTCATCTTCATCCGAAGAACACTCATGCAGCGACCCGCCGAGTTGTATGAACAACTCGTCGAGTCTGATCTTGATCTAAGGAGATTGCCTTGAACTCGCCGAGTCAGGGCATTGACTCGCCGAGTACCTCCATAGATGAGTTAAGCTTCCGACTCACTGAGCCACACCCCGTGACTCACTGGTCACTCGACACTACGAAAAGGGGACAAACTCGGAGACTCGCGAATAGACTCGCCGAGTCATATGAACGACTCGCCGAGTCGTTGCCATGCACCTACTGAATACACGGATTTGCTCGATTCCAGTCCATGCCATTCATAGATCTGGACCTCTAGGACACGAATCACACGTAAAGTTTCCAACTTTACGTGTGGATATTCACCAATATGGATTTTAGGGCTCAAAATGTCTCAAAAGGGTATATCTAGGACTAACAAGCAATATGGGGCCAAAAAGCTAACAGATCTGAGCCCCTGGAGCTCAATCTTGCCTAGATCCAAAGGCCAAACGCCTTATTACAACATACAATGCACATACAAGCTTGGGGATTTGACCAAGAAGGACCCAAATGAAGTTTTAAGCATAGAATCAAGGGGAAAACGGGTTATACCTCAAAGGAACTGCTGGAAGAACACAAATAATGCTTGGATGGCTTCCTTTCTTATGGATCTACTTCCTTCCTCTTTCAAAGCCTTCAAAAACACACACACTAACCTCAAACTCTCAAAGAATAGCTTAGAATGAGAGATACAGGGCTTTAAGGGTCAATGGGGGCCGGCTTGGGGCTGATAAGTCCTTTAAATAGGGTGCAAACCCCTGAAACTTAGGGTTTCATCCAACAGCTGTGACTCGCCGAGTCCAGGATATGGACTCGCCGAGTCACCAACTTAAACGTGTCCCGGGTCCCGCATCCACTCGGCGAGTCGGACCTATGACTCGCCGAGTCCAAGGCTAAAAGAAAGGAAATACTCAAATAACATTTACATACCAGGAACCGGGTGCTACAATTAGTCCTAAGTGTATTGAGAATTCCTAGGTTCGGATGAGATTCATTGAAACTATTCAATGGCATGTTTAAATCTCGATATGTCCCACTTGTTTGTGACTGGGATACAGAGGATCACAAAGCGGGTGTGAATTACCATGCAAATTCACACTGTGCCTTCATTGTAACGATCACCTATTCGATGTGCCGGTAAACCACACACGCTCCATCGAACTATGATAAACAATGAATCACCCTTTACCACCTTTGCTTAGAACCAATTAGTGTGCTGGTAAACCACACACGCTCCACTAACTTCTTAGCAAGGGTGCAAAGTGTAATTTCATGGGATTGCATCAATTCACTTTTCCTAAAGTAACTAAGATTGAGAATTTTTTAAAAAAATGTGTAGTTACTTTGTACTACTTATTATACTTTTAATGAGAGGATGAGGTTGCCCTATCCTACCCGTTCGGCTAACGACCCTCCACCAATCAAGCAAGCGGTGGGTGTGAGTGTACACCCATTAAGCGCCATTTTATAGGTCGCAACCTTATACCCACCTTATAGATCGGCTTCGTGAATGAGGCCTACTAACGGTAAGATTAGCATTTAGTTATACATATATATATATATATATATATATATATATATATATATATATATATTATTCTAGTAATATCATATTAGTATAGGGTTGTATTTTAAACTTTTTAAAATCTAGGGTTTGAAATTTAAGTTGTCTAAATTAAAACTTTTAATCACAAATATAAATTTCAAAACTTAAGGGCAAGTTTTAAACATTTAAAACATGGAGGATCAAATAACAAATAATTCCAATTAACAATTAATATCCTAATTATCTATATTTGATTTTATTCAAGATTTCTTTGACAGATAATTACCAAAATAATTAAAATAATTAATTAATTATCATATAAGGAAATTAAATATTTTATTAGATGATAAATACCTTTAACTAGATCAAGATAATAGTCATATATATCAAAAAATCATATTTAGATTGATCTATTATGATTAAGGTAAGTTTCCATAAGATAATTATGAAAAAATCCCGAATCTGGCCATTCCTGACGCCTGGACTCGTCGAGTGCACAAAGGGACTCGCCGAGTCAGGCCTACTCACCGAGTCCACTTTGGAACTCGCCGAGTCCATGACTCAGAAACCAAAAATTCGAATTTTGCAGGTTTGTTTCAGTTAATCAAGCAACAATTTAGAGAAAACCAAGCTAGGCTCTGATACCACTGATGGGTTTTAGCCATAAGAACTTTCCTATGTGCGCATGCAAAACCCTAATGCTTGGATCTAGGCTTTCTAATTAAACATGCTTTGAATCCAAGACTTCTAATGGCTAATTAGGTTAAATAACAACATTGAAACAGATCTAGAACCATACCTTTGAGTTCCTTGTTGATCTTATGGTCTTGGAGCTTCTAGAGTCACAAATGTCACTCCTCTAATGGCTTACAAACACCAATAACAAGAAAGATGATTTAGGAGAGAGGAGAGGGGAGGAAATCGGCCAGGGTTCTCTTACTTTTGGAGAGGTGCCGATTTCCCTTAGCCATGGGGTCTATTTATACTTGTAGACTCCTTAAGGGTTACAACCTAAACCCTAATTGGATAATCTTCTCTTAAGGCTATCCAAATCCTTTCCATAGATAAGCCTTGGACGAATTTAGCTATCCTTTAGCTTCTAGAATTCGTCCCATCTCTATCTATAAGGATTTACAGTCTAAAGCTTAACTATCAAACAATTGACAGTTTATACCCCTTTATTTAATCTCTTTAAGTCACCAAATTAATTCTAATTAATTCTATGACTTATATTAATCAAATAACAGTATATTATTCTTTATATTATTCTCATAATATATTAATAATATTTACTCTCTCTTAATAAATCATCCTATCAAGTTGCTATGGTGAAGGCAACCCAAAAGGACCATGCACAACCGGGTCAAATACTTGCCTAATATAGTTGCAGCCTTAGACACTATTCCAACAGTAAGACCATGTGGGGAGCCCATGGCTTTCCTATTAAAGACCATGGGGGAGCCCATGGCACTTAGGTATAAGACCATGTGGGGGAGCCCATGGCATGTTGGAGTAAGACCCTAGTAGGAGTCCACGACATCCTTATATGTTCATGTATGAGTTATGTAGTATGATAGATACTTCTGTGATATATGATATGCTAATTGATTATTATGCTACTGCATGGAAGACCCCGGGGGAGCCCATGACAGTTGGATTTAAGACCATGCGGGGGGAGCCCATGGCATTCCTAAGTAAAGACCATGGCGGAAGGCTATGGCATGTAGGTATAAGACCCTGAGAGGAGCCCACGACATCCTTCTGTGTTTATATGCATGGCTATGTGATTGTTATTGTTGATGTGATTGATATGGTTTATTTAGCTGTTATAGCTGACATGGATTATGTGGTTATGTGGATTGTGTGGGGTATGCTCTGGGGAACTCGCTAATCTTCGTGCTTACATTTTTGTTTATTGTTTCAGGTATCATTGGTTTGGAAAGGAAGGGCCCGGATTGATCACAATGCACACACCCATGTTTTCCCCATTGAATGATTTTGGGATGAACTCTGATAAATGTTTTAGTTAACGATGTTTTGGATGTTTTGAATAAATGATATCTATGTCCTAACTATATTAAAAATGAAAATTTTACCCTTGGTTTTTTGGGTCGTTACAAGTTGGTATCATAGCCTTGGTTTGAGGGATTCGAACATGCTTTCGGGTGTGTATGAACTCAAATTGAGGATCTGTAAAGTTTTCAAAAACAAAAATGTTTTCAAGGAAAAAGTTTTCTAAGATAAGAAAGGGTGTGGTGCATGCAATCAGTCGAGCTCAAGTAAGTTTCCCTAGAATACCCAAATTTGTTATATGTTATTATTTGATTATGAATCCGTGTATCGCATGCTAGTTAGGGCTAGGGGAGATGACTTTATATGTTGTAGGAGCTTGTAGACTTGCATGCTAGCGTTTAGTAGTCAGCGATAGATGGGCCTAATATGTGATGCTTGGAGATACTGGACACCATGCTAGAAAGATAATGATTATTGGTATTAGTAATTGCTAAGTGTATGTTTTTAAAATTGTATACGGTTAGGATCTTATAGCCTTAGAATAATTAATCTGGCCTTATTTCATGTTCCTCGTCTGGTTGTGGTCATAGGGTAGAGTCTATTATTCGACAGTCTATTAGATCCTTTTATGTTTATAATTTGCATGCATAAGGCAGTCGACATTGAGGATGGATGGATGTGGATAACGCAAATTTCGATATGTGGGATGAATGTTCTATGATAGTCCTTTGGATCGGAGTGCTACTGCACGGATGTTGCTTGCTTTGTGCTTTGTGGAACTCTTGAGTGATGGGAGTCAGCTACTAAGTGGATATGACGATATCTAGGAGGTGGATGGCTGGCATCATGGGGATTTCTTCAGCAGCTGATGGTAGGGTGAGGTTAGGAACCTGGGAAGCCTAGGATATGCTCCAATGAGTTAGTTGGGCGGTTCGGTGAAGTGAACCCAGGGGGAGCCTAGGAGTTACTTTGGTTGGTGTTGTGTTGCTATTTAGCGGATATTTGGTGCACTGGTGGATTAGGTGACTTAGAGGATTCAGGAGGATTTCTGAGGAAATTATGGATAGGTGTGGAAGGTAGTATGGGCCCGTACTACTGAAAGTACATGATCCATACTCGAATCGGTGAGAGTCTTGGAGAGTCTAAGAAGCTTATAGGAAGGAGAATTCTTGGCTATGCTATGTTAATGAGGATAGTTGCTTTGCCAGATGAGGATGAGCACACATGAGGAAGGACTAGGGTTTGGTCCTGGCTCCGGTGTTGAGCCAGTTAGTGGAAGGACTGTCAGGGTTTTGAGTTCGCCATGGATCTCTTGTATCGGACGGCACAGATTGATTGTGCGTTCTATTACGCTTTCGAGATTGGAGACTATGTCTTGGGAGTAGTTGTAGCCCGAGTAGGGTAGAAGTTGCTCCAGTTATTACAATTCGGTCGTTGGCGATTAAATTGGTGGTTGTGTCAGGGTGCGAGACTCTGAATGATATGATTTCTAGAGTCAAGAGCGAGGGATTGACTTGGAGCACCGTGGGAAGAGGGGACCAGATCAGGTGCATATATTAGAGGGTCCCAGAAAGAGACCCAAGAGTTCGGTTCAGGTTTTGAGAGGCCAGTAGAGCTGAATTCGGTGCAGTGCTTTTGGGAAACCGCACGAGGGAGTTTTTCATTTCAAGGGTTTTAATTAACGATGTTTTGGATGTTTGGAATAAATGATATCTATGTTTTGACTATATTGAAAATGAAATGTTTACCCTTGATTTTTGGGTCGTTACACCATGGTCCGCCCACTGGATTCTGTATTTTGGTATATAGGATGTTGTTATGTTGTAGTGATCTGTTAGATCTGTATCCTGGTATATAGGATGTTGTTATGTTGTAGTGATATGTTAGATCTTTGTCTTAGTATATAGGATGTTGTTATGCGGTAGTGGTTTGTAGATCTGCATGTTTTCTGATGATTGGTTATATGATTATATATGGATGGATATCTGTTATTCGTTATGCATATGTCGATGTGGTGTGGTGGGGTTTAGACTGTACTGCTTTGTGCTGTCACTCAACATACCAGGGCATTCCACCCGAAAGGTTATGGAATGGGGCATTCCAACCGAAAGGTTGTGGGCCAGGGGTAATCCAACCTGGAAGTTGTGGACCCAATATGTATTAGGCAATCCAACCGAAAGGTTATGGGCCGGAGCTAACCAACCGGAGGGTTGTGGCCTAGGGGTAATCTGACAAGAGGTTGTGGACCCAGTATCTGTTTGGTTATATGTTTGTATGGTGGTACCTTGGGGGAACTCACTAAGCTTGGCCTACAGTTTTAGTTTATTGTTTCGCGTACTTCAAATGATCGTGGCAAGGTGAAGGCGTGATCGTGCACATCCTTTAGATTTTATGTTATTAGATTTTGGGATACTCTGATTTATGAATTATATACTTTTCAAACAATGTTTTTGTAAACAAATATTGTCTTGGGGTTGTTTTGGAAAAATGAAAATTTTACTCTGATTTTTGGGATGTTACAGACACGTAGAGTCGTATTTGTTTAATCGTGAAACTTTGATGAAGCATAACTTCTTCATATGAAGTCGGATTTTAGCTTTTTTTATATTTACAAAATTCTTATCACATATAATATTATATTTCCTAAATAATCTTCTATCAAAAAGTCATTTTAGGGGATATTACCTCTAAATTGACTAGCCCGAATCTGCGACCGTTACATATACATCCTTTATTAATTGCAACATATATAGCAATATATCAAACTTGTTTTTCATTTTAAAATCTAGATCATCTTTGAAGACTTCAATTCGAAACTTTAGCATATTTTACTATGCAATTGAATCACCTATTAACATCAAAATTATAGATAAGAGTACTTACATTGAACTATTCGTTCAAGGTAAGCATGTTTTTTTTTTCTATTTCAAATTTTTATTTATAAATTTGATGTTACTAGACGATTCGATTACATAGTAATCTATGCTAACAACTATGTAAGGTTCAAATTGAACTCTTCAAAGATGATCCAAAAACGATTCGAATATATGTTGCAACTCTGTAAGTATATTAAATTTTAGAAATTGCAACTAATGTTTTTACTTCTTCTTTTGTTGTACACTATCGTTTGTATTTTACGTAATCTCGAAAGAATCACTTAACTGGTTAAGGCAAAAGTTTTGGGTTAATGTATTAAGACACCAATCCTTGCCTTCTTATTTTTTTCCTTCCAACTTTTCTCATATTAAATTTGATGAATATTGTTACATGTACGGGTATTATAAAAATTGTTCGTTAGAATGTAAGAGTAAAATGGTCATTTACTCCTATTCATACAATTTATTCGATCTAGAAAAGGATAATATGGTTCAAAATCATTTCGCCTTTATATAACAAATTAGTGTAAAAAACTATTATTTCATAGCACCAACTTTTGACTCGCCGGTCCATTAGTTAGCTGGTGCGGTACTTTGACTCATAAAGTCACTGAGGTTGACCCTAAAATTATCTTCTATCTATAAAAAATACACATATGACCGATTTAAACGTGCAAGACTCTTTGACAACGACATATCTCGTGAAAGTAATGCCCAATATTCTCTCACTGATGGTGTTCATTTCTCATACCTGAGCCTATATCATAACATTGTGGGCAATTTGGTTTACATTACAGTCACTCACTTAGACATAACTCATGTAGTTCATGTGGTAAGTTAGTTTTCACTAGTCCTACTATTACACGTTGGGGATATATTCTTTGTATTTGAGATATCTTTGTGGAATTTAGTTGTATAGTTTCTTGTTCCTTTTGACGTCTTCTCTAGGGCTACATGCATATAACAATGGTGATTTAAATATTGGTCCTAATAAGCTCAAGTCCACCATTGGTTTTTGTATCTTCCATGTAAATTCACTAATCTCGTGGAAATTAACAAATAAGATGTTGTCTCTTGCTCTTCTATAGAGGTTGTGTATCGTGCTATGTCTAAGACTACTTGTGAGATCTTTTGGTTATGTTAGCTTCTTATAGATATGGGTGTTGATGTTTCTCATCCTACCCCTTACTTCATGACAATAACCGTGTGGTGGAGATTACAGAGAATTATGCTTTCCTGAACGGACGAGACATATTAAGATTAACTTTCATTCCACTCCCCAACATCTACAACTTGGAAATATCTCGCTACCATATGTTTCACCGGTATTGAAAATTGGTGATATTTTCAAGAAGGCTCGATCGACATCTTGGTTTCGTTTTTTTTTCCTGAAATCTTTGATATCGCATTGTGAGTTTGAGTGGGGATGTTAGTAAGGCTGTAAACGAACCGAACGAACACGAATGAGGCTTGTTCCTGTTCGTTCGTTTAAGTTATTCGAAAAAAATAATCGAATGAGTTTTCTTGTTCATTTAACAAATTACATTGTTCACGTTTGTTCGTTTATGTTCCTGAACATGCTAAATGAACATAAACGAACGAACATAAATGAACAAATATAAAAAAAACATAACTGAGCATATATGAACATATGATATATTAATATAATCAAACACAATTAAGCATATATGAACATAAAAGGATGTTAGATGAATGAACATAAACAAACGTAAACAAAAAATATAAACGAACGTTCACAAACATAATTGAACGAACGAGACCATTGTTCATGTTCGTTCGCTTAACTAAATGAATGAGAACTTGTGTTAATGTTCGTTCATTTATTAAATAAACAAACATAAACGAACTTCATGTTAAACGGTGCATGAATAATTTGTTGAACGTTCAGTTCGTTTTACATCCCTAGATGTTAGCATAATAATATAATAAGATATTATGCTCTTTTTATGTTGGGATTTTTCATTACCCTTTTTAGCTATGTTAACTAGACAACTTTCCTATTCACCAACCTTATTTTCCCTTTCTTTGTAATTTAGTTTCAGTCAATAACAAAATCCAAACCGTTTTCTCTATATTGTTATTAGTTTGCAAAATGTTACCCATGTTGAATCCTAATACAAGGTCATGCTGAAAGCATGGTATGCAATCTCTTATGTTCACATTGTCATCATTAATACATACAACCTTACAAATTTTGGTATCAAACTATTTCTCATCACAACCATTTGTTTTATTATATTTTGTAGTCATCAATTAGGAGCCTATAACTCACATGAACTTTTGTTTCATATATACTTGAATTCCTTATAAGTTGATTGTAACGCTTCTTGAACTCCATGTTATTGACAGTTTTCGGACATAACTAAAAATGTAATGCATAATTAATAAATACAAACATAATAACAACATTATAACTATTCAATGTTGAGTAAACAACTAGAAATAAGGACAATTGTGAAATTGCACAAAAAATTTAATAATAATAATAATAATAATAATAATAATAATAATAATAGGTTGTGGATTACTTAAAATCATTTACTTAATAATAATAATAATAATAATAATAATAATAATAATAAATATGCTGTGCATTAATTAGAAACCAAATGGGTGGTTGGGTTATGTTAGGTTCACCCATGAATGCTTTCTTGGCAATAATTAAAATAAGAGGAATAAAAGTTGGTAACATATATCTTATGTTCGATGCTCATTTTTATAGATTGTAACATCCCAAAAATCACAATGAAATTTTCATTTTTCAATTAAAGTAAAATCATTGTTTCAATCAAAACCCAACTCATAAAAACCAAGCATCAGATATAATTATCCCAAAATCAGAGTATCATAAAATCTCCAAAACATATCACTGAAAGGATGTGTATGATCACACGTTCAGTGGGTTCCCTAAAAATATCACACACAAAACATAAACACACATATACACTTGGCCCACAACCTATGTCTGGAATACCCCTACCGGGCCCACAACATGAGTTTAGAATGCCCTTCCTGGCCCTCAACCCATGTTTGGAATGCTCCTGAGCCCTTAGAATGAATTTGGTATACCCTTACAGGGTCCTCAACCCATGTCTAGAATGCTCCTGGTTTCTTGGCGTTCCTCACAAAGCATAATTGCCTCAACCCAAACCGTTACAATACGTCGACATATGCACATAAACAAATATTCAACAATTAACAAATAATCCTGCAGATCTAACCGATCACTACAAAATAACAACATCTTAACCAGGATACATAACATAGTGGACTGGCATTGGTGCCTTCGACCCACGTGTACAGTGAGGAAAACTCACCTCATAGTCTAAAAATAGTTGGACATATCACTGCTCTAGATGTTGTCTCCATCGGTCACCTATACAATAAATAGGGACCTAATCTCAACTATTATTCAAATTACCCAAAATACCCCGAATTTAGACTTGGTTAAATTCCTGATCAAAGTCAAAGTCAAAAGTCAAAAGGGTCAACACAGATTGAGTACACCTTATGTACTCAGTTACTACGCTCGGTGTAGTAGATTCTTGGCCAGATTACAGGGCCTCTTCCCAGTACACGCTGCGTACCACTAGGTACGCATGGTATACACAACCTGAGTCTACTTTTCTCATTAAGTGATTATTACATTAAGACATTACTTCCATAGTTTATATCTAGTCCCAAATATCATTCTAAGTCATAAAGTTTCCAATGTGGCTAGAAGGAGTCCAAAACCAAAACCCTAACTTAATACACAAACCTAAGCACCATAACTCTTGCATGGAGGGAAAAAAGGGACCAAGATCACATTTTTATGGTTCCTAGCACTCAAAAACGTATGAAAGGACAACTCTAATGGTTTAGAGTAAGCCATATTCATGAATACCAAGATTATGAGACCAAAATGCATAATAACTTAAGAACTAGCAAGATCTAAGGAAACATTCATCAAGTTCATGACTTTATACCTTCTGAAGGTTTCTTGAAAGGTGCAAATCCCAGATCTATAATGCTTGGAGCTTCCCAAATGCATTCCAAGGATCGTCTTCCTTCAAGGATGGACACAAAGTAAAAAATTGCTCAAAAACTCATAAGGAACACTAAGGTTTGCAAGGGGTCGTTTAGGGATGATGGAGGCTGGAGGTGGAAATGGTTTTGAGGGTTAAGGTTACATACCCCATGAGTATGTCCAACGTACTCACATGCACCTGCAACCACTTTTAATGAGCTACCTCATGTGTACGCACCGAGTACACATGACGTAAGGACCAATCTTGCAACATATATATATATATATATATATATATATATATATATATATATATATATATATATACTTTTGGGGTCAACTAGGAAAATACATGATGTTTGGGTGTTACATCGATACCCTCAATGAACTCATCTTATGATGATTTCAAGTTAACCATTGTTAAGGAAACCCCAATAAATGATGTTAATGCTTGTTACCATAACAGCGTATTCCTGAGTTCAACTTAAAGAATGAAAAGAAGGAAAATGGATGGAAGTGAAAAGAAAATAAAAGAAATTAATGTTTCAGAGTTTCATTAAAGGATGAAAGTGGAAAGAAATGGAAGAAAATATTTTCCTCCTAACTTTGCTTTCAATTTGAAAGGATTTAATGAGAAATAAACTATTTTTATGTTCTTTTGGTTATCAAGAATTAAACTATTTTTTATTTTTATTTTGAGCCCTCTCATATAATATGATGTAATTTTTTTAAAAAGCCATATTTTAGTTGTTAAATTAAATTATTTAGTTTATACTAGAAGTTTTTCCAAATATTAAACCCAGTAATAATAGTCATTGCAATAGATATAATTTATTTTCGAACTTTTAACAAATTCTCTTTTCCTTTTTTTCAAAGTGGTAAATGAAAATTAGAAAAGTATATGTGCTTCATAAAGCAACCGATGCGACTATTGAAGAGAACCCAGAGTATACAGGGTAACACATTACACATAGTGGGTGTTTGAGATTGCTTATAAAATTGATGTCACACCCCAAAACCAAGAACGGCGGAAATGTTCCGGGGTGGAGGACGTCATGTACAGTATCACAACAGTGTAAAGTAGTAAATAAGCAACAACATCTTCCATTGCATTATAAGTAAAGTTTTAATACATGTGTGTTCTTTCATTGTAATAAGACACCAAAAATATACAATCAAAATAAAAGACGAGACTTGTCTGTGCTCTGTCTTCTCAAAACCTGGCCATCGTACCTGTCTACTGGTGACCTGAGAATACAAGTTATTTTGAAAGAGAGTATCAGCCTAAAGCTGGTGAATTCATAAGTATTTAAGTGTCCTTGTCTTGTTTCTGAAAAACTGTTATGAATGCCATGTAAATCTTTAAGTAAGACAGTTGATATAAGTATGAAAAACCCTAGGAAATCCCTTATTTCCTATTAGTATGAGATGTAGTCTTCTACCAAGACCCGGATGTTTTGTTATGACAATGTAGTCTTCTACCAAGACTCGAATGTTTTGTTACGACAATGTAGTCTTCTACCAAGACCCGAATGTATTGTTATGACAATGTAGTCTTCTACCAAGACCCGAATGTTTTGTTATGACAATGTAGTCTTCTACCAAGACCCGAATGTTTTGTTATGACAATGTAGTCTTCTACCAAGACCCGAAGGTTTTGTAAGTAAAATGATAGTTTTTCCTTCTTTTTGACTATTACAAACAGTAATTAGTCTAACTCATCGTTTATGTGAATATATCACAAAATAAAGTAAATAGGAAAAATATAACCATGTAAGTGTTATCCCTGGATACCAGGACTAACACGCCATCGCAGTAAGCGAAATGTATAACCTAATAAACATCCGAAGATTGTCAAATTGTCCTCTGTAGCAGCAGCAGGTTGGAGGAAGGGTTAGTCCCGTAGCCGACTCCTAATATAAGTAGTAACCTAATGAACATCCAAAGATTGTCCACTCATCCTCTGTTGCAACAGCAGGGTGGAGGAAGGGTTAGTTCCGAAATCGATCTACCTAGTATAAGTAGTAACCTTAGACATTCGTAGATGTTTATCACCCACTGGTGCTAACAGATGGGTTCCGGAATGGTTAGTCTCGTCTAGACATCCCATCGAACAGGGATAGGCAAGAAAATTTACACAGAAGGTACGAATAAATCTTCCTCGTAACTCTAGGTACAAGTATCCAGGTAAGTGGATACAGGATAATGTATCTATGTAACGGTACTCATGTATGGTATTCATGTAAGCGTATTCAGATAAATGTATCTATGTAAACGTACTCATGTATCATGTAATCCTAGGTAAATGTACTTATGTATCATGTAAGCATATGTAAGTGTACTCATGTATCATGTAATGTACTGGTATAGACTCATGAATGAACTGACTCTTGTTTGATTCCTTGTAATAGGAATAATGTTTTGTTTCTTCTAACTATCCCTATGATAATTAACTGGAAGGTAATTGGTTGTTCAAGAAGGTAAAGGTAATGGTTTTGCAAGATATCTAAGAGTTTTGAAACAATAATAAAAGTGACTTGATGTCATCTTAAATAAACCTTTCAAAAGTAATACATTTGATAACCAAGTATTTTTAAGATATAAAACCATTTCATGCATCACATTTTGTAGTATGTGAAATCTGCTGGATGAAAACACAGTTATAAAATACATATGAGTGATTTAATAACATGCTGTTTTCTACTTGTATCCCCCCCCCATTAAAGCATTTAAAAACATTTAAAATATTAATTTAGGGGTATGAACTCACCTGTAGATGGTGGTTTGGATGAACTGAACGGTGTAGGATAGCTAGGTGACAAGTGAAGACTTGTTCACACTCAATGATCCTAGTTAACATATAATCACACATATATGTATCCAATTAGACTTTAAACCACTAATTGAAAACGTTAAGACATCCTAAGGCATGTAAAACACCTTATATAAATGCTACAAGCCATAAGGATTGCATCTAAGTGCTAAAGGGCCTTGCTATTGTGTTTGGGGTTCAAGGGTAAACTCCCTTGGAGTTTACGGTTTTGATGGATAAGACCTAGGGAGTTTACGGCAGTAAACTCTAGAGTTTACGGTCGTAAACTCTAGTCTTAATGTCCAAGTGTTGTTTTGTGGTTTAGCAAGCCTTTTGAAGCAATTTTACTAAGTGGTTTGGCCTTTGGAAGGGACTAGGGCAACAAAACACCTCCTTTGAGGAGTTTACAGCCTAATGGCATTTTCCTTTGGGTTTACTACCGTAAACCCTTATGGAGAAGTGTATTGCCTTGTTTTCAAGTCCCTAACACAATTAGGTAAGTATATGTGCTAGTTTCTAAGCCTAAGGAAGGAAAATAACCCATTTAGACACACTTTAGGGTGTTTACGGTTTTGGGAGATCCCCAAACCGTAAACACCTATAAATGTTGGATTTTGGTGTTTTTCAAGGCTTAGATACATCAAAGGAAGGTTTAATCAATTCATGGAAGGCTTAAACATCAAAGTAGGGCTTAGATAAGGACTTAGGCACACTTTGGTGCTCTTTTTGGTGTTTACGGTCCAAGCATCTCCTTGGATCGTGAACACCTATATCCTTGTGTTCTTGAAAAATTTCCTTGATATTAAAATGTAATACTAGCTTAAAATCACTCAAGGATGAAAGCACTTACTATTAGAAGGCTTGATTTGAGCTAAAATGCCAAGAACACTTAGTGTGTGTTCTTGGTGTTTTGGAAATCTAGTCAAAATACAAAAGTGAATGGATGAATAGATGCACAAACACTAGATTAAGTGTTTAATCAACTTGAAATGGATAGAACATTTACAACTTGGAAGATCTTGAATTGTTTCTAGTTTGCTACTTGAGAGGTTTTCTTGAGTTTACTCTTTTGGGAGTTTACTCTTTTGGATAAATGAGGAGTAAACTAATATTGACTAGACTTAGGGAGTAAACTCATGGATAAGCATGAGTTTACGGATTTTGGGATGATTTTTCGACCAAAATGAAATAGTTTGGCCGGGAACTTCTAAGACGCGCAGTGTTTGCGGTTTTTAAATTTCAAAACCCGAGACGACACTTTCTTACGCCCCTTCATTTAAAGAATAATATTAAAATAATCAAACGAACTCCGAATTCGTTAAAATAAGCAATAATGACATTAACTTATAATAAGAAGTGATTGACTTCTAGGGTTTGACCGAATGAAAATTCTGGGTTGTCACAATTGACTTATTGACTTTTCCAAAAAGCCAATAAGCTAAAAATGTATTTGGCTAATTCAAAAGTGCTTTTAAAAGGGTTTTTTTTTTTGGAAAGGAAGGAAACACATGTTTTAAAAAGCCAGACATTGTTGGCTTTTTGATGGCATATTGCTTCTTAAAAATAAAATTACATTTATACCCCAACTACACTAATAATGACATTCATTATTCACGGTTGAGAAAACACCAACCACACTTGCGTCGTTCTTTCCCTTGTATCGTTCTCCTCAATACAATTCCATTTTTTTTGCCATTGTAACATCCCAAAACATGACATAAAATTTTTCATTTTAAATTATCAGTTCACATAGTATTTGTCCAAAAACCCATTGTAGTATCAAAAGTGTCGTAATTATCAAATTACAATAATAATCATCAATGCGAAAAATCATCAGGGGGATAATGTTGTGCAGTCAAGTCAGAGTCTTCCCTTTAGAACTAAAGCTACCTGAAAACATTCAAACCACAAATCGTAAACACAATGCTTAGTAAGTTCCCCAAAATACAATATAGTATACATACATTGTCATAAGCTACCCCCATGGTCTTGCATACAAGTGTCATGGGCTACCCCCATGGTCTTTCATACCATTGTCATGGGCTTCCCTTATAGTGCCTTGGCTGCCCCATGGTCTTATACACAAGTGTCATTGGCTACCCCCATGACATTTCATACAAATGTCACGGGTTACCCCGGGGTCTAAGTACACATTGCACAAAGAAGGTAAAAGTACACGTTACACGAGTAATGATGATTCGTATATGGCAGCGATATGATATATTGTCGCGCAAGATAGATGAATGTAATATGACGTTACCTATGATATTTTTTATGCATTATTTATAATTTGTATTTTATTTCTGTATGAACGTAATTTTAATTTTATCATGGTATAAAAATGTTTGAAAAAGAATATATTATATGATTTGTAAAAAAATGTTTAAAAAATTAAAAATTTTGTTTAGTCATTTTACAGGTAAAAGTTAAATCAAATACTTTTTAAAAGTTTATTGATTGTTTTTTATTACTAAAGCTTAAGGGAGTAAAACATAACATGCTATGCTGCCACGTCATTTTTAAAGTAAGAAGCTCTTTGTCGTGTCATTTTTACTACACAACATGAATGACATGATATTTTTAAGGGGTGGATGAATTTGATAAAAAAAATAATAAAACAAATAAATAAATAAACACATTCACATACACATTCTTTCTTCTCTCTTTTATCAACACTAAGGACATCTCCAACTCACCCTCAAACTTTATTTATTCATCCATTCTTCTCCAACCCTATCTCATTTTCACCTCTATTTTTTGAGATATGAATAGTATTCCCTCATATATGGGGGAATACTATTCATATTTCAAAAAATGGAGGTGAAATTTGGTTGCCAATTTTAATCATTCTCGTTTTTATTTTATACATTTATAGTTTATTTTATCTACTAATTATAATTTAAATTTAATATTTAATATTTATAATATCATATTATATACTAATTTATATTAATTAATCATAAATATAGAGTTTAATTAATATAGGGGTGTATTTGACAATATATATAAGTTATAAAAATAAAATATTCTGGGAATATATTTTTTGGGATAAAAAATAAGGTAAAAAATAAAATAGGATTTGAAATGAAACACTATTTATTCTGTTTTTTACCTATTTATAAGAGAAAAAATAAAGATAAACCGGTCTAAAATACCATTTGATTTGATTTTACCATTATGTGATGCTATCTTTTACTCAAATTGTATTTATATCACATGCCAAACAAATAGCTAATATTTTTGTCACCCAGTGGCTCCCTCAAGCCTAATCCAAACTCTTTAAGTAAGCCCAATAAAAAAAAAAACCCTACTAGCATCAAAAGGTGGGGAATAATCGAGGCTCCTTCATATATCGGCCTTTCTTCCTCATCGAATCACTTGTTCGCATACACACTTTCCAAAGCACCAAAAGCACAGGCGCATCCACGCATATAGTCGACCTCGGTACGTTTTTGTTGAAAGTTTTTCTCTTTGTTTATGGATAACTTGTTTTAGTTTTTTATTGTTTTGAATCCATCGGTCCTTGACAAAGTATCTGGAAAAAATGTTTGATTTGCTACTCATTGTGAATTGTTCGTGTATGTTTTACAGATAAAATCAACTAAATGTTTAAAACTATAAATGAATGATAATATTAGTATATTAGGGCATCTAGGTTTAGGCCCAAGGGCCTTAGGGTTTAGGAAATTTCATCCCCAAAGAATGGGATAATAGATTCATTATAGAAGCTGAAGGGTACGATATCCCAAACAGCTGGATAAACACCGATTTGGATCAACTGATCCACTATATCCATGAAACAATTATTCACACAAAGCTTTAAAATAAACAGCTTTGAGACTCTTTATTGTCTGAGAGAAACTCCTGAATCTGAATTTGTTAGGTATCTTTTCAGTACACCTTTATCTTACAAAGGTATGCATGCATACAAGCTGTTCTGTTCTTGTGTGCATAAGTTGAAGAAGGACCCAAGTTGGCTACTTAACAATCTTCATTGTCATCAATTTGCACAAGCACTATCATCAATTCATGATAACTTGCAGAATTGGGAAGAAGGATCACCAAACTTCAATCCTGCTTTCAGATATGCGAGACTATTAGGTCCTCAATTCTTCTCGAATCTCCAAACAAAATCTTGTGCTGATTTAGTCTACTGTTTGGCGTGTATTATGGAGGACTTTGTTCAATCCACTGAGAATGACCAGCCTACTAAGGTAGGGTAGTATGTTAGCATCTGGGTTTAGGCCCAAGACCCTTAGGGTTTAGGTTAGGCCAAGGGCTCCTTATGTATCCCTATTTATATGAGGTTTAGCCCTCACTTAATTCCACCATTCTCCCTATTTATATAACAGATAATGCCTCATCATTTTCCCTCTTTTGATTTTTAAACAATCTATTATAATGCTAATTATCTATGGATTATATATATGATATTTGAAACATGATAGTTCTGCTGTGAATTAATAATGAAAATATCCATGGATACTCGGGTGTATACCTATTAACAACTTGTAACAGTTTGATCCCCTTTTTTTTTTTTTAATTTGTTACATGGTTTGCAGGTCTCTATAAAAGCTAAAAATACTGAAAGATGGAGTTTGTATTAGCAATCATTAGCCCGGTTATTGAATCTATAATGGTTCCTGTCAAGAAACAGCTAGGATATATCTTTTACTCCACAAAACATGTTACAAACATGAATACTAAAATGAAGCAACTAGATGCTGCAAGCCTTGATGTCAAAAATCACATGGAGGAACAACTGAAAAGGGTTGCAGAAGATAAGAAAATGTTTGATTATGTTGTGAAGGTGGTTATTGGGCAACAAATTGACATGTTTTCTATTCAGCAAACTGTGGCAGAATACATGGGTGAATCCCTCATTGAAACGAATAAAACTACAAGAGCAGATTGTCTTCGTATAACATTTGGGAACCCTCCAAAAGGTAGAAACAAGGTTTTAGTGATATTAGATGATGTATGGGAGACGATTGAACTCGAAGATATTGGACCGAGTCCTTTTCCCAACGACTTCAAGTTGTTGCTGACATCACGAAATAAAAATATTTGCAATAAAATTGCAGTAGAAGCCAATTTGGATATGACACTAGTAATAGTGGATGTGATGGAGGAGGTTGAAGCATTGAATTTCTTTTGGCAAATCATTGGGGTTTCAAAACAAGATGACGTGGAGCTGAATCAAATAGGAAGTGAAATTGTGAGAAGATGTGGTTTTTTGCACCTTGCCATCAACTTTGGTAGCCTTTCCAAACTTAGAAACTTTAGCTCCTGAAACTTAATTCCACCATTCTTCCTATGTGCAAGTACTTCCAAAACAGGACATTGTGAAACTGTAAGGACGCTCAAGCTTCACCAAACCACTTGCAATAGGGATTGTGAAGAGGTATCCTAAGTTTTCACACTTGAAAACATCAAGGACTCTTAGATTATTAAACGTCTGTTGGAGCCGATTCCAACCGATTCCGGTATAACTTCTTCAAGATCATTCATACCATCCACTTCTAAATAAAGCACCTGGGTTGTGGCAATGAATTTGAATCAAACTCATTGTCACAACCCAGGTGCTTTATTTAGAAGTGGATGGTATGAATGATCTTGAAGAAGTTGTATTGGAATCAGTTCGTCTTTCTCAACAGACGTTTAATAATCTAAGAGTCCTTAATGTTTTCAAGTGTGAAAATTTAAGATACCTCTTCATAATCTCTATTGCAAGTGGTTTGGTGAAGCTTGAGCGCCCTTACAGTTAAACAGTGTTCTGTTTTGGAAATACTTGCATATAATGAGAATGGTGGAATTAAGTTTCAGGAGCTAAAGTTTCTAAGTTTAGAAATGCTACCAAAGTTGATAGGTCTTTACAACACTGCTAATGTAATTGAGCTACCAAAGCTGGTGGAGTTGAAACTCGATGGCCTTCCTAATTTCACTACCATTTATCCTGAGAATACATCCCTGCAACATCTTCTATGCCCAGTAACATGTCTCCCAATCAACCATTCTTGAACAAAGAGGTACCTCTATATTAGAGATATTGAAAATTCTTAGTATTGATAAGCTGAAAGAGATATGGCCTTGTCAAATTTAGTGGTAACGACGAAGTTAATACGTGCATGTTGTGAGAGATTCATGTGAAGGAATGTGACAATCTTGTGAATCTGTTGCCAACAAATCCAATGTTGCTGCTGCATCATGTGGAAGAGATTAGTGTTTTTCAATGTGGAAGTATTGAAGTGTTATTTGACATCGACATGAGTTGTTTTGGGAAGAAAGCAATAGAAACATTGAATTTGCTCAGAAAAGCCGTGAGATATGTGATATCATTGAGCTTTTTATTTATATTTATATTTTGATGTTCGAGCGCTTATGTATGTGTCTCTATATACCACATGTATTTATATGTATGTATTCATATGTGTATGTAAATGTGATAGACCCTAGCTGAATCTACCAGATAACATAAGAATTCTAACATTTGCACTAAAAGAAATACTTGATAAAATTTAGATAATCCCTTTTGAGATGTGGGTGTCTCCAATGAAAGAACAAAGTTCTATAACATAATTCTTAGCTATTTTTCTCTACTATATCACCTGTATATTATTTTAGAAATAACTAACAATATTAAAGGGGTGTGATGGTTGGTTTGTAGAGTCAAAATGGTTGTGAAAGAGGTGTATGAATGGTTGTGATACTTCATAAAGGGCAACTAGAAATATGTGATGTATTCTGATGTAACCATGTGTGATTAATAAAAGTTACATTGATATGTTTGTATACTAAATGCAATTTTCTTTTATCCCATGTATGATGTGATGTGTCCATTTCTTGTGTTTGGTTAATCTGTGACCAACTTAGGAATAATTACACAAGTTTTTCTTGACTGGTTTGTATATATTCTTTTATTTTAATTTTTTAAATAGAGCATAAATTCATGGGTTGAAGCCTGAAGGTGCACAGTATGATGATCCATGGATGAAACTTTCTTATCTCATACCAGACAAGAAATTATTAAGAAAATAAAAAGGCATGAACCTAATTTGCTATAACATGAAATTTCCCTTGAAGAAGCACTTCATCCATGGATGCTTTCTTGGCAAAGAAAGATCGTATGTAGGAGAAAGTTACTGAAATGGACCCTATGTAACATAACGAACATAAATGGTAGACAAAATTACAGAATTGGTTCCTATGTAGGAGAGAGTTACAGAAATCAACCCTATGTAACAAAATTACGGAAGTTGTCCCTTTGTAAGACAAAATTACAGAAATGGTCACTCCCTGCAACGTATGGGTTTAAAACCCTCTTTTAATACAAGATTTAAGCTTCAAAATTATACTCCAACTATCCGTTTACAAGTTAAAAAAGGTTTAAAATATGAGTGATGAAAGGACGAAGCTGCGAGGCTTCCTCAATTATCGCTCGATTTTGAGTTTGAGTGGACCAAATTTTGAGGCTTCAATTTCAAGTTGAAGGGTTGAATTTTTGAGATTCTGCATGATTTTTTTAGCAAAAGGAACAGATTTTGCAAAGTTTAATTAAAAGACTAAAGACTTGCTACATCATAACGACAAAAAGTGGATCAGATTCGGTAAGAACTTACAATCTTAGTTGCAATCTCAAAATCTTAGTACCGATTTAACTTAGAAAATATCCTAGTGTGATCGAGATTGTTTTTTATTTATAGAATTTCACAATCGTATTATCTTAAGATCAAGATTAGGATCTTAACAACCATGAATCCACTATTCATTACATAAAATAAGTTGAACGTTGAAGTGATTATACATTAAAAACAAACCATAACGTAAGAAAAATTATTAGAGGTTATTGTTATTTGTTTTTACCCCCCCCCCCCCCCGGGCAGGAAGATGATGAATGCTCAGACTGCTGAGAGTCTTCAAATAGAATCCTTTTTTGTAAGAATATCAGCAATTTAATACATGGGACATGCATAACACCGACTTGTCCTTTTGCTAATTGTTCTCACACAAAATAAACATCAATTTCAATTTGCTTTCGACGTTTATATTGAAGAAGATTATCCGATAAATAAATAACACTGACATTGTCACAAATCACAATAGACGGGTGTGGCTTTTGTGACAGGAAATAACTTGAGTAGTAAATTTCAAACACAACATTGTCAATCCCTCGATAGAACACGGTTAATATATCATCTCATTGTGGTACAACAATTTACAAAAACACAGAATTTTCAAATCCAAACTTCACAAAAACATAAAAACACGATCCGTGAATGAGCAAAGATATAAAGTCATCTTGTTTAAAACTTAAAAGAAACTATTGTACTGACTAGTAAGAGAATCCTTAAGATTTTGATAAAGCCCAAACAGAGAGTACTGACGAAGGTTTTTAACCTCATACCATGAATTAAAAACCGATTCATGTTTATCAGTTCCAGAAAACGCAAGCTGTATTCCAATGCTACAATCAACTGTTCCTCCTCTGTTCTTGCAAGAATTAGTCCTGATTGCACAATCCTGATTGTTAAGGCACACAAAGTTGCTTTTTCCTGAACATGAAGAACACCCGTCTCTTTTCCAAAACAAGTTCTGTAGTCTCCCCTTTTGGAACTCCATCGCCTGTAGTCACACAATTATAAAATCTTTACTTTTAGTGACGCCCAATGAAATAGTGACATGTCAGCGGTAGTTGATATGATTATGATCTTACTAGGGTGAAACTGGTGACGATGTAGGTGCTGTTTGCAACAAAGGCAGGGATTGATCTTGCAGCGTATTTTCTACCAGCAAATGCCACCATATACCCACCAACGTTATCCTGTGTCAGTCAATATATCATTAAGGGTAAAATGGTCATTTACTTAGATCTAATCTCCCTTCTTCCAGACCTTTATCAGTGTTAACTATCTATATGACCAAACTAAAACCAAGTTGCAACTTTAAACAGTTACTTTTGATCATTTTCAATACTTGGCACCTAGAATAGAAAACAAACAGAATCAT
Source organism: Lactuca serriola (assembly GCF_051521515.1). Lineage (NCBI taxonomy): Eukaryota > Viridiplantae > Streptophyta > Magnoliopsida > Asterales > Asteraceae > Lactuca > Lactuca serriola. Next base: position 71,412,330 of record NC_136408.1, read on the forward strand.
AAACTACAATAAGTTTGCCTTTTCTTCTTAGTGACAGATGATCAATAGCCCCTTTATACAGATTAATACCACCCTAGGTCTCACCAAATGCAACAATGTCACAAGTTCAGATGAAGAGAAACAAAAAAATATCAAGAATTAAACAGGCTTGTTCCCAATTTTCCTAAAGGGGGCACTCATACTGTCATACAAGCACAGATCTATGGAGGGGAGTGATGAATGTTCAATGTCTCCAAAACAGTCACTTTCTATCTAATTTCATGAACTCTTTCCGGCTCCTAAACCTTATGGCCATTAATACCTTCCATTTGGTATCAATGCGGAGGCTGGACGTTCAAAGCTTGTGAACTGCAGAACCCTAAATTGTTTGGCCTCTAGACTACGTTGTCCTCATCGATTATTCATGCTAAGTACAGATCCAAACTCAATCAATCCACAAAATTTATTATATAATCGCAATTAAAATCGACAAAATTGAAAAATTACCGGTGGAAAAGTACTGCTGTTGACCGTGAGAAGGGAGATCTCATCCACTTTTGGGCGAAAGACAGCGAGTTGTGAGTTCGAAAGAGAAAGCCTCCTATCGCAAGGTGACAACTGAACCGAGCTGTTGAAGAAAAACGCAGTCCTCGACGCAAAAACGATTCCGAAAGTGAAACCGTCCGATCTCTGTATGGTCGCATCGGTGCACGGCGAGAAGACGTTGTTATTGTCGCTGCTCGGTTCGACAAAACGCGTCGTCGTGGAGAGAATTGTTACGGCGACGATGAGTAGGATTGAAGTAACCGGAATCGCCATTGCCGCCGGGAAGATTCGAAAAAGGTCTAACGATGTTGACTCAGGTTTTGAAGGTTTTGTGCGTGTGTAGGTTGGAGTAAATTGACGCCGTTAGATTTAGCACGATGATGAAGGCCCATGACAGCTAATGCTGCTATGCGTTGGATTCTACGCATATTAATAACAATTATGGATTTTGTTATTTGATTGTTTCTTTTAAGTTCGATAAAATTATTACAAAACTTTTTAAAATAGTAATACGTTTTAAAGAAAGTTATCACGGATATGTTCTTACAGCATAAAATGAACATTTATTTTGTAATAAATAGGTTCATTGTGAAATATCTTTATGTTACAAACTATTTTTTCCCTGATTTATGATGTATTATGAAGTATAAGGCTATTGTTAATTTTTTTAGGAATCTTGCATTTTGCCATTGAGTGCAATTACTTTTCAGATGTACATTGTAAATTAGTTTTTATTGCGAAATCTGTATATTTTGTTGTATATAATTTCTCTTCAATACTTCAAAATATCATAATCTTCATCTTTAACAAGGACATTCATAATGCACTGAACTTACTAAAATTTAATGGATTCACATATCATCGTTCTACTTGTCATACAACTCTATTAAAGTTTTTTTACAATGCATTAAACTCTATAAAATTCAATGAAACATATTTATAAAATCTAATTTAAGATATATTGTATTTAATAATTAAACGTTTCATTTATTCTATTGAACTTCATATCCCTCAACTATATATTCAACTTTATAAAGTTTAATTTATTGAATGTCAATTAGACATGTCACATCATTCAACTTTCTTACTCAACTATGTATCGTGGATGCTCTAAATCTTCAAACACATTTTTCTTAATCAACCCTTGTAGGAAAGGTATTAATGGGAAAAGTTGGAAACTTTACCCCTCTAATAGTGTTTCTAGAGTGCATGAGAAGTTTGGTGTCCAGATATGAAGTGTACGGGTTTAATCTGTCAAAATGGCCCAAACAAAGCGAGGGAATCAGTGAGTCCAGGAAGGGACTCGACGAGTTGGAGTGATTTGTCCCGATTTTTGTCGCGGTAAAACTCGCCGAGTCTGAGCACTGACTCGACGAGTTGATTCAATGAATCGCGACAATTAGTAGCCAGGGAACTCGACGAGTCATGGGGTGACTCAACAAGTTGGTTCGCGATTTTAGAGTTCTAAGTTATAGAACTCGACGAGTTGATGAAGCAACTCGGCGAGTTAAGTCAACTCGGAGCGTTGACTTTAACCGTTGACTGTTGACTTTGACTTTGGCCAAGGTTGACCTAGTTAGACTTATGAGTATATTTTGGTTTGATATTGGTAGCTCAGGAAGCCGAAGGATCAACAGTTCAGGAAGTGCCAGATAGCAACCCGAGGGATATCAGCAGGACTTCAACAGTGCAAGGTGAGTCTCCTCATTGTGTGCATGGGTATAAGGCCACAATTTCGGCCCATTATGTTTGTGTATAGTAGGAAGACCCGAGGGTTAGCCCTAGGCATTGTATGTTATATGTTTCGGATCACGATCCGATGTCGGGCGACGCCCGTGGAATGTTAGTATGCTAGAGGTCTTTGTGATTCTTGCATGTGTCGGTACGATAGGTTCCGGACTAAGGTACGATGTCGGGGCAAGCCCGGGGAAGATTTATATGTGCATGTTAGATTATACTTATTGTTTTTGTGATACTTGCATGTGCCTGGTAGGGAGGTGAGTATGGGTGAGGTCTCGTATCTCATCACTAGCTAAGTATGGATGGGGTTCCATATCTCAATATTAGCAGAGTACGGGCGAGGCATGTGATAAGATAGAAGTGAGTGTGGGCGAGGTCCCGTATCTCACTAATAGTAGGAGTGTGGACGGGGTTCCGTAGCTCATCAGTATCAGACCAGGGGCGGGGCCCAAATTAGGCGGTGTAACAACTCAAATTTTCAAACAAATTTTTCATTTTAAAAATGTATTTATTTCCATTCAAAACAAGGCATAATAGTTTAAGTATTCTGTCAAATACAAATAATCAAAATCCCAAGATCATAAAAGTAGTCTTCAGTGTGTATCGATCACGCCGGCGCCTTCCCACGGTCCTCGCTAGTACCTGAAATACATGCACAACAACTGTAAGCATAAATGCTTAGTGAGTTCCCCAATATACAACTTACGCACATACGCCTTTCCAGGCCCGACCTTCTGGTCCATGTGTCTCAGGGGACTTCCGTCCCTGCTGGGTAAACCTTCCGGTCCTACCCACGCCGACCTTCCGGTCCATCACACAACATATCGCCTTCCGGCCCATAACATATTGCCTTCCGGCCCATAATATAATCGCCTTCCGGCCCACAACATACATAGCACATATAACAAATAACTTACCACATATAGCATACATATCACATATCATATTCGACCTTCCGGTCACACAGTGAAACCCTTCCGGGTTCAGTATAGTGAGAAGACTCACCTCGTAAAAGCTGAAAGCTAGCAAATCCTGAAATCGCTCGTGCACAATCCGACGAGCTACAACCTCCCTATAACATCACATATCTCATTAATACTTATATCTTCTAAGTGTGACTATCCCTAAGAAGTCAGACTTAGGTCAACTCTGGTCAACGGTCAACGGTCAACTTGACCGGACTCGGCGAGTACCATGGAGACTCGGCGAGTCTAGACGTCCTCCAACTTTCTGAGATTCATTATCTACTCGTCGAGTATCCTCCTTGACCCGACGAGTTACCCCTGGAAGAATCGCGGGGCCACCCCGACTCCACTCGCCGAGTCTGAAGAACAACTCGGCGAGTCCCAGTAAATCTTCAAGCTACTCGCCGAGTCTGAAGAACAACTCGGCGAGTCCATGCCATGCAGACGAGTAACTGCTTTCTGAATTACGTATGATCCCGAGCTATACAACCATGGGACTTTCTGGACTTCTAAACATCTTATTACTGGGGTATAAACGTTCGGGTAATAACATAATAACCCGTCTAATCACTAAATGGGTTTCATAAACCCTAATTTCGCATACACATCAAATAACAGAATTGGAATCCGAAATATTACCTGGAATATGCCCTCTCTGAGTCTCCAAACCGCAGAACTCGAATCCCTTGCTGTTCCTCTAGCCAAAACCCTTCTCCTCTTTGCCCAACAATCTCTTCAAGCCCTAAAATCCTCCAATCTTGCTCTAGATGCCCACAGCCGTTTAGGGTTCCTCTCAATCGACTAAAGACGGACAATGACGACATATAAGAGCATTATATACGATCCAAAACCGAACGGTTAGGGTTTCTGCTGAACAGCGTCGACTCGCCGAGTCCATATCTGGACTCGTCGAGTCCAGTCGCGAATCCGCGACCAAGTCTGCGATCCTACTCGGCGAGTCTAGGCTCCAACTCGCCGAGTCCCCCCCTTAACTCACCCTAAAAACATAATTAAACAATACCTGAGATTTCGGGCTGTTACAACTCTTCCCCACTTGGATTAGACTTCGCCCTCGAAGTCTTACTCTGCAAATAGTTCCGGATGCTGCTCCCGCATCTCGCGTTCCGGTTCCCAAGTCATTTCCGATCCCTTACGGTGTTGCCATTGAACCAACACCAGAGGTACCTCCTTGTTCCTCAAAACCTTGATTTTCCGATCTCTGATAGCCACTGGTCTCTCCGCGTAATTCAGGCTCGCATCCACCTGAATATCCTCCAATGGAACCACTGCCGACTCATCGGCTATGCACTTCCTCAACTGCGACACATGAAAAGTGTCGTGGATCTGACCCAACTCCGGTGGCAACTCCAGCCGATAGGCTACCCGGCCTATCCTTGCAATCACACGAAATGGCCCAATATACCGGGGCCCCAATTTGCCCCTCTTCCTGAATCGAATCACCCCTTTCCAAGGAGAGACCTTCAGAAGAACGAAGTCGCCGACCTGAAATTCAAGCTCGGATCGGCGCCTGTCTGCATAACTCTTCTGTCGGTTCTGGGCCGTCAATAACCTTTGTCTCACTTGCTGAATCTGCTCTGTCGTCTGAAGCACGATCTCCGTGCTGCCCATGACTCTCTGTCCCACCTCTCCCCAGCAAATGGGGGTCCGACACCTCCTACCATACAACAGCTCAAAAGGTGGCATACCAATGCTCGAATGATGGTTGTTGTTGTAGGAAAACTCTGCTAAGGGTAAATATGCATCCCAGCTACCTCCGAAGTCTAACACACACGCTCGAAGCATGTCTTCCAGCGTCTGAATCGTCCGCTCGCTCTGACCGTCTGTCTGGGGATGGTATGCGGTACTAAAATGCAATTTAGTACCCAGCTCCTCGTGGAATTTCTTCCAGAATCTGGAAGTGAAGCGCACATCACGGTCTGACACAATCGAGATCGGCACCCCATGCCGAGATACCACTTCTCTCACATATATCTCTGCCAACTTCTCCGCTGAAGAACTCTCACTGATGGCAAGGAAGTGTGCACTCTTCGTCAACCTATCCACAATCACCCAAATTGCATCAACTCCCCTGGCAGTCCTCGGCAATTTGGTGATAAAATCCATAGTGATCTGCTCCCACTTCCACTCGGGGATCTCCAATGGCTGTAACTTGCCATGCGGTCTCTGGTGCTCGGCCTTAACCCTACGGCAGGTCAAGCACCTCTCAACGAACCATGCCACGTCCCTCTTCATACAGGGCCACCAATACTCCTTCCTCAAATCCAAATACATCTTCGTAGCACCGGGATGGATCGAGAATTTCGACCTATGAGCCTCTTCCATCAAAGTAATGCGCGTACCGCCCACGAACGGTACCCAGATCCGACCCTGAAACGTCATAAGCCCTCGACTATCCTTAACAAACTCTGAAATTAACCCCACAACCCGCTCTTTCTTCTGCATTTCTGGTCGCACCGCCTCTGCCTGTGCCCCACGGATAGCGTCCAATACTGGAGTCATCACTGTCAGTCTCAAGCATACATCTCGCAATGGAGTGCTCTCCGCCCTGCGGCTCAACGCGTCGGCCACCACATTAGCCTTGCCTGGGTGGTACAAGATCTCACAATCGTAATCCTTGACCACATCCAACCACCTCCTCTGACGCATATTTAGGTTGGGCTGATCCATCAAATACTTCAAGCTCTTATGGTCCGTATATATCGTACATCGAACCCCATACAGGTAGTGACGCCAAATCTTGAGAGCGAACACTACTGCTCCCAACTCTAAATCATGCGTAGGGTATCTCGCCTCATGAGGCTTCAGCTGTCTCGACGCATAAGCTATCACATGACCCCTCTGCATCAACACTGCACCCAATCCCGAAATTGATGCGTCGCAATATACCACAAAATCTTCCATCCCTTCTGGAAGAGCTAATACCGGGGCTTCGCACAACCTCTGGCGAAGTGTCTCAAAGGAGGTCTGCTGCTCGGGCCCCCATGAGAATGCAACACCCTTCCGAGTCAATCTGGTGAGTGGCACTGCGATCTTGGAGAAATCCTTGATGAATCTCCGGTAATACCCTGCCAACCCAAGGAAGCTCCTGATCTCAGAAGGTGACTTCGGCACCTCCCAACTCATCACCGCCTCAACCTTGGCCGGATCGACCAATATCCCTTTCTGATTGACAACATGTCCTAGAAATTGGACCTCTCGCAGCCAGAAGTCACATTTGGAGAACTTTGCATAAAGCTTCTCCGACCTCAATACCTCAAGGACCTCCCTCAAATGCTCCTCATGCTGCTCTCTAGATCTAGAATACACCAGGATGTCGTCGATGAATACAATCACTGACCGATCCAACATCGGTCTGCATACCCTGTTCATGAGATCCATGAACACCGTCGGGGCATTGGTGAGTCCGAAAGGCATCACCACAAACTCATAATGCCCATATCGCGTCCTAAACGCTGTCTTCTGGACATCCTCCTCCCGCACTCTCACCTGATGGTACCCCGACCTCAGATCGATCTTGGAAAACCAAGATGCTCCCTACAACTGATCGAATAAATCATCGATCCTCGGTAACGGGTAACGGTTCTTGACCGTCAACTTGTTCAACTCCCGGTAATCAATACACATCTGGTGTGAACCATCCTTCTTCTTGACGAACAGAATAGGTGCTCCCCACGGCGAGCTGCTCGGCCGAATGAATCCCTTCCCCAACAGTTCCTGGAGCTGCGAGGACAACTCTTGCATCTCTGGAGGTGCAAGACGATAAGGCACCTTAGCAATAGGCGCGGCCCCCGGAACCAGATCGATACCAAACTCTACTTGCCTCACAGGAGGTACTCCCGGCAGCTCCTCGGGGAAAACATCTGGAAATTCACGCACCACAGGGACCTCCTCAACTGATTTCGGTCTCTCGGGAACCTCCCGCGTATCCATCACATACGCCACAAAACCCTTACAGCCCTGCTGTAGACACTGCCTCGCCCTAGCGGCCGAACAAAAAGCTGATCCCGAACGGGTACCCTCGCCGTACACCGAAAGGACTCCCCCACTATGGTCTCCTATGGTCACCAGCTGACGCTCACAGTCGATAACAGCGCCGAATCGGCTCAACCAGTCCATGCCTACGATGACACAAACATCACCCATCGCAATAAGGATTAGGTCAATCGGGAATTCCACCTCGAAAATCTCTAGTACACATCCCCGAAAAACCTCCGTGGCACAAATCACTTTCTCGTCAGCTATAGAAACTCTCAAAGGTCGACTCAACGACTCACGACTGACGCTGATATGCTGACTAAAGGCTAAGGACACAAAGGACCTACTCGCACCCGAGTCAAATAACACTAAGGCAGGCACAGAGTTCACAAGAAAAGTACCTACACATACAATAACATAAGCATAACATCTCGACATTAAAATAATTACATGAATTACAACATACCTGCCACAACATCGGGCGCAGCGCGGACCTCCTCCGCAGTCAGCTGAAAGGCTCTCCCCCGAGCCCTCGGGGCCTCGGCCTTCACCGGTCGAGTCGCAGTAGTTCCGGCAGCAGGTGCAGATCCCTGAAGAAGCTGAGGGCACTCGGCCTTCCTATGGCCAGTCTGGTTGCAATGGAAGCAAACCGTAAATCCCTTGGGACACTCCCTAGCAATGTGCCCCTCCTTGCCACACTTGTAGCAAGCACCAGATCGACACGCCCCCTCATGACCCTTGCTGCACTTTCCGCAAGTGCGGCTCTTCGAACCTCCCGTCCTCGCATCGGCGGACTTGGTCCGCTTGGCTGCCGGCTGGAACTGAGCCGGTCGCCGGTCCACCCGCTGAGACTCGGCCTCCTCCCTGGCCTGGGTCTCCAACTCGATCTCGCGCTTCCTGGCATTCGCCTGAAGCTCAGCAAAAGTATGGTAGGTGGAGTTCGACACAAACTCCCGGATATCCCTCCTCAACACTCCCAAGTACCGGCTCTCCGAGCCTGATCAGTGGACACCAGCTCGGGGCAGAACATTGCCCTCTCATGAAACTTCTGCGTAATCACCGCAACAGAATCAGTACCCTGCTTGAGGGTTAAGAACTCCTGCACCAATCGTTCCCTCTCCACCGGGGGAACGTACTCATCCCTGAACATGACAATAAATCCCTCCCATGTCACCGTTGTAGTCTCTGCCAAAGTGAAGTTCGCCGTCACGAACTTCCACCAGTCCTTCGCTCCCAGGCGGAGCTGGTTCAATGCGAACCGTACCCTCAGGTGCTCCGGGCATGAACACGTGTAGAAGCACCCCTCTATGTCCGCGATCCACCTCATCGCAGCAATCGGATCCTGCGTCCCATCGAACTCCGGTGGCTTCGTGTTGCTGAACTCTCGGAACAGCAACGAGTCACCTCCCTGTGGCCTAGCAGCGGCCACAGCTGCGGTAGCTGCAGCGGTTGCAGCCTCAATCAACGCGGCGTACCGCTCATCGAAGGTCTCCATCAGGGTGGTCTTAATAGACCCAAACATCTCCGGGATCTCAGCCCGGATCACTGCCGCCACCTCCTCGTGAATCATCTGACGAATATCCTCGTCACTCACACCGCTCGTACTCGCTCCGTGGCGCGGTCTAACCATGATGTCTCTGAAATACAACATAAAACTATCAGAGACTCCACCGAGTATAATTGTACTCGATACGCAACCCTACTCAGTCCCCGATATCCAGGGGTTCTTACTTGGGTCTCCCACTGACCCGGTGTCCTCGGTAGTACGGGCCCAATACTACCGACCACACCGCATAAGTGTTCATCCCAAGTCCTCCCCAAACTCCGGATAGTGAGTACTCTACTGCTGATATGCACTATCTACCCGCATGCTAGCAACACATCTCATATAGGCAAATTTTCCCTAGACTAAGGCATCACAAATCAGGCCACTCTAGTCCTACCATGGATACCTAGTCTTCTAGCATGCATAACAATTCATATCATATAATATTGTAAGGTATTTTGGGGATCTTTACCGTTCGGGCGCTGACTGATCGTACACACTGCTTCTTTCTTGCTTACCACAAAACCATTTACAAAAGTTTATGCCTTTATTTAAAAAGTTTCCCTCAAATCCTCGGTTTGAGTTCAGCTACTCCCGAAGGTGCACCCGAATCCCTCAAACCAAGGCTCTGATACCAATTGTAACAACTCAAATTTTCAAACAAATTTTTCATTTTAAAAATGTATTTATTTCCATTCAAAACAAGGCATAATAGTTTAAGTATTCTGTCAAATACAAATAATCAAAATCCCAAGATCATAAAAGTAGTCTTCAGTGTGTATCGATCACGCCGGCGCCTTCCCACAGTCCTCGCTAGTACCTGAAATACATGCACAACAACTGTAAGCATAAATGCTTAGTGAGTTCCCCAATATACAACTTACGCACATACGCCTTTCCAGGCCCGACCTTCTGGTCCATGTGTCTCAGGGGACTTCCGTCCCTGCTGGGTAAACCTTCCGGTCCTACCCACGCCGACCTTCCGGTCCATCACACAACATATCGCCTTCCGGCCCATAACATATTGCCTTCCGGCCCATAATATAATCGCCTTCCGGCCCACAACATACATAGCACATATAACAAATAACTTACCACATATAGCATACATATCACATATCATATTCGACCTTCCGGTCACACAGTGAAACCCTTCCGGGTTCAGTATAGTGAGAAGACTCACCTCATAAAAGCTGAAAGCTAGCAAATCCTGAAATCGCTCGTGCACAATCCGACGAGCTACAACCTCCCTATAACATCACATATCTCATTAATACTTATATCTTCTAAGTGTGACTATCCCTAAGAAGTCAGACTTAGGTCAACTCTGGTCAACGGTCAACGGTCAACTTGACCGGACTCGGCGAGTACCATGGAGACTCGGCGAGTCTAGACGTCCTCCAACTTTCTGAGATTCATTATCTACTCGTCGAGTATCCTCCTTGACCCGACGAGTTACCCCTGGAAGAATCGCGGGGCCACCCCGACTCCACTCGCCGAGTCTGAAGAACAACTCGGCGAGTCCCAGTAAATCTTCAAGCTACTCGCCGAGTCTGAAGAACAACTCGGCGAGTCCATGCCATGCAGACGAGTAACTGCTTTCTGAATTACGTATGATCCCGAGCTATACAACCATGGGACTTTCTGGACTTCTAAACATCTTATTACTGGGGTATAAACGTTCGGGTAATAACATAATAACCCGTCTAATCACTAAATGGGTTTCATAAACCCTAATTTCGCATACACATCAAATAACAGAATTGGAATCCGAAATATTACCTGGAATATGCCCTCTCTGAGTCTCCAAACCGCAGAACTCGAATCCCTTGTTGTTCCTCTAGCCAAAACCCTTCTCCTCTTTGCCCAACAATCTCTTCAAGCCCTAAAATCCTCCAATCTTGCTCTAGATGCCCACAGCCGCTTAGGGTTCCTCTCAATCGACTAAAGACGGACAATGACGGCATATAAGAGCATTATATACGATCCAAAACCGAACGGTTAGGGTTTCTGCTGAACAGCGTCGACTCGCCGAGTCCATATCTGGACTCGTCGAGTCCAGTCGCGAATCCGCGACCAAGTCTGCGATCCTACTCGGCGAGTCTAGGCTCCAACTCGCCGAGTCCCCCCCTTAACTCACCCTAAAAACATAATTAAACAATACCTGAGATTTCGGGCTGTTACAGGCGGGGCCTTAAAACAGGAGTACAATAGAGTATGTTTTCTTTATGTGCTAGTATGTTATATTTTTGTATGTGTATAGTGGGCGAGGCCTAGAGATATGCGGGGCCTAAGAGAGACAAATCGATATACCGAGCGGGGATCGATGCCAGGCAGGGCCTGATGTTGGGCGAGGCCCGATGCCGGAGCAAGTCCGATGTCGGGCAAGTCACGATGCAGCGGGCGGGTGCCCAGTATGTGGTTATATGTATGGTATGTGGTAATATGGGGAACTCACTAAGCTTTGTGCTTACAATTTTCAGTTTTGGTTTCAAGTACTTCCAGTAGCGGAGGGAAGAGCTCAGGATGACTGCATGGCACACACCAAGAAGTTTTAGCCTGGGATGTTTTATTCTGATAAAATAAGCAAGTTTTGAATTAATACTCTATTTTGATAAAGCAACTTATGGTTATGAAAGAAATGAATTGATAATTATGGTTTGTTGAATGATTTAAAAATGAAATTTTTGGACCGTATTTTTTGGGTGTTTCAAGTTGGTATCAGAGCCTTGGTTTGAGGGATTCAGACATGCTCTCGGGTGTGTTTGAACTCAAACTGAGGACTTGGTATGATAATTTTCAAAAGAAAACCATTTTTATAAAAACGAGCTTTGAGAAAAAGAAAAGAGTTTTGAAAAGAGAAAAAGGACTTTGAAAAAGAAGAAAAAGGTGTGGTGCATGCAATCCGCCGAGCTCAAGTAAGTGGTTCCCAAATTACCCATACATGTTTGTTTAGATATGATATGCTTATGAGAACTACATGCTAGATTAGGACTAAGGATCTAGGAAGATGCCTTATGTGCATGTTATGTGTATGAGCTTTATGAGTTGCATGCTAGTATATATTCCTGATATGTGGATAGAATTGCTTGATTATGTTTGGTTAGATTTTCCTTTTTGTCTGAATGCTACTTGCTTTGTGCTTTGTGGAACTCTGAGTGATGGGAGTTAGCCATTAGGTGAATACGTCAAGTGTAACGTCCCAAAATTCAAGACCAAAAATTTCTTTTCAATAAAACATTACTTTAAGCAAAGACATCTTTCCAAAACATAATCTGAGTATAAGTTTTCAAAACACATGTTTATTATCAGAGTAAACATTCTCAGGCTGACTAATCTATGGTGTGTGCCATGCGATCACCCCAAGCTCCTCCCTCCGCTACCGGAAGTACCTGAAAACAAAACTGAAAACCGTAAGCACGAAGCTTAGTGAGTTCCCCACCTTACCACATACCATGCATAACCACATACTGCACATACTGGGCCACGCCCGCTATCCGGGGCCTCGCCCCCTACTTCGGGCCTCGCCCGCTACAACGGCCCCGCCGCTCCAGGCCCCGCCTAGCTTCGAGCCCCGCTCGGATACAGATCTGTTTCACTTAGGCCTCGCCTGTCACAGGGCATCGCCCACTAACATATAATAGCACATAAACATATCATATCACATCACATAAGCTAACACATACTAACGGATCTGGTCCTAAGGCCTCGCCTATCTCTGGGCCCCGCCCTTGTCCTGCTACTGATGAGTCATGGAACCCCGTCCATACTCCTGCTGATAGTGAGGTACGGGCCCAGCCCACCCTCACTCCTTCCCTATCTTGGGCCTCGCCCCTGATCTGCTGCTACTGAGATGTGGAACTCCATCCACACTCTGCTATTGGTGAGATATGGGACCTCACCCACACTCACCTCCCTACCAGGCACATACAAGTATCACACAGACAACAAGTATAACTGTCTCATAAACCATTCCTTGGGCACCCGCCCTCTAACATTGGACCTCGTCCAAATATCATACTAGCATATTGTGCCTAGGGCTAACCCCTGGGTCTTCTACTCATAACTATATGGGCCAACATTGTGGCCGTAGACCCATTCATACAAAGGGAAACTCACCTGATACTGCTGAACTACTGCTGCTAATCCCTTTGACCGCTACCTGACCATTGACTCCGAACTGCTGCTCCACTAGCTCCCTGAGCTACCAATATCAACATATCACTTAGTCTAACTGACCTTCAAAGGTCAACCAAGTCAACCCTTGCCAAAGCCAAAGTCCTAGTAAAAGTCAACCTTCCAGGTCAACCCTACTCGCCGAGTCCACTTACTGACTCGCCGAGTTCTTATGCTCAAAGTCCTTCCAATCGCGACTTGACTCGCCGAGTCTACAGATTCCCGAATTCTGTCCTGACCAACTCACTGAGTCCTTGCTCGACTCGCTGACTCGAGTCTTAACTCGAAGGGTTTGGGGTTTCGCGACCTGAATCGCCGAGTCCAAGAACAGACTCGTCGAGTACAAGACAATCTTCATCCAACTCGCCGAGTTGTTCATCCAACTCACCGAGTTCATGCCCAACTTCATCCGACTCGACGAGCTGGTCATCCCACTCGTCGAGTTCCTCCTCATCTTCATGCTACTCACCGAGTCCGCTCGAAGGACTCGCCGAGTTCATTCAGATCTACATACATGCAGAGGAATTTTGAGTCATGCATGGACTCCAAACTGTAGATCTACCCTTCCCAAGCATATTCCCCACGTAAAGTTGCAAACTTTACGTATAGAGATGGAGATCTAGGCAAAATCCACCATAAACTAGGGTTTAAGGCCAAGGGGCTTCAAAATCGACTCAAGGGCTGATACTTTATGCTTCACCAATCCATAACACACTTGGATCTGAAGTAGCAACTCCAGATCCGGCTCCTTACTCAAAATAATATCATTATGGCTAAAGAGCCCCAACAACCACACATAAATCTAGATGCAAAAAGGGTCCAGGAACTAGTTTATACCTCCAAAAGCTCAGAAATGTCTTCCCAATCCCGGATCTACAGCCCCCTTCTTGCACTCTCAAGATTCTTCTTCTTTCTCCAAGCTTAATGCACTCTTGAAGGCAATAAATGGCTCAAATATAGAATATGGCGGCTAGGGTTTGATATCCAGGGCTTAAGAGGCAGTAAGGAACCCTAGGAAGAAGATTAAGACGTTTATATAGGCTCCAAGTCTCAAATTTAGGGTTTTCCACGCACATACCAGACTCGCCGAGTCACCTTGGCCGACTCGCCGAGTCGGTCACTTACTCCTCGACCCGGATCCCGCTCGGACTCGCCGAGTTCCTCCTTGGACTCGCCGATTCGCCCCTTAACATTAAGGTTTTCTTTCCTTTCTTGGCCTCCAAAACTTGGGTGTTACAACTCTCCCCCACTTAAACTAAACTTCGTCCTCGAAGTTTGCCATGGCCCACCGCCTGCGATCTGCCTCCAATACCCCACCAATTAATCCAACACCAGTTGCCTACCTTCGCTGGTCTTCCTCCTGGTCATTCTGACTGGCATCACTCCTTGCGGATAATCATCTCGGGTCAATCCTGACCCTGAACATTCTGGAAACACAACTTACTCAACCGACAATCCTTCTGGTACTTTCCGAGTACCGTAACTGAACCTATAGGGGTTCACCCCTTCTTTCCTCATGCAATTCCCTTGCCTTCCCAAGGCGATGCTCCAAAAACAACTATCTCCTCAATTACTGCGAAGATCCTATCTTCACCAATCCCTTATTCCGCTAAATTCAGTACGGGTCATCACCGCCAGTAACCACTGACACTCCTCTCTTGTCATAACTTGGTGTCGAGCACCCCTCGACTCAACTAACTGAATTCCACCATAACCCGCCTTCCCGCACTACTACTGACTGGATATTTCCGCCATTCCTCATCTGCCTTCCGGATGAACTGAGACCACTCTGGCCCCTACCAACCTATCAATAACTGGATTACCGGCTCCCACCGGTAGCTAGTCCCATCACCATCACCGGTCGCTCTCAGCGACTTCCAAAGAAACCTCGACCACCTATAACTGCTCAATCAATTCTGCCATTCAGGCACTACAAACCTGGGATCCCCGATCCCCTAACTTGACACTAAGGTCCCTACCAGGTCCCACCTGCGCTGCTAAAACTCACGGGCCTCGCCCACGGGTCCCACCCGCCCCTATCCTTCTAGTCCCACTAGTCTATTCACTCACGCTCGGGCCTCGCCCATGGGTCTCACCCAACCATACTACTAAGCAACCCTGCTCCCAGGTCTCGTCTACACTGCTAATCTCATACGGGCCTCGCCCACGGGTCTCACCCAACTATATCCTGGAGCGGCCTCTCCCAAGGTCTCACCTTGCTAGGGCTATACAGGCAACTCCCTATCATCCTCATCCACTATCCACCCAGATCCCCATCTGATCACTAGGAAATAAGGGCCTCGCCCCAACTCCGCTAACGAAGCGACCAAGGAACGCTACGGCTTACCCATAGTCTTACATCACCATCCATTGCTGACTACTAGTGAATGCTACGGCTGCCCCGTAGTCTTACAACACTTCCACCACTGACTGCCGACACGAAGGCACCCATGTGCCATTAGCTCTCAAGATCCTCATTCTAACTCCCTTGAGTCCTACGGGTGATCCACGACCCGAATTCACAACCATGAACTAACCATTACCATCACACGCACTAGCTGATGGGGAGTTTCTCAAATTCCCAACCCTGAAATCCTCAAACCATCAAACGCTGAACTACTCCTTTTCTCCTCGGAGGTCGTGCACTTATTCTGGGTCTGCGTGCTCCCTTCTGGGCACACTCGGAGGATTCTCCCCTACTTCGATCCTGCTTTCCCCTTGCTACTCAATACTCAAAAGAAATCCCAATCCTTGCTACCATCCCGCAATCAATCTGCTAAGGAACCCAAGCTTACCATAGCTAGGGATCTAGCTAATCCATCTCTGACACTACACAACCCCGATCTAGAGAGACATACCAAGTCCCTCTCAAGCATGCTACAACTACTGCATCCTTCGAAACCTTCCTCAATAGAGCACATCCCCTAACTACCATACAAATAACCAAGGTATGCAGATGGCATATAACTTGACCATAATCAACCGCACATAAAATAAAATACTCATACCGATAATGATGCAAAACCATAACAATATAATCATGCACAAAATAAATGAACTGAGAATGGAAATCGCATAACTGCAACGTCCGGCGTTGCTCGCGTCTCCAAGGTCGTCATCTGAAAAGCCCTGCTCCCTGCTGCAGGTGCCTCTACCCGGCCCTGACGGCCATCCGTGATCCTCAAGATTGCAGGAGCGGGTGCCATCACCCGTCCTGCCGAAGACAAACTGGGGCACTGGGCCTTCTTGTGGCCCCGCTGGTTGCAGTGAAAACATATCAAGTCTGATCCCTGCGCGGCGGTAACAGTACAATCCCTGCTGAAATGACCAGTCTGACCGCACTTGAAGCAGCCAGACTCACCACCGCTACCACTCCTGCACGCGCCCCCGTGCGCCCTACCACACTTTCCGCACCGAATGCGGTCCTGATGATCCCTCGATCTCGAATCCGATCCCTTGGGCCTTTTGACCGAACCCGTAGCTACCTGAACCTCATCCGGCTTCCTCTTCCGGATTTGCTCCAAATCAATTTCCCTTTCTCTAGCCCGAGAAATCATATCTTCCAGCGTCTTACAGCTGGATCTGCTCACGAACTCCCTGATGTCATCCCTCAACATCTCATGGTACCGAGCCTTCTTCATCTCCTCATCCGCGACATACTGCGGTACGAGGAGAGCCCTCTCCCTGAACTTGGCGGTGATCTCCGCCACAGTCTCAGTAGTCTGCGTCAAATCCTGAAACTCTCGTGCCAGCTACTGCACCTCAATAATCGGTGAAAACTCCGCCTTGAACCTGGCCGAGAAATCACTCCAAGTCATCGCGTCCAACGCAGCATCATCCCCCAAAGCATGACCAATCTCCTCCCACCAATCCCTCGCTCTGTCCTTCAGAAGGCAGGAGGCGAGTCTAACCTTGTCCCCCTCGGGACACTTGCTCGTATGAAAAGCGTTGGCAACATCAGCCAACCATCTGCTGCTAGCAATGGGGTCCCTAGCCCCATGATAATCTGGGGCCCCGCAGGCTCTGAACTCTCGAAATGTCAAGGTACGCGCTCCCATTAATTCCATCATCTCAGTACGGAAGGCTCCCAACCTCTCATCCAAGATCTCCAGTATACCCTCCTTGACCGTGCCAAAGATCACAGGAGTCTGAGCTAGAATACTACGCGTAACCTCAACTGATATCAACTCTCTCATCCGCTCCTCGAGCTGCTCGGCCCCTGATCCCGAGCCTGATCCCTCTCCGGCGCCTGATCTGCCCGCTGGTCTCTCTCGCAACGTCACCATGCTGAAACATAACACGACCACTATCAGAATACTCATCACTGATGCGAGACCAAACATACCCTACCAGGTTCCCAGTCTTGTCTCGGCCCTTCCCAAATCAAGTACGGATCCTCTGCTTTCAGTAGTACGGGCCTATACTACCTTCCACATCTATCCGTACTTTCCTCAGGAATTGCTTTGACTCCACCAGGTCCCTTATCCACTAATACTGCTCCCAGCACCACCTCATCCAAGGCTTACCCTAGTGAAATCTCTGACTCAACTCAAACCAGTTCTCAGCTGTTGAAGGTCTCCTTGGGATGCCAATTAGCCATCACCTGGATACCGTCACATGTGACGAGGCTCAGATAATCCTTCAAGTAAAAGACTCGTTCCTACAACGGTTGGACTCAGACAAGAGCTGCGTAATAGGACCAAATCCAACACTCTGAGATTATTCAACCCTGATCACATGTGGCGTGTCGTATCCACCTAATGGCTAACTCCCATCGCTCATAGTCCCACAATGCACAAAGCAAGCAGCATTCGGACAAGGGAAAATCTAACCATAACATACTCAAGCAATCATATTCACATAGCAAAATCTGAACTAGCATGCAACACAACTCATAACTTAGGCATAACCTAAACAAGCTATCCTACTACTGTCTAATCAGCACTACTATGCACCTCAAAAGCACAAATAACAGGCACATAAGGCATCATCCCTAGATCCTTAGTCCTATTCTAGCATGTTGTTCTATCAACTGATAATCATAACATAAACTTGTATGGGTATTCTGGGGTACTTACTTGAGCTCGGTTGATTGCATGCACCACACCTCTTTTCTCTTTTCAAATTTCTTTTCTTTCTGAATTCCTTTTGCTTTTCGAAAACTGTTTTTCGTTCTAAAAATTCTTTTTACAAAACTGTCTTTTCATTTTTGAAAACTGTTTATCTGACCCCTCAGTTTGAGTTCAGGCACACCCGAAAGTATGCCCGAATCCCTCAAACCAAGGCTCTGATACCAATTTGTAACGTCCCAAAATTCAAGACCAAAAATTTCTTTTCAATAAAACATTACTTTAAGCAAAGACATCTTTCCAAAACATAATTTGAGTATAAGTTTTCAAAACACATGTTTATTATCAGAGTAAACATTCCCAGGCTGACTAATCTATGGTGTGTGCCATGCGATCACCCCAAGCTCCTCCCTCCGCTACCGGAAGTACCTGAAAACAAAACTGAAAACCGTAAGCACGAAGCTTAGTGAGTTCCCCACCTTACCACATACCATGCATAACCACATACTGCACATACTGGGCCACGCCCGCTATCCGGGGCCTCGCCCGCTACAACGGCCCCGCCGCTTCAGGCCCCGCCTAGCTTCGAGCCCCGCTCGGATACAGATCTGTTTCACTTAGGCCTCGCCTGTCACAGGGCCTCGCCCACTAACATATAATAGCACATAAACATATCATATCACATCACATAAGCTAACACATACTAACGGATCTGGTCCTAAGGCCTCGCCTATCTCTGGGCCCCGCCCTTGTCCTGCTACTGATGAGTCATGGAACCCCGTCCATACTCCTGTTGATAGTGAGGTACGGGCCCAGCCCACCCTCACTCCTTCCCTATCTTGGGCCTCGCCCCTGATCTGCTGCTACTGAGATGTGGAACTCCATCCACACTCTGCTATTGGTGAGATACGGGACCTCGCCCACACTCACCTCCCTACCAGGCACATACAAGTATCACACATACAACAAGTATAACTGTCTCATAAACCATTCCTTGGGCACCCGCCCTCTAACATTGGAGCTCGTCCGAATATCATACTAGCATATTATGCCTAGGGCTAACCCCTGGGTCTTCTACTCATAACTATATGGGCCGGCATTGTGGCCGTAGACCCATTCATACAAAGGGAAACTCACCTGATACTGCTGAACTGTTGTTGCTAATCCCTTTGACCGCTACCTGATCATTGACTCCGAACTGCTGCTCCACTAGCTCCCCGAGCTACCAATATCAACATATCACTTAGTTTAACTGACCTTCAAAGGTCAACCAAGTCAACCCTCACCAAAGTCAAAGTCCTGGTCAAAGTCAACCTTCCAGGTCAACCCTACTCGCCGAGTCCACTTACTGACTCGCCGAGTTCTTATGCTCAAAGTCCTTCCAATCGTGACTTGACTCGCCGAGTCAGCCCCTGACTCGCCGAGTCTACAGATTCCCGAATCCTGTCCTGACCAACTCACTGAGTCCTTTCTCGACTCGCTGACTCGAGTCTTAACTCGAAGGGTTTGGGGTTTCGCGACCTGACTCGCTGAGTCCAAGAACAGACTCATCGAGAACAAGACAATCTTCATCCAACGCGCCGAGTTGTTCATCCAACTCGCCGATTTCATGCCCAACTTCATCCGACTCGACGAGCTGTTCATCCCACTCGTCGAGTTCCTCCTCATCTTCATGCTACTCGCCGAGTCCGATCGAAGGACTCGCCGAGTTCATTCAGATCTACATACATGTAGAGGACTTTTGGGTCATGCATGGACTCCAAACTGTAGATCTACCCTTCCCAAGCATATTCCCCACGTAAAGTTGCAAACTTTACGTATAGAGATGGAGATCTAGGCAAAATCCACCATAAACTAGGGTTTAAGGCCAAGGGGCTTCAAAATCGACTCAAGGGCTGATACTTTATGCTTCACCAATCCATAACACACTTGGATCTGAAGTAGCAACTCCAGATCCGGCTCCTTACTCAAAATAATATCATTATGGCTAAAGAGCCCCAACAACCACACATAAATCTAGATGCAAAAGGGTCCAGAAACTAGTTTATACCTCCAAAAGCTCAGAAATGTCTTCCCAATCCCGGATCTACAGCCCCCTTCTTGCACTCTCAAGATTCTTCTTCTTTCTCCAAGCTTAATGCACTCTTGAAGGCAATAAATGGCTCAAATAGAGAATATGGCGGCTAGGGTTTGATATCCATGGCTTAAGAGGCAGTAAGGAACCCTAGGAAGAAGATTAAGACGTTTATATAGGCTCCAAGTCTCAAATTTAGAGTTTTCCACGCACAGACCAGACTCGCCGAGTCACCTTGGCCGACTCGCCGAGTCGGTCACTTACTCCTCGACCCGGATCCCGCTCGGACTCGCCGAGTTCCTCCTTGGACTCGCCGAGTCGCCCCTTAACATTAAGGTTTTCTTTCCTTTCTTGGCCTCCAAAACTTGGGTGTTACATCAAGTCACATGTGACCATGATTGAATAATCTCAGAGTGCTAGATTTGGCCATATTGCACAACTCTTGTTTGAGTCTGTCCATTGTAGGGAAGAGTCTTTACTCGAAGGATTATCTGAGCCTCGTCACATGTGATGGTATTCAGGTAGTGGCTAATTGGCATTGCGAAGATACCTTCAGTAGTTGAGGATTGGGTTCGGCTTGGAAGTTACCCTAGGGCAAGCCTAGGATGAGATTAGTGTTGGGAGCAGTTGTAGTAGTGAAGGGGACATGATGGAGTCGAGGCAATTCTTGAGGAAAGTATGGATCGATGTGGAAGGTAGTATGGGCCAGTACTACTAAAAGCAGATGATCCGTACTTGATTCAAGAAGGGCTGAGATAAAACCAGGAAACTGGTAGTGAGAGTGAGATTCCTCAACAATGATGAGTATTTTGATGATATTTATGTTATGACTCATGTAGTATGGTGACGCTACGGGGTAAACCAGTGGGCAGTTCAGGTGCCGGTGAGGGATCAGGCTCAGGTTCAGGAGCCGAGCATCTCAGGGAGCAGATGAGAGAGTTTATTTTAGCTAAGATTATACGCAGTATATTGGACTAGACTCCTTTGATCTTCAGTACAATCAAGGAGGGGATTTTGGAGCTTTTGGATAGCCGCCTTGAGGCCTTTCGGGTCGAGATCGCTACGGGACAGTTATGGGCTCCTCTAGGGCCCAATATTTATGGATCTTTGGGATTCCTTGGAAGGGAGGATCCTGTTATTATCTCTTGTCATCAGGGATCAGAGGTGGGTTACGCACCTTGTCTCCATGACAGTCCACTATAGGATTGGATCGTTGTGGAGGTTTTGCGAGCTGTACGCGATGAGCTACCCGACATTATTGAGTGTGTTACTGGTAGAGTAACGGCTAGGTTTCAAGGTCAGAAAACGACTGTGCAGACGATTGATGGGGTAGCTAGGGTAACTCGGGAGCAAAAGATTGTCTGGGTTAGATGTGCAACTAGGGAAAAGGAAGCAGACGCCAACATCAAGACGATTCAAAGAAGGTGGAGGTTCCAACTCGGTTGACTTAAGTGTAGGAAGTCCGGGAGATCTTGAGGTGTGTGGAAAGTGTGGGGGAACCCATGGGTTTGCTTGTCACAAGTTTAGGTGTTTCAAATGTGGAGAAAGAGGGCATGTACACCAGGATTGCAACAAGGATCAGATATGTTTTCATTGTCACCAGCCATGTCATTTCAAGTATTGTTGTCCTATTTTGGAGGTGGAGAAAGTTCAGGCTCCAACGCCTATGGTTCCGCAGGAAGTCAAGATTGAGCCACAAAAGATCACTGGTATGTATCTCAAATTCAACTTCTGTTTATGATTTTATTGTTACGGTACTGCATCGATGTTAGTAGGTGTATTTCAGATTATTATGTTTTCTGCTCATGATTAAGGTATATGCCATCTGCATACCATGATGTTAGAGTAGCAGTTCAAAGATGTTTCCCTTTAGAGCAGAATCTCAGGATGCAGTCACTGTAGCAAGTGTGAGTGGGGCTCGAGGGGTGTTCTATTAGTCTTTAAGAGTGGTTTCGATTTGGTATTGGTTAGTTGTGGAGCACTAGCAGTGGTAAGCGTGGGTTGTCACCAGATTGACCATTAGATGGAAAGAAGGATTGGGAATCCTTTCCAAGCTGGGAGTTGTAGGGATCTAGTTGAATCGAAGTGGGGGAGAACTATCCTACAGGAGCTGAGGTAAGAGCGCAACTTGGATGTGTTCGCATCCTTGTTGAGAAGGAAAGCAGCCTAGGTAGTCGTTTGGATAGAGCAACGTGGAAGTCGGGAGTTTGGTAAACTTTCTAACGTAGAATTTGTTGGGCTTTGAGCATTCTAACACTCCTATGGTGTACATGCAACCCTATATACCTTGGATCTATGTTTTCTCTATTATACATGAAAATATCAATTTTCCAAGGTATCATCCTAACTAACATATTATGGAGTATATACAATACAAAATATAGTTGAATGACATACCTTTTGTTGTAGCTTGTTGCCTTGGACCTTAAAGAGCTTAGTGCCCCAAGTGTTGTACCTCAAATGGTTCACACAACACCACCAACAATTGGAATAACTTGAGAGAATATTATTTACACTCAAAATCGGCTAGCCCTCATGTGTCTATCACTAGTCACTCCTTAGTGCCAATTTCATGACCTATTAGGCTTCGTATATAGTGTGTACACTAGGGTTACCCCATGTAACTCATGACTTTCCATATTCCTCATGATCCATGGGTTTTAACCTCCATGGAGTATCCATTGGTCACCACATGGGTTTAGCCCAACATGAAGAACTATGGATCATAAGTCCACTTTATAAGAATGAATGATTTACCAAATCAACCCCTATTTATTTAATTAGTCTCTTTTGACCACAAAATTAATTCTAAACTAATTTTTGATCAATACTAATTAAATAATATTAATATATTAGAACTTATAATATATTAATAAATCATAAATATCCTCTTTTCACAAAACTCTATCCAAATTGTTCCGATGCCATGCAACCTGATAGGTGCATTTTATGCACCTATTTTGCATGTTTATTTCCGTCTTTTTATAGCATTCTACTTCATAATTCTTGCATTTAGTTGATTATTAGGGCAATTACATATTTCATTAAGAATGCCTGGTACTTCACTATTTTTGATTTATTTTGCAGGCATTATGGAGCATGGAACGTGGAGCTTGGATGCATGGATGCTTGGATGCTTGGAGCGTAGAGCTTTGGAACATGAAGAGAAGATGAACCGGTCATTCCATGGCAGAAAACATGAAGATGGAGCCAACAGTGAAGACATTTTGGAATTTTAGCAAAAAGCATGGGCCATGCCAAAAACACATGGTCAAGACAAATGGCCATGCCAAAGAAAAACACATGGGCAAAAGGCATGGCCATGCTAAAAACGCATGGCCTCATGGCATGTCACGTGAACTTTAATAAAAGAGCAGGAGACGTCATTTTGAAGGCAAGAACGGTTTTGGGAGCAGTTTCTGGCGATCTAGGGCAATTTTGGGAGATTTCTTGGAGCTTTTGAGAAGACTTAATCATTGCAAACATTTGGATTTCACTTTTGTAAGGATTAAACATTCCAATTTCATCTTATTCTTGTTTGATTTGTTCTTAGCCATGTGTGGCTAAGAAACCCTAGTTTCTAGTTCTTGTTCAAAACATGTTGATTGCTTGACTTGAGGCATATGATTTGATGTTTGATTTGTGATTCTATTCTAGTGATTATGTTTTTGTTTAAACTAGAATCCTTGAATTTGATTGGCCACTTTCATGAATTGAATTTTTGTGCAGTTAATTAACTTTTAGGGCACCTAATCGTTCTATTGAGTTAATAATTGGTAACAAGCAATAAGTTTTCTTATTGTAAAACATATATCACATGTTTTCACACTTCCGAGCGTATGAGAAGAAATGAACATTGTTGGGAAGCTTGTACAAAACTTAATGCAGTTTTTCAATACAATCTAAGAGCGTGTTTAGATTGAATTAGTAAAGCTAGGTCTAATCAAAGAGCGTGTTTTGGTTAGATAATTTGACAAGCGAGAGTTATTAGAGCGTGTTAATATCTTTCAGTACCAACATAGAATAGCAATCTTGAATTACATCAAGTCATAATCAAGTTGAACAACAACATTGAGAACTAAAACTAGAACCATTCAATCAATTTGTTTACGAATCTATTTCATTTTGTGCATGCTTTTAAAGTAGATTGTTATTTAGTTATTTACTTTTGCAAACAAACCCCCCTTTGTGACCAAAGTACCTTGTGCAAAAAAGGTATAGACTTTTGTCCCGTGTCTCTGTGGTTCGACCCTGCTTGCCTTGTACTACTTTTTAGTGCATTAAAGCAGTGTATTTGGAGTCTATTGTACCCCTATTATTTGTTGGGTTAGACACCCTAACAAATTGGCGCCGTTGCCGGGGACACGGTGTTACTAATTGTTTATGCCTAGATCTTTTCGTACAGGTATACCACTGTCAATTGACTCGGAGATAGAGAAGACTGCAAAGAAGTTAAGGAAGCAAGCCAAGCTTCGTAAGAGGCAACCGGTTTCCGGTACTTCTTCATCATCCAATCCCCCGGTCATTAACATTTGGGAGGATATTACCCTCTCAAGTGTGCCCGCATCCGAAACAGAAAGTCCATTACCTTCACCTCAACCATCCTCATCCAGAAATACCACCCCACCCTCTTCACCTACTCATCACAACCCAAACACTACACACACAGAAACTTCAACCACTACTCATACCATGGGAGACAACCATGGAGGGAATCCGCCTCCAAATCCACCACCCGAACAAGCCCTTCGCCAATGGGCGAGGCAAGAGGTTACTCAACAACCTCTTTGCATCACCTATCCGGCAGCCACAAACCTTGAATTAAAATCCGGTCTCATTCACTTACTCCCAACCTTTAGAGGCTTAGAAAATGAAGATCCCCACAAGTTCCTCACGGAGTTCCATGTTGTGTGTGTTGGCATGAAACCGCACAATGTCACTGAAGACCAAATCAAGCTTAGGGCATTCCCCTTTGCAGTGCAAGACTCAGCAAAAGATTGGCTTTATGACCTTCCACCGGGGACGGTCAACACATGGGTAGATCTTGCACACCTCTTCTTAGACAAATACTTCCCAGAAATGAAAGCCTCAGCCCTAAGAAGAGAGATAATTGGGATCAAACAACACAAAAGAGAAGCCTTTCATACATATTGGGAGAGGTTCAAAAAGCTTTGTGCCCGTTGCCTAAAGCATGGTATTAGTGAGTATCAAATCCTTCAATACTTCATTGAAGGCATGACTCCTTGGGAAAGAAGACTTTTTAATGCTTCAAGTGGAGGATCTTTGACTGACAAGACCCCAACGGAGATTCGGGATCTCATAAAAAACATGGCGGAGGATTCAAAGCATACTAGTCAAGATGAAGATTGGTACACAGATGCACCTCGAGGTGTAAAAGAGGTGCACACTCCTAAAATTGAAGCTCAACTATCCGAATTGACTAAGGTGGTAATGATGCTTGCTAAGGACAAAGGTGTGCAATCCACACCCCGTCCCTATGGCATTTGCACTCAAGTGGGACACCCGACTGATATGTGTCCTCAATTTCAAGAAGAAGAATATGAAGAAGCAAATGTTATAGGAGGCTATTCCGGGCATAATCAAAGAACTTATGATCAGCCCCGAGGCAATCAAGGGTGGAACAACAACCAAAACATGGGTTATCAACAAAGACCCCCACCCCATTACCAAGTAAGGCCTCCATTCCCACAACAAAATTACCAACCGAGGAAACTACAACCCCCTCAACAAGCTGGATACTCAAATATGTCCTTAGAAGACATAGTCAAAAGCCTTGCCACCAGCACCCAAAGTTTTCAGCAAGAGACCAAGGCAAGCATCAAGAATCTTGAGCAACAAATGGCACAACTTGCTCAATCAGTGAGCAAAATGGAGAATCAAGGAAAGCTACCTCCTCAAACTGAAAAGAACCCAAAGCACAATGCTTGTGCAATTAGCTTGAGGAGTGGAAAGAAATATGACGGCCCGAAGATGCCCGAAGAAGAAGAAGAGGAGTTAGTGATAGAAGAACCACCAAAGAAGGATGAAAAGAAAGAAGAAATGGTGGAGAAAAAGAAGCCGGAAGAGAAAGAAGAAAAGATCACACCACCACCTTTTCCATCAAGATTGAGCAGCAACAAAAAAGAGAGAGAAGATAGTGAAATCATGGCAATGTTCCGGAAAGTTGAAGTCAACATTCCTCTCTTAGATGCGATCAAACAGGTACCTAGGTATGCTAAGTTTCTTAAGGAACTTTGCACATCTAAAAAGAAACTGCGAGGTAATGAAACAGTGAAAGTAAGTGAAAATGTGTCTGCAGTTTTGCAGAAAAGGATGCCCCCAAAGTGCAAGGATCCATGTGTTTTTACCGTTCCTTGCAAATTGGGAAACTTGTATGTCCCCCGTGCTATGCTAGATTTAGGAGCTTCAATTAATGTTTTACCATATTCTGTTTATAAATCTATTGGCATAGGCACTTTAACAAAAACAGGGATAATCATCCAACTTGCAGATCGTTCTATAGTACACCCAAAATGTGTATTAGAGGATGTTTTGGTGCAAGTTAATGAGGTTGTCTTTCCTGCAGATTTTTATGTGCTTGATATGGGAGATGATGACCATCCATCCTCGAGTTCCATACTTTTAGGTAGACCATTCTTGAAAACAGCAAGAACAAAAATTGATGTCTACAATGGTACATTGTCCATGGAATTCGATGGGGAGGTCATCAACTTCAATATCTATGAAGCAATGAGGTACCCAAGTGATGTTCATTGCATAAATTTTGTTGATATAATCCAACCTTTGACTGAAAAGTGTTTTGAGTTGACTAACCATGATTTGTTGGAGTTAGTCTTGAGCAGGAATTTTGATAGCAAGTCAGTCAAAGAAATTGCAGAAAATTTCAAGTTAGATGAAGAGTTGCTGGAAATTGTGGAGAGCATGGAAGAAAAGAAGAAAATAAGGTATGATAATAGCAATGTGAAATTGCCCATTTCTGATACAAAACTTCTTCCTTCCGTTGTACAGGCACCTAAGCTAGAATTGAAGACTCTTCCAGATCATTTGAAGTATGTGTACCTTGGGGAAGAGAAGACTTTGCTTGTCATCATCTCCAACAAGTTGTCCATGGTAGAAGAAGATGAGTTGGTGACTTTGCTGAAAAAGTATAAGAAAGCTATTGGGTGGACAATTGCTGACATAAAAGGGTTGAGCCCTTCCTTGTGCATGCATAAGATCCTCATGGAGGAGGACTTCAAACCAACTCGAGAGGCACAGAGAAGACTAAATCCACCCATGATGGAGGTGGTAAAGAAAGAAATCATGAAGCTTTTGGATGCAGGTATGATTTACCCTATCTCAGATAGTAAATGGGTGAGCCCCGTTCAGGTAGTCCCGAAAAAAGCAGGGGTCACAGTTGTCAAGAATTCTGAGGGAGATTTGGTGCCAACCCGTATGCAAAACGGGTGGAGGGTTTGTATTGACTATAGAAAGTTGAATGCCTCAATGAGAAAAGACCATTTTCCTTTGCCATTTATTGACCAAATGCTAGAGAGATTGGCGGGTAAATCTCATTACTGTTTCTTGGATGGTTTCTCGGGTTTTCATCAAATTCCGGTAGCCCCGGAAGACCAAGAGAAAACCACCTTCACTTGTCCCTTTGGCACATTTGCTTATAGGCATATGCCTTTTGGCCTATGCAATGCACCCGCAACATTTCAGAGATGCATGATGAGCATTTTTTCTGAATATGTTGAAAACATCATTGAAGTTTTCATGGATGACTTCACAGTCTATGGAAACTCCTTTGATGAATGTTTGAGCAATCTAACAAAAATTTTGCAAAGGTGCGTTAACACAGATCTTGTGCTTAACTATGAAAAATGCCATTTCATGGTGGACAAAGGATTGATTCTAGGTCATATTGTGTCCCGAAAAGGCTTGGAAGTTGACAAAGCCAAGATAGATGTTATCAAAAGTCTTCCTTACCCGACAAATGTTCAGGAAGTTCGTTCGTTTCTTGGCCATGCAGGTTTCTATCGGTGGTTCATTAAAGATTTTTCAAAGATTACAGTGCCGATGTGTCAACTACTCCAAAAAGATGCTGAATTTGAGTTCACTCAGCCATGCAAGGATGCCTTCGATCGTTTGAAGGATTTACTCACCTCTGCTCCAATCATCCAACCACCTAATTGGGATCTCCCGTTTGAGATCATGTGTGACGCGAGCAACACGGCTGTAGGGGCAGTATTGGGTCAAAAGGTGGGTCGAGCACACCATGTCATCTACTATGCATCAAAGACCCTTGACAGTGCACAATGCAACTACACCACAACAGAAAAAGAGTTGCTCACTATTGTTTTTGCACTGGAGAAGTTTCAGCAATACCTCCTTGGAACTAAAGTGATCATATACTCGGACCATGCAGCCATAAAGCACTTACTTACCAAGAAAGATTCGAAGCCGAGGTTAATACGGTGGATGCTGCTTTTGCAAGAGTTCGATATTGAGATCAAAGATAAGAGCGGGAAAGAGAACCCAGTCGCCGACCATTTGAGCCGAATAGTTCAACCCGAAGATGCGATCCCCATCCATGACACATTCCCGGACGAGCATTTGTTTTCTATCCAAACACCACCTTGGTATGCGGATATATGCAACTTCATGGTGACGGGAAAGTTCCCACCCGAGCTCACAAGGTCACAGAGAGATAAGATCAAAAAAGAGGCGAGAAGGTACATTTGGGATGAACCGTACCTTTGGAAACATTGTGCAGATCAGGTAATAAGAAGATGTGTTGAAGAACATGAGGTACAATCTATTCTCAACTTTTGTCATAGTTATGCTTGTGGAGGGCATTTTGGTCCTCAAAGAACTGCCAGGAAAATTTTAGACTGTGGATTTTATTGGCCCCGACTTTTTCATGACTCTTACACTTTTTGTAAAAGTTGTGAGAGATGTCAAATGACCGGTTCTTTGAGTTCCCGAAACCAAATGCCCTTGACCCCCATCTTGGTTTGTGAAATATTTGATATATGGGGTATTGACTTTATGGGTCCTTTTCCTTCATCCTTTGGGAATTTATACATCCTTTTGGCTGTTGACTATGTTTCCAAATGGGTAGAAGCAAAGGCAACAAGAACTGATGATGCAAAAGTTGTTGTAGATTTTGTCAAGGCTAACATTTTATGTAGGTTTGGAACTCCAAAAGCCTTGATCAGTGACAGGGGCACACACTTTTGCAACAAAACTCTTGGATCAGTTCTCAAGAAGTATGGAGTCCAACACCGGGTGTCCACAGCTTATCACCCGCAAACAAATGGACAAGCTGAAGTGTCAAACCGAGAAATCAAGTCCATACTTGAGAAAACAGTGAACACAAACCGCAAAGATTGGAGTTTGAGATTAGAAGATGCACTTTGGGCATACCGAACTGCATATAAAACTCCAATTGGGATGTCACCTTATAGACTTGTGTTTGGCAAAGCTTGCCACCTCCCTGTTAAACTGGAACACAAAGCTTTCTGGGCTGTCAAAAAGCTAAACATGAAGATGGATGAAGCGGGCGTTCAACGAAAGTTAGAGATCCAAGAGCTGGAGGAGATAAGAAATGAAGCATTCGAGAGTTCACGCATCTACAAAGACAAGACCAAAGCATTCCATGATAAGTACCTCTCCCGTAAGACCTTTGAGATTGGTCAAAAGGTATTACTCTATGACTCTCGACTTAAATGGTTTTCTGGTAAGCTACGGTCCCGGTGGGTAGGACCGTTCATTGTTACTAATGTATTTGATCATGGTGCAGTTGAGATTAAGAGTAACAAAACTGGAAAAGTGTTCAAAGTTAATGGCCACAGGTTAAAGGTTTTCTATGAAGGTTTCCAAGAGAAAGATATGGAGGTTGATAGCTTGGAACGCCCGGACTACATTGAGTGAATCTAAAGGGCAAAGTCGAGCCAAAGACTTGAAACAAGGGCGGCTAACCGAGAGGCAACTCGGGAGTATTTCTTTCTATTTTCTTTATTTTGATTTACTTCATCCGTGTTGCAATGTTTTTACGTCTTTTCGAGGGTTCCACGCAAATAACTTTTCTATTTAATGCTCAAAGAAAATATGTTTTTGTTTACAAAAAAAAAAAAATAATAAAAAATCGTGAATTTCATGTTAACAGAAAGAAAACGCACGGGGTAAGCCAAAAACGCATGGTCATAATTTTGCCCATGCTTCCACTTCGAGGTTTTTAAGAAAAAAAAGATTTTGGCACGGGCTGGCTCCAAATCGCATGGGTAAGGGCCAAAACGCACGGCCTAGGTCCTAGACCATGCGTGTCATCGAAGATTGTAGCAAACAGAAAAAAAAAACACACGGGGCTCCCAAAAACGCACGGCCTAAACACATGGCCCGTGCGAATTGATCAATTCCTTTAAAAAAAAATGCACAGCCTTCGTCGAAAAAGGGCACGGCTCAAAACTCACAGACGCATATCACAGCCTCGATGGCCAAGCTTTGGCCTACGACTCGGTGAGCATAGGGCTAATCGATTCCACCTCGCGTCCGTTTCTCCTTCTTCCTCTCTTCTCACGATCGTGCGTTGTTCTTCCTCCCCCACCTTACTCGTTAACCGAGAACCCTCCGAATCGTAATCAATTTTTCGATTTTCTTCTTCAATCAATCCAAGATTAAGCCACCAAGAGGGTTCAAGACCAAGCTTGGGGAGGTGCTTTTGGAAGGAATATTAGAAGCTTTCATCTCCAATTTGACATTCCACCATTGAAGAGTTCAAGCCTTCTTGAGGTTGAAGATGAAGTGAATAATACAAGCCAACACCTCAAATCCAAGCGTTTAAACGGTAAATTCCTTCCATATCTCAAGTTTTACGCTTTGAATTTACAATTGTTTGGTTGGAATAATTGTGAATCCGTTCTTGTGCTTCATATAATTGTTCATTCGTGCTTGTCTAGTTGTGTTATCATCTTTGGGCACCACTCGTTTGTCATAAATCCGGTTTGTCATCATGCCAAACCGAAAAAAACCCACAACCAAAAGAACAATGGGAATCCAAATATGGTGTCACCACCCTCATTCATAACTCTCTTGAGCAGCGTGAGCGATTCCTTCACCTCAAGGACCGCGAATATTCTCAACAACGGTTTGTAGATATTCCCACTCTCCAAGAACTAGGAGTTTATGATGGCGTCCATAAATTGTTTAGCAACATCGGCTGGGAGAGACTTCTCACTTTGGCACCAATGGAATCATATAAAAACACAACCATTGAATTCTTACAATCTTTGGAATTCAATGACAATGCCAAATGTCTTTCTTTTCGTCTCATGCGTTTGCAATTTAAACTGAGTCTAGACGATCTTAGTGGGTTTGTTGGGATTTCTAAATTCAATACATATGGTCCTAAATTAGGCTACATGCGAGAGAAGAATAATCTTTTTAAAGCCCAAGCCAAAGCCTTTTGGAAGGAAATCACGGGACTTGATGTGTATGAGGCCCGATCCGCCAAAGCATCTCATATCATCCATCCAGTCTTAAGGGTGGCTCTCCGAATTATTGCTAATCTTGTCTTCCCCCAAGAAGACGTTAGCAGAGCCGGTAAAATGGAGCTAGAAATTCTTTGGTGCATGGTCACCGGCTTGAAGAGACCTCATTTTGGCGCCTTCCTTGCTTCCAAACTCCTTAAGGTCTCCACTAGCGATTCGGTCCCTATTCATTGTGGCGGGATTATCTCCTATCTTGCCACCCGCCTTACTTGTGCCGAGCTTTTTGAGAGCAAGCGCCCGGGCCTCGAGAAAATCACACAAGGCACTAATGCCATCACCTCAAATGTCCTTGTAGCCTCATCTTTCTTCCGTCAAGAAGGTGATGGTAGTATTACATGGTTGGTGCAAGGTGAGCCACACTTCCGAGTTCCTGCTGGGGATTTCAGCTCTCTCCAACTCCAGCAGGACATCACTCAAACTCGGTGGTGTCTACCAAAGAACATTTCTGCAAATTCCACCCCACGCGCCCCCGCGTCCATCCCGAGAGCTCCTGAGCGGCCAGTCGTTGACCATGAAGACGACATCCCTATTGCTCCCACTACGAGGGGGTCCACTTCTGTTGCCCCAGTAGAGACTGCACGTCATTTCTACACCAGGCGGGCGACTCAGTACCACGACATATACATGAGGCGTTTTGATCACCTTGATCAAGCTGTTGCTGACATTCGCGCTGACGTTCAACAATTGACACAAACGGTACAACAAGCCACGCAGTTCATGCAGCGTTGGGCCCCTCGCGGCTAGTAGATTGCCCTACCCTCTCCGAGCATCGAGGACGATGCTAAATCTTAAGCTTGGGGAGGTCTTTGTACATTAGGTTTTAGTTTCAACATGCATTAAAATTTTTATTTTTAATTTGCTGTTTTCTTATTTTTATTTTCTTTTCATGCATTCAATTAAAAGCATTAAAAAAAATCAATCTAAAGAAACCTAATCCTCTTGAATAAGTTGAAGTGGTAGATTAGTCGTGGCTTGAGATTAGAACTTGTTCGTTTTTATTAAAAATCTTGAAGCAACCTAATTTCACACGAACACGTCTCCCAAAGCTACTCGTGCAAAACAAAAAAATGATAAGGTTATCAACACCAAATCATGAAGACAAATATAGTTTAGCCCTTGGAACACACGACCGGTCTTATGAGTTATTGCTCATTCATATCCAAACTCCAATTTCAAAGAGTCATAAAATGAATATAAAATTTCAGTGACTCGAATTCTCCAGCGCTCTAAAAAGTCTTTTCTACCTATTCCCTTCTAAATACCCTGCTTGGGGACATTGTTTCCGACTATACTTACGGGTCTTTGCGCGTTTACATCAGTCCTCCAAAAATAAAAAAAATAAAAAATATATAAAAAAAATTAAAAATATATATAAATATATATATATATATATATATATATATATAAATAAATAAATAAAAATAAATAAATAAATAAAAATATTATTAAGTTAATCTGTAACCTTTGGGATTCGAACAAGTAAACTCCGAGGGGTGTTTTACACCTAATTGCCTAAAGCAAAACTGTTTGGGACTGATTGGGTTGAAAGTTCGCTACACGGGTTCCATAGAAAGTCATGAACTTAATAATAACAAATAAAGCTAATCTGTGGCCTTTGAGGTTCGGGCAAGTAAACCTGAGGGATCTCTTTAAATCTAGCACACTAAGGTCATCTGATTTGGATGTGTTGGTTGGAAGCCCGTTACACGGATTTCAAAGAAAGCCATGAGCTTTATTTGTAGAGAAATATAATTAGATAGTTTGTATATATTTATGTTTATAGTTTAATTGAATAATGCGTTTGAAAGAAAAATGTTTGGCTGTAAACATTGGGACTGACTGTAAACTACTTTGACTGGTGTAAGTGGTTTGAAACATGTAACCAATCTGGGTAAATATTAGGGAATTTTTAGAAAATATTTTTTAGAAAAAGATTGTTGTCAGTCAACAAATAGCTGGAGTCGGTCATTGTCATGATTTGAAAAATGAAAATGAGTATATTTTGCATCACATGTTTTCACGAGAGTAAGACCATAATTTGTTCCATGTGCTAACCCAATACCTGTAAAAATGAACAAGTGTTGTAGCTTTTGATTTTGTTGAGTTGCGTTAGGGAATGGCTAAAAAAACCGTGTTTTACTTGTTATATATCTTTGTGGGGTTAATGTCAAGTTATCTCAAGGCTCGACAGGTACACCTTCGACTGTAACATAATGAGGTTAATTGGATTGAATATGTTCGTTTGTTTTGTTCATTGCATTAATGTTTGTAAAATAAATAAATAAATAAATAAAAATAAAAATAAAAATAAAATATTTTTTTGTACATATGTTATTTTCTTTAGTTCTTCTTTTATTGCATGCATGCATTCTTAATTCCATTTAGTCATTTTCGTTCCTTCCATTCTTTTCATCTTAGTATCTTTTTAGTCGCCTATCGTCTTCTCTAGGTCAATTCTCAATTTTATTCTTTCTTGAGGACAAGAAAGGTCTAAGCTTGGGGAGGTTTGATAGGTGCATTTTATGCACCTATTTTGCATGTTTATTTCCGTCTTTTTATAGCATTCTACTTCATAATTCTTGCATTTAATTGATTATTAGGGCAATTACATATTTCATTAAGAATGCCTGGTACTTCACTATTTTTGATTTATTTTGCAGGCATTATGGAGCATGGAACGTGGAGCTTGGATGCATGGATGCTTGGATGCTTGGAGCGTAGAGCTTTGGAACATGAAGAGAAGATGAACCGGTCATTCCATGGCAGAAAACATGAAGATGGAGCCAACAGTGAAGACGTTTTGGAATTTTAGCAAAAAGCATGGGCCATGCCAAAAACACATGGTCAAGACAAATGGCCATGCCAAAGAAAAACACATGGGCAAAAGGCATGGCCATGCTAAAAACGCATGGCCTCATGGCATGTCACGTGAACTTTAATAAAAGAGCAGGAGACGTCATTTTGAAGGCAAGAACGGTTTTGGGAGCAGTTTATGGCGATCTAGGGCAATTTTGGGAGAATTCTTGGAGCTTTTGAGAAGACTTAATCATTTCAAACATTTGGATTTCACTTTTGTAAGGATTAAACATTCCAATTTCATCTTATTCTTGTTTGATTTGTTCTTAGCCATGTGTGGCTAAGAAACCCTAGTTTCTAGTTCTTGTTCAAAACATGTTGATTGCTTGACTTGAGGCATATGATTTGATGTTTGATTTGTGATTCTATTCTAGTGATTATGTTTTTGTTTAAACTAGAATCCTTGAATTTGATTGGCCACTTTCATGAATTGAATTTTTGTGCAGTTAATTAACTTTTAGGGCACCTAATCGTTCTATTGAGTTAATAATTGGTAACAAGCAATAAGTTTTCTTATTGTAAAACATATATCACATGTTTTCACACTTCCGAGCGTATGAGAAGAAATGAACATTGTTGGGAAGCTTGTACAAAACTTAATGCAGTTTTTCAATACAATCTAAGAGCGTGTTTAGATTGAATTAGTAAAGCTAGGTCTAATCAAAGAGCGTGTTTTGGTTAGATAATTTGACAAGCGAGAGTTATTAGAGCGTGTTAATATCTTTCAGTACCAACATAGAATAGCAATCTTGAATTACATCAAGTCATAATCAAGTTGAACAACAACATTGAGAACTAAAACTAGAACCATTCAATCAATTTGTTTACGAATCTATTTCATTTTGTGCATGCTTTTAAAGTAGATTGTTATTTAGTTATTTACTTTTGCAAACAAACCCCCCTTTGTGACCAAAGTACCTTGTGCAAAAAAGGTATAGACTTTTGTCCCGTGTCTCTGTGGTTCGACCCTGCTTGCCTTGTACTACTTTTTAGTGCATTAAAGCAGTGTATTTGGAGTCTATTGTACCCCTATTATTTGTTGGGTTAGACACCCCTAACACAACCCAAATGGGCCATGCTACTATCAGGTCAAGTACATACCAATAATAGTTATGGGCTTAGACACCTTATCCAACAGAATTCGTGTATTCACAGTGGTCGATGACTGGTTTGGGAAACCAGGTTGGGGTTTCTCCTGGTAGCATGTGAGTTAGTCAAGGTGTTAGACTGTGGAGCGCTTGTT
Organism: Lactuca serriola; assembly: GCF_051521515.1. NCBI lineage: Eukaryota > Viridiplantae > Streptophyta > Magnoliopsida > Asterales > Asteraceae > Lactuca > Lactuca serriola. The sequence continues at coordinate 71,448,072 of NC_136408.1, forward strand.
GTTGGATGATTTCAGGTTGGTAGCCAGCACTTAGGCAGTATGGGAAGGTGTTGTAAGACTGCGGGATAGTCGTAGCATTCATTAGTAGTCTAGTTAGTAGAGTGTGGGCGGGGGCCTGTATCTCCTAGTTAGTGGAGTGTGGGCGAGGCCCGTATCGCCTAGTTAGCATGACAAAGATTGAGAAAGGATAGTTTGCTGAGTTTCAGGATGGAGGTGGTCCTGCATAGCCCTAGATAGGTGAGACTTGTGGGGGAGGCCACTCCGAGATATATATTTGGCGAGACCCGTGGGAGAGGCCCATGTGATTATAGCAGTGCGGGTGGGACCAGGTAGAAACCTTAGGGTCAAGATAGCGGATCGAGGATCCTAGGACTTAGGAGCTAGAGTGGCAAGGTAGATGGAGCAGTTTTAGATAGTCGGAGTTTCTTCGGAAGTCGCTGGGAGCGACTGAGATTATGAGCTTGGGCTTAGTAACCGGTAGGAGTCCGGTAACCCAGATAATGGTAGATTAGTTGGGACCAAGGTGGTTTTGGTTCATCCGGAAAGCGGATAAGAGATAGCAGGATCTTCGGACAGGCATAGCGATAAGAGAACTCTTGCGTGGAGCAGCCAGTTGACTGAGTAGTGCTACACCCCTCACAGCGAGGTCGAATAATCTCAAAGGGAAGGATTTGACTCTGTTGTGCAGCTCTCATATGAGTCTAACCGTTACAGGGATGAATCTTTTACTCGAAGGATTATTCGATCCATTCGTTGGGTTGGGCGTTTAGCACTGAATCGTGATAAGAGGAAGCATTTAGTGAGTAGCAGCGAAGACACCACTGGAAGTGACTGGAGATTATTTACAGCGAAGGGTTGTCCCACGCAGAGATAGAGAAGGTTGTTGCTTATGGAAAGTTGCCTTGGGAAGGCCAGTGACCGCGCAGGGAAAATGGGTGAACCCCTTGGATGTCTAACATAAGTACTCGGGGAGTACTGGAAGGATTGCCGATTGGGTAAGAGTGTTGTATTCAAGATTTGTAGTGATTGGATTGTTCTCAATAGGATACTTTCAAGAGTAGATAGAGCAGACAAGTATGCGACGATTAGGGATTGCCGTGAGAGGTTGCGGGGTAGTTAGCCGAAGCGGACTTCGAGGACGAAGTCTAGTTTAAGTGGGGGAGAGTTGTAACACCTCAAATTCAGAAGACCTAGAAAAGAAAGTAAAAACCCTTAAGTCAAGAAGTCTACTCGTCGAGTAGGAGCGAGAAGTTTGTCGTGGGTTAAGTGACCTACTCGGTGAGTAGGTAGACCAACTCGACGAGTTGGTCAGGGTTTGGGAAATCCTAAATTTGGGCATATGTACCCTATTTAAGCATCTCATTCTCCTCCCATCAGCCTCATCCTTAGCCCCTAGATCCAAATCCCTATATCTCGAAACCCTAGTGTATCCTTGAGCTTGTGAGCTTGTTTTTGAGGGTTTGGTGTGTTCTTGAAGACTAGAAGAAGAAGAAGAAGGACTTAGAAGGTTCAGGGACAAGATTGTAGATCCAACAACACCATCTTATTTCCACCATTTTTTGGTAATCAAGTCTTAAACTTGGCTTATGGTTTCCTAGATCTCTTTATGTCCATTTTATGAGGATTTTGGTCCATGAAGTTTGATCTATGGGATTTAGACGTCCCAAGTAAAGATCCTTTTCAGATTTGGAGTCCCTAAAGGTGGATAAGGCATAAAGGTGTAAACTTTATGCCATTGGAGACCCCCATGCAAGCTTTAAGAGGTTGTTATGGTCTTTTGAGCCTAGAAGGCCATGCATGGATGAAAAGGCAGAGACTTTACGTGTTCTTATGGTGTATACGGCCTAGATCTATGTTGATATGCTTTAGTTTGGAATGCTATGGCCTTTGGACAATAATTTATGCCTTAAGGAATTAGGGTTTAAGCTCAACCCTTGTAGGAAAGGTATTAATGGGTAAAGTTTGGAGTCTAGATCTAAAAAGTTTGGAGTCTAGATCTGAAGTGTAAGGGATTAATCTGTTAAGATGGCCTAAACAGAGCGAGGGACTTTACGAGTCCAGGATGGGACTCGATGAGTTGGAGTGATTTGTCCCGATTTTTGTCGCAGTAGAACTCACCGAGTGTGAGGACTGACTCGACGAGTTGATTCGATGAATCGCGACCATCAGTAGCCAGGGAACTCAGCGAGTCAGGGGGTGACTCGACGAGTTGGTTTGCGATTTCATAGTTTTGAGTTATAGAACTCGACGAGTTGATGGAGCAACTCGGCGAGTTAAGTCAACTCGGAGCGTTGACTTTGACTGTTTGACCGTTGACCTTGAATTTGGCCAAGGTTCTCCTAGTTAGACTTCTGAGTATATTTTGGTTTGATATTGGTAGCTCGTGGAGCCGAAGGATCAACAGTTCGGGGAAGTGCCAGATAGCAGCCAGAGGGTATCAGAAGGACTTCAACAGTGCAAGGTGAGTCTCCTCAATGTGTGCATGGGTCTAATGCCACAATGTCAGCCCATTATATTTGTGTATAGTAGGGAGACCCGGGGGTTAGCCCTGGGCATTGTATGTTACAGGTTTCGGATCACAATCTAATGTGGTCGAGGCCCGAGGAATGTTAGTATGCTAGATGTCTTTGTGATTCTTGCATGTGTTGGTACGATAGGCTCTGGAACAAGGTCTGATGTCGAGGCAAGCCCGAGGAAGATTTATATGTGCATGTTAGATTATACTTGTTGTTTTTGTGATACTTGCATGTGCCTGTTAGGGAGGTGAGTATGGGCGAGGTCCCGTATCTCATCTCTATCTGAGTATGGATGGGGTTCTATATCTCAATATTACCATAGTAGGGATAGGCGTGTGATAAGAGAGAAGTGATTATGGGCGGGGGCCCATATCTCGCTAACAGCAGGAGTGTAGACGGGGTTCCATAGCTCATCAGTATCAGACCAGGGGCGGGGCCCAAATTAGGCGAGGCCTTAGAACAGGAGTACAATAGAGTATGTTTTCTTTATGTGCTAGTATGTTATATGTTTGTATGTATATAGCGGGCGAGGCCCATATATAGGCGGAGCCTAAAAGAGATAGATTTGTATACCGACCGGGGCTCGATGCCAGGCGGGGCCCGATGCCGGAGCGAGTCCGATGTCAGGCAAGTCCCGATTCAGCGGGCGGGGGCCCAGTATGTGGTTATATGTATTGTATGTGGTAGTATGGGGAACTCACTAAGCTTCGTGCTTACAATTTTCAGTTTTGGTTTTAGGTACTTCCGGTAGCGGAGGGAAGAGCTTGGGATGACTGCATGGCAAACACCAAGAAGTTTTAGCCTGGGATGTTTTACTCTGATAAAAGAGGAAGACCCTGAAGAGGATCCCGAAGAGGATCCAGAGGAGGAAGAAGACGAGGATGAGATAGAGGAGGACTCGGACACAAAGTCTGAGGTCATTAATCCCCCCTATATCGCCCGGGTTCGCGCATCGTCAAGGCTACCAGGGGCCCACACCCTGTTGGGCGGAGGACCTGGAGAGGTGGAGCAGATAGAAACACTAGCGTTCCCCATATGACATGGAATGATGTTTCTATAACCTCAGTCACGAAGGTCCGACAGACAGGGCCCTCCATGTCATGGTTCAGCGAATCACACATCTTGGGGATCAGACCAGGGCATCGAGAAGTCGGATCTTGGAGGTAGGGGTTGCCGCGGAGGTCAACGCCACACAGTCTCGATGACTGGAGAGAGACTACGTACGTACATGTAGTATCGTTGACCGCCTCCAGGAGGACCTCACCACCGCTCGAGCGGAAAAAAAAGAGTGTCAGGAGAGACACTCGGCCCTCGAGGAGAGGGTGATCACGACTGAGTGTCGGGTAGCGGAGATGTAGGCCTCCATGACTTCATCCCATGACCCACAGGAGAACACCCGTCGCGAGTAGGGCTTATACTACTCGCATTTTGTTATAAGACTAGGAGCTACTCTTTCCTGTGTGTAGGTTCAACCCTATGAGTAAGTGATTACACTATTCAAGGGGTTGTTATGCTGTTAAAATTTTCCCTTTTTCTTATCTCTTGATGTATTGTAGACCTCCTTAAAGATCAATTTTCACAAAACTATGTACTAATATTATATTATCAATGAAATGGGCACGCATTTTATTTCATTGAGTGTTGCTATTTGCTCTGCGATTGTTACTCATTATAGTAAATTCCATTTGTGAGTTGCTTGCAAATTACAATAACAAGACTTAATACATATATAACCTAGACATTCCATTACGGTAATGCCTAACTCATAACCCTTAACGAAGACTTACCATCATTCCGCCTCTAAACTTTATGGCAAAAAGATGCCACCACGAAGAGTTATCAAACGTGTCGTCAACACCTGAGTAACTCCACCACCACCACCACCTCCTCATATGGACTCTATCGTGTTCCAGGCTGTTGTAACAGCTTCTGTGGTTGCCGCCATGGCCCAAATCGGCAGTAACGACACGAATGAGAACAGGAATGGAAGCGAGAATGGGATCAACAGTTCCAATCTGGGTGAAAGCCAAGGGCACCCACGAATGTGCTCCTACAAAGAATTCATTAAATGTAAACCCAAAACATATCATGGCGACGGTGGTGTCGTCACTTTCACAAGATGGTTTGAGAAAACCAAGTCCGTGTTCGAAATCTGTGCATGCCCAGACGAATTCAAAGTCAAATATGCAGCGTGCAAATTCACAGATTCAGCCTTGTTGTGGTGGAACGTCCACGTTAAAGCTCTGACTCTAGCTGTGGCCAACACCATGAGTTGGGAGGACTTGAAAGTGGTGGCTTTCGAGGCCAACAAAATTAATAACCCTAAATATTACACACTAAAACAGTATATTGCGGTAAAGGGATCGAATCCACAAAGATTGGTTCAATTTTATAACTCTATGAAAAATCTCTTTGTAAAAATACTTGTAAAATGACAATAAATTAAAAATGGGGGTTTGGTATTTTGAAATACTTGACATAAACTAGAATTAAACTAAGATTTAAATTGACAATTTCAACAAAAATAAGAGTTTGATGTAAAATCAATAAGAGAAAGATGGTTAACTTAAAGTTTCCACACTTTGACTTTTGATGAACATATCAATAGAATCCAATGGTGCAATCCTTGATTTAAATCCTTAATTTGGCTATAGTAATCCAAGAAGCTTGAGATTACCTAGACTTTTCTTAGTTGTTAAAATGGTTAGAGAAGCTCATAACAATTTCCTTAGTCAAAGTCACAATTTCCATTAAGCATGTAATTAGTGAAAGTCAACTAGCATTAAGAACCAAAAAGTCACCAAATCCAAGAGGATTCAAATGCTTTCACTACCATGTTGGAGGAAATGTTTTTATGATTGTGTGAAGAAAAAACAACACAAAAATCATTTGTTGCTTGCTAATTTGAGGATCCTTTACTTAATCAGAAAATTAGCCAACTAATCACCACAAACACATTTAAACTCATGAATAAAAACATACAGGTATTGATAATATGTTAAAACACAAAACATTCCCATAAATATTTAAGAACAAGTTCATGGATTTTTCAACATTCAACAAAAGTTCAATGGATTCAACAAAAGTCAACCAGTTTCAGTTTAGCCAACCATGGCTAAACTCAAAGAAACAAAGTTAGAAAAGATTGTATCAAACATTTAACAAGAATCAAGAGATGAAAAGATGATGTTCTTGAGGTGTTCTTGGCTTTCAAAAGTCTTCAAAACTCCAGAGAAAATGCTCCAAAATCGGATGTCCAAGAGTATCCAAAAGATGGGCACCAACCTTCCACAAATAGCCTTCCAAATGAAATTCCGAATTTGCCCCTACAGTGCTGTGCGCGACCCGCGTGCTGTTGCGCGGGTGGTTCCTGAATGTGGCCTCTTTGAGATTTGGGCCTCCATAGCTTAACCCACTTGGCCCAATTTGAGTCAAATCAGCTCCTAGCCCATTTTCTTCAAGTTTTCTACATTTTAAGCCCAATTTGGCTTCTCCAAATCCTCCATAGCTCATAAACTCACCCGATTAATAATCTACGGACACATGAATATTCTCCGACATTTAGCAAATTAAAAGTTTATTTATCTCCAAGCCTTTAAATAATCATCAAGCTCGCTCTATGCATCATCTCCACTACCCATCAAGCTCAAAATACTCGACGTCCTCTTATTCCAATCGTTTTCCATACGTCTCGAACATTACCACTCCACTAATCTCCATGAAATTTGTAATAAAGCTCACGAAACTAGAAAGTACCCCAAATGGTCATAAAATAACAAAAAGGAAAATATGCATGGAAATTATATAAATTATGAATGAAATATGCTAAAATAAACTATAAAAAGAAGCAAATAAAATGAAGCTATCAGAAAGCTTTGATGTTGGAGGAATACTGCCCAAGGAGCAAAATGTAGAAACTGGAACAAGAACTGTGGGATGACACCATGAAGGGCTCTGATATTGCCACCTATACTGCCTGATTTAACGAATTGGCAACTCTATGCCCTGGGATGGCCACCCTAGAGGCCAAGAAGGTGGAACGTTACATTTGGGGACTATCCCCTCAGATCTAGAGAATGGTCATATCAGCCAACCCGAGCACCTTCGACTGTGCCAAGCGTTTGGCACAGACTCTTGTCGACCAGGGAGTTCGTCAAGGCATTATAAGCCCCACGCCCGAACAACCATGAAGAGGAGACAACAAGCGGAAGTTGGGGAATAAGAAAAAAGGCCAACCCACTCAAGACCCGGTCAAGAAACAACAAACTATGGCCGTCCATGCCATTACCGCCCCTACCGCCCCTGCACCAGCCAAGCAATATGATGGGACTCTTCCGAAATGAAACAAGTGCAACTACCATCGCCATGGAGCCTGTCGAGAACTGCAATGCAACAATTGAAACAAAAAGGGTCATACCACCCATTTCTGTAAAGCACCAGCACAACAAACCACCCAAGCCGCTAATGTTGGGGTGAGTCAGGCATGCTACGGGTGCGGTGAGACGGGGCATTTCAAGAAGGAGTGCCTGAAGGCACAGAACAGAAATGGCGGAGGCATGGGAAGGGGTTTAGCAATGGGCATGAGGAGGCCACGAGGGATCCCATCGTAGTTACTGGTACGTTTCTCCTCAATAACTCATACACAAGCATTCTTTTCAATAGTGGTGCGGAGAAAAGTTTCGTGAGCCACCAGTTTCAACACTTACTCAAACAGAAGCCCCAATCGCTAAATGAAACATTCACTATAGAAATGGCAAATGGAAAAATATAAATCACTAAAGATATATACATAGGATGCACTTTAACTCTAAACAACCATTCCTTCGAAATCGACCTAATGTCGGTCACAATAAGAAAATTTTGACATTATCATTGGAATGGATTGGTTAAGTCCTCGCCATGCTGATATCCTGTGTTATGAAAAGGTCGTTTGCCTTAACCTACCAAGTAGCAATACCCTCTTCATTTATGGCGATAAACCTAGCGTGAATCTACAAATCATCTCTTGCATCAAGGCTCAAAAGTACCTACACAAAGCATACCACACCTTCTTAGCCCACATTGTTGATGGGAAACAAGAAGTGAAAGACATCAAGGATATTCTCAAAGTCTGTAACTTTCCCGATGTATTCCCAAAAGACCTTCAGGAAATGCCACCTGTATGCCAAGTAGAGTTCTGGATAGAATTAATTCCTGGAGCCACCCCCACAGCTAAATCCTTATACCGTTTAACACCGGATGAAATGCAGGAATAGTCCAGTCAACTGAACGAACTGCTAAGCAAATGATTCATCAGATCGAGCTTCTCACTGTGGGGAGCACCGGTCTTGTTAGTGAAAAAGAAAGACAGATCTTTCCACATGTGCATGGACTATCGAGAACTGAACAAACTCACTATCAAGAACCGTTATCCCCTACCTTGAATCGATGACCTATTTGATCAACTGCAAGGATCAAGCCACTTCTTAAAGATCGATCTAAGGTCGGGGTACCATCAACTATGAATCCAGGAGGGAGATGTTCCTAAAACGACATTTAGAACATGCTACGGTCACTACGAGTTTGAAGTGATGCCCTTTGGTTTGACTAATGCGCCAACAATGTTCATGGACCTAATGAATCGTGTATGCAGACCTTACTTGGATAAATTTGTGGTAGTATTCATCGATGACATATTGATCTATTCACGAAGTAAGTAAGAACATAATCAACACCTGCGACAAGTCTTGGAAAAGTTAAGGGTCGAGAAACTGTATGCAAAATTTTCAAAATGCGAATTTTGGATTCGAAGAGTGGATTTCTTGGGACATGTGATCAGCGAGGAAGGGATACATGTGGACCCTTCCAAAGTCAAGGCGACTGAAAGTTGAGTAACACCAAGAACACTGACGAAGATAGGCCAGTTTTTAGGCCTTGCTGGTTACTACTGAAGGTTTATACAATTTTTTTCCAAAATCGCAAAGTCGCTCACTACCTTGACTCGGAAGGGAGTGACTTTCAGCTGGAAGGATAACCAAGAAACTGCCTTCCAAATGCTAATATTGTCTCTCCCAGAAGGGATTGAAGACTTTGTGGTCTACTGCGATGTGTCCAATAAGGGCCTAGGATGCGTGCTTATGCAAAGAGGGAAGTTCATTGCCTATGCCTCATGACAACTCAAGACTCATGAGGTCAATTACACCACGCACAACCTCGAATTCGGAGCAATGGTGTTTGCTCTGAAGATCTGTAGACACTACCTTTACGGCACAAAATGCACCATCTTCACAGATCATAAGAGTCTTCAACACATTCTCAATCAAAAGGAGCTCAACATGAGACAACGACGATGGTTAGAACTGCTAAATGACTACAATGCGAAATTCGTTATCATCCAGGCAAGGCCAACGTAGTAGCAAATGCCCTAAGTCGAAAGGAATACTTGGACCGTCGGGTAAAATCATTGACCATGACCATCCATTCACACCTATCCATGCAGATCAAGGCGGCGCAACTTGAAGCCTTGAAACCTGAGAATGTCGCTAGTGAAGCTTGCGGGGAATGGATAAAAACCTTGAAGCCAAGGAGGATGGGGCTTATTATCTCATGAATCGAATCTGGACACTGAGATTTGGAGGGTACAGAGACGTTGTCATGAATAAGGCTCACAAAACCAAATACTCTGTTCATCCCGGTTCAGATTAGATGTATCTGGACCTCAAGAAACTTTATTGGTGGCCGAACATGAAGGCAGAAATCGCTACCTATGTGGGCAAGTGCCTGACTTGCACCATGGTCAAGGTATGTGAGATAATCGGGATAAAATAGCCTTGGAAATTCTGAGAATTGTGATTTCACTATCAAATCAAAGTATTGGGTGGTACTCCCTAATCTTTGATTGGATAAGACTCAGAAGAGAAAAGAACAGAGAATGAGTATATTAATTTTCGTAAGTACCAGAAAAAACTGACCAAAATCGGTTAAATACCTTCTTTGTCTGAAAACTGTCAAAACTGTTATAAAACAGTTTGGCAACAGTCAACAAACTGTCATAAATCTGTGTTTTCTATAAGAATTAATACCAAGTCAAAAACGGGGAAAATATTCTAAATTTGGATTTCTGATGCATTTTCAAAAACGATCCCAGCCAGGGGCTCTGCCCCTTGGACCCCGCCAGGGGCTGCCGCCCCTTAGACCCCGCTTCCAGGGGCGCTGCCCCCAAAACCCCGTTCGTTCAGGGGCTTTGCCCCTAAATGACAGTCTACTTTTAATCTTGAATAAACTTAAACAAGTGTGCACTCCACACCTTCCTTACTTGTTTAAGATTTATCAGGATCACTTTTGGTCAACAAAAGTAATCCCATTACACTTAAATCACATTAGTGAAACAAATCACCAACAAGGTGGAGTACCAAAAGCCCTCGGGTTTGCTTCAACAACCAGACATACCCAAGTGGAAGTGGGAGCGGATAACCATGGACTTCATAACCAAGTTGCCCAAGACAATGAGTTCTGTGTGATCGTTGACTGGTTAACCAAATCCGCACACTTCCTGCCAATAAAAGAGACCGACAAGATGGAGAAATTGTACGACTACATGGGGTGCCAATATTCATCATCTCCAACAGAGATAGCATATTTACTTCACGGTTTTGTCTATCACTACAAAAGTCCTTGGGGACCCGACTCGACATGAGTACAACTTATCACCCTCATACCGATGGGCAAAGTGATAGAACCACTTAGATGCTGGAAGACATGTTGAGAGCTTGTGTGATAGACTTTGGTAAAGCCTGGGATAACCACTTACCGCTCATCAAATTCTCATACAATAATAGTTATCACACCAGTATTAAGGTTGCTCCATTCGAAGCCCTCTACGGACGCAAGTGCATATCACCTTTGTGTTGGGCTGAGGTGGGTGACACGCAGCCAACGAGAGGACAAGTGTCTAATAGCATACTCATTGGCCCCGAGATCATACGGGAAACTACAGAGAAGATTGTTCAGATCCGTGAACAATTAAAGGCATTTCGGGATAGGCAAAAGATCTATGCAGATAAGCGACATAAAACCTTGGAATTCCAGGTTGGTGACCACGTTCTATTGAAGGTCTCACCCTGGAAGGGAATGATATGTTTTGGAAAATGTGGGAAACGGTATCCAAGGTACATCGATCCATTCGAGATCCTTGCTAGAATCGGCCCGGTGGCTTACAAACTTCGACTACCACTAGAACTCAGTAACCTACACCCCACCTTCAATGTGTCCAACCTGAAGAAGTGTCTGTCCGAAGAGACTCTTGTAATCCCACTTGATGAAATCGAAGTAACAAGAATCTATACTTCGTAGAGGAACATGTGGAAATCATGGACATGGAGGGCAAAAGGACGAAACAAAGCCGTATACCCATAGTGAAGGTCCGTTGGAATGCCAAGCGAGGGCCTGAATTCACCTGGGAACGAGAAGATCAAATGAAACAGAAGTACCCACATATTTTCCCTGGCTCATGAGTACCCACTCTAAAACTAATTTTGGGATGAAATTACCTTTAACGGGGGAATAATGTGATAACTGGCAGTTTTGGGTCAATCAAAGTCAACAAGTCAGCAAAAGTCAAACCAGTCAACTGATTAGGACATGAATTTTAGGTTTATACCTTGCTATTAGAGTTTTTGGTTTAGGACCGAAAACTCTATGACCTCGCTTTTAGAGTTTTTGGTTTGGGACAGAAAATTCTACGATCTCGGTGACGCTGGACCGAAATCACCATGTGATTTTGGTAGGCTAGTAGAGTTTTCGGTTGGAAGGAAAAGAAAAAGGAGTTGACTTGTGACGTGATAGATACATCTGTTCCCAATAAGAAATATTACCCAACATATAACAATGTCTTTATCCGTCAAATAACAATGCAAACATCACTTCACCCTCCCCCTCTTTAACTTCAGCCGAGAACCCCCAAACCCCCCACCATCTTCAAACTTCTTCACTTTTCTCTTAAGAAACAAGTGCAAACCTTACAAGGATTAATTCTTTAAGTTGGTTCTTAGGATTTTTGGTAAGTATTCCTTGTTAATCCAGTCTTTCTACACACTTTCATACTAGATTCATCTCATTTACACACATTATCTTGTGTTAAAACTCATAGAATAATATCACCTTCAAAGAGTTCTTCAACTACCTTCAAGTGTTCTAGGCTTGAAGATCTTCACCATCACCTCTTTATCCAACCACAACCACACTTAGGGTGAGTTCATACCCCCATATTTTCGAGTTTTTCATGTTTTTTAGGGGGGGATACAAGAAATATTTGGAATATTTACATAAATGTTTGCATGTTTCATTCCTACGTTGAATATAAAACATTATTTGCATGAAATATGGTTATCACTTGTTTTTAGAACATTTATTTGTGGTATGTTAGTTTTGAGATGTAAAACTAAGAAAAACAAAACATAAACTATGTTATATATTCATAAGAAAAAAGTATTAATTATAAAACTACAAAGACTACGAGTTTCTTTGGACAAAATATCACATTTCTAGCAAAAAAATGGGTATAACCTAGTTATTATACCATTTTGTGGGATAAAGCCCAAAATATGTTGTTTTGGTCATGCATTTTGAAACTAGACAAAATATCAAGGAGTTAGTTTTACAAAAAGAAAACTCAAGAATCAAACATTTTATGTAAAAACGGATTTTTAAACAAAAATGGACATAAAATGTTTATAACATCATTTTGTGAGTTTTAACTAAAAATATATGGTTTTAAAACATATGAAGCTATTTTGAGTTAAAATCCCAAAAAGGATGGAAACAAGTTTTATCAAGTTATATTTTCCTAATTACCGGTAAATATCATTAAAAATGGACAAAAGCTAGAAATGGACTTTTCATACCAATTTCTCATACTTGTGTTAGATGTAAGTTTTTATGATATAATCTTAAAAAAAACATCAAGACAATATAACTATTATGTATGTATATAAATGTTTATATAAATGGATATAACAAAACATTCATAATAAACTAATTGGTATAGTTTGGGAATCACAAATACTACTCTATCGTTTTGGACGAATCAAATAATTATTTAAAGGCATCAATATACTTACACTACATGACCCCTATGGAAGGGTAATAATTTCAGTAAGGTTTTCATTACACAAGACGTAAACTGGTTAATACAAATTTGTGAGACAAGCCTTCACCGTACCTACCAGAGTACAGTCATGAATTATAACTGAAGTCTCAGTAAGAGAACTTGGCACTTATGTATAGATCTATACGGGACTGACAATCATGCACCCAAGCTTTTATCTACAGTTAGACCGACATGTCTAGGGTGACAAATGTCTAACATTCCGACGCCTGAAGAACGCCGTAGTAGGTCACTAGTCGCTAGCATGGTTATAATAACTCATATGGGGTATTAACAATACATTTGGTTTATGGGGTTAACATACATTCAAATAGTTTTATATAAAGATAAAACTTCATATTACTATTGTCTAGTACAACACAACTTACATTTTTGGGCTTGGGTATAAGACTTACAAGTTACAACTCATTTTTAAAGAAAATATTGGATTTTATGAAGGCGCACTCTATCATGTTATAAGGAAAAACTTTCGATTTTCTGCATACAAAACTCTTATGAACTCACCAACTTAATTGTTGACACTTTTCAAAATCACTTGTATTCTCAGGAAATCAGTAAACAGGTTATCCAAAGAGTTTTGAGGATGGGGCGCCGCCACGTCATGCCATTTATTTTTGTCATATGTATTTTGTATCAAGCAAACAATATGATGGATATAATGTAAACATCTTAATTATTAATATGATCGTTGTATGGCTTTGATCAATATTATTCATTTGTTATGATACTGTACATGAAGTCATCCGCCCCCAGATGTTTCCACCGTTCTGGTTCGGGGGTGTGACATGATCCTACCTGGTTGTTCCTTACTTGATATATCTTGATATAGACATCAGGAATAGTGGGGAATCTAGACTATCGTTAGTCGCCAAGAAAATTAAGCTAAGTGACATTCGTAACTAGGTCACGTGAAAAGAAAAGTCAAGGACTTTAGTGGAGCATTGCTGAATTCTCCAGTCACCCACCTAAGTCAAGTGAGTGCATAATAACTTTTATCTTACACATAGATAAAATGTATTTAGATAATAAAGATTTTTTTTTGATTTTATCTGATTTTATGTTTTCTTGCAATGACATTTGTGAAAATTGTTGTTTATATGTTTCTATTAATAGTAATGTTGAAAATGGTTTGATTCTTAGTTATATCGATTGTGGTAGTGTCGTGATTTTCTAAGTAAGGAAAGATTCTCATCACCCAAGCTTCAATTGGATAGAAACTTGGAATCATGTGATTTGAATTATATGATGTATGAAAATCTTGGTACTTGGGAAAATTGAGACTAATTCCTTGTTCACATATATATGTAAGTCAAGTGAAGGACTAAAGGATCTAATACATATTGATGTGAACTGGTCAGATCCACCACAAAGAACGATAATACTATTCGTCACAATTTACTAAAAGTTTAGTAAATATGGTTATACTTACAATATTAAGTGTAATTCTAATACTTTAAAAGTGTCAAAGTATAGGAGAACGAATAAGAATAATCAATTAGGCATAATGATAAAAGTTTTCTCCAATCTGAAAGGAGAGGAGAATACTTTAGTATCATGTTTTATGCTCATCGTTATGATTATGGAACCATATCACAATTGATCCTCTAAAGACACCTCAGTGCACTTGTATGGCTAAGAAGAGAAATCGGGAATTGTTGAAATGGTTAAATCAATAAGATGAGTCATACTTCGTTCCAAAATCAAGTCTTAGAGTCACACTCCAAGATTGTGCCTTGAGTGACATAATCTTAAGAAGGTTTATAACATTCATCAAATGTGGAGTAGAAATGTTTCTTACTCTTGCACATTTGGAATTGGTAGTTGTGATGTTTTGGCTAAAACAAAGACCAATTAAGACCAATTAAATGAAGTGTTTTTCTTGATAAGAGCCCGAACTAACTCTTGAATATTTGTTTGTCAATGAATGGTTCTTGACAAGATAATCTTATATGTCAAGAGGTCAGTGAAAGTCTTAAAGATCTTGAAAAGTTTCAAGAACTAATCAAAAGTAAACATGTTGTTAATCGCTAGCACGCGACTTGAGGTTCGTAACCTACCGTGTTGACACATTCTTGTTTCTGTGCCATTCCAGTTAAGTTAACTATGCGTGTGAGTTATATGTCCTCATTTGATCGCATAAGGCAAAGCACCTTGATCAGTATGGGTGAGCTGCTATATAACTTGGATGCATTGGTAGGCCCTTGTGCTACCAAATGGAAAGAAATTAATATTGAACAAGTTCAGTCCATATAAGTTCGGATTTGTCACAAACCTTGTCTTGTGATTATGGTTTTGACAAATTCACATGGATAGGAGCACATGCACCATAAAATCTAAGTGGCAAAGGTTTCTCTCTGCTTCATAAAAGGGTTGTGAGGAAACTCTTTCACTAAGTAGATTTAAAGAAATAGCAGTTGTGTTAATTGCATTCTCAAATTTGATTATGATTACGGTATCCCTCTTCATAGTTCGAATGGTGAGAAATGGCAGATTGTCTGAACATTCGGGACTTACTGCTATAAGTTATGAGATAGTTTATACACACATATGAGCTATCTAAGGAAAGGTGTATGAGTTTGAGAAGCCTAGATAAAGTCTTATCGAAGCATCTTGTATCAGAAATCTGGACTTTGGTAAGAAAGTCAATAAGTATTGATTTCTAGAAGTCTAGTTGATTTCTGGGTACATGTCAAAGCTAATGGGATCATAAGTGTTATGCTAGTAAGGACATAATTATTATGCTAGTGGGAGCATAATCATTATGATAGGTCATTACTAGCATAACACTTATGATCCCACTAGCTTTGACATGTACCCAGAAATCAACTAGCATAACACTTATGATCCCACTAGCATAATAATTATGTCCTTACAAGCATAACACTTATATGATTATGCTAGTCCGAGAAATCAACCTTTGTTTCCGAGTTGGCAATGCTATTTATAGGAAACAAAGGTTGATTTGCAAAGTTGCAGAGTTTGAAAAGTTGTTTTGCTATGGTTAGGGGAGGATACTTATACTTTATTTCGAATCTAAAAGTTTAGATTGAAGTATTAATCGGACTTAGTCATGTTCATATATGAATAACAGGTTGAAATGTTTCAACATTGTAGATTTTATATATGGAAATTGACGACGCACAATTTATATGACTAAGTCCAGTCCAATGTCATTGGCCGCGTACCAATAACATCAGACTGGGGAGACTTGATGACATATGGTCCATTAGCATGGCCTAGACTGCTCTAGAGCGCCAGCCTGGCCTGGCGCGTTCCTACCAGCTCTGCCTGTTGTTCCCTAGCCAACCTTGCCAGGCGCTTCTTTGCCATCCGTGCTGGGGACTCTCCTGTCAGCCCGGCCTGGTGCTTCCCTGCCAGCCTTTCCTGGTGCGCGCCCGCCAGCCTTGCCTAGGGAGCGCCCGCTAGTCTCGCCCGACACCTCCGGGCGGCCTCGCCCAACTCCTTGCTACATGGTCCTGAATTGGGCTGGCCCAAGGTCTGACCTAATTCCCCTTGGCCTAATTGTCCACTATAAATAGAATAGTTCCCCTTCCACGAAGGAGGACCCTTTCCCTTGGACTCTTCCCCCATGGCTCAGCCGCCACACTATACTACGGCCGAGTGGCTCGGCCGCCACCCGCCGCCGTCAGCCACCATACACCACCTCAGCACCAAGATGGTTCTCTCCATCTATGGAGGACCATTTCAGATCTATCATTTGATCTAACTTGATCGTCGGAGTCCGCTCCCGAGGCACAGTCCCTGGGGCGGCTCTAACGCATTTCTCTGTTGTGACCTCGCAGATTCGTCTCTGGCGTAGAAGCACACTCTCAGAGCAAGTGGTCGGAGCCGATGTCGCATCAGAAATATTATAGCAAGAGACTGATAAAGTATCATGTCTTTATGAATCATGTCCCATATACTTCGGGTATAGGATCGATTGCATATGCTATAATTTTCATGTGTTCTGATTTGCCAAATGCCTAGGGCATTAAGAGGGAAAAAGAACCAGAACCGGATATGACTAAAGTTATTAAACAACTGTCAAGGACGATCTGAGGTTCGCTAAGGATTGGTCGCTTGTAGGTAGTTGGAACTATAGTAATGAATGAAGCATATTAACATTATTATGAATAAATAGGATTCTATTAAGAATGAACTGGCATATGGAAAATATGGAAATGTTTCCATAATGGGAGTTGAATATTAAGAATCTATGTGTAGGTTAGAAACTTTTATGCAGGAAGGATGTTCAAAGGAACGTACTTTGAATTTGAGACTTCGCATCCATGGAATTGTTTAGTTATCAATCTCCACATGGAACGCTTTGTAATATCATTGACAAAGTCTATGTGACTTTGGTGCCTTGACATTACAAAAGGATAATTGCATGTGGGTTTAGATCTAACAAGATTCTAATAGTGGCAAGAATTTTGTATTCTTACACTTATAATAAGTAGGGATGAGCGTAGGCGGGTACCCGCTTCATTTGGCGAGAACCGGAACCGGCGGTTCCTAGAAAGTTAGAACCGGAACTGAAACCGCTCTAGGTAGTTCTTAAATCTTTGGAACCAGTCCCAGAACCGGCTGTTCCGGTTCCGGGAGCGGGTAACCCGGTCGCATTAGTTTTGTTAACTTTTTTCGACAAAACCGCAATTTAGTTCGATCCAAATCAAATCAATTCGGACCAAAGACAGACAAAATCAGACCAATATATTCTAAACCGGTCTAAGTAACATACATTTATTTGAATATATATATATATATATATATATATATATATATATATATATATATATATATATATATATATATATATATATATAAACCGGTTCCGGTGGGTACCCAGCGGGTAGCGGTTCCGAAAAAACAAGAACCAAAACTGGAACCGCTTAAGGCGGTTCCGTAACTTTAGGAACCAAAACCGATAGTTCCGAGGCGGTTCCAGTTCCAAAATCGGGTACCCGGTTCCGATGCTCATCCCTAAATTAATAAGGATTAGCGAATTGTGAAATGAGCATCATTGGAAATGTGTCAAACTGATCTATTTCACAAGGTAAGGACCATAGGCAAACATAGTGTGCATGCTTAGAGCATGGGATAACTGATGTTTAATTCAAGTATTAAGTTGATTAGTCGAAACATTATACAATGAATAATGTGTAATCAATATGGTTGAGACTATATTGGATTGGATTATTCTTGTATTTCTCTTTGCATGTTTTATGTAACGCCCGTAGATCAGGGTTAGTCAATTTAGAGACGATAGGCGTCAAAAATGAATTTTTGATGAAAGATTATTTAGAATGAATAATCTTAACTAAGTTGTAGTATATGTTACAAGGATTCCGTACATATAAAGAACGCCGAAATCCGAGTTATAACGAAAAAGTTATGACCTGTCAAAGTTTCGCGACAGAACCGGCACGACACAGTGCGATGTAAAAACTGAATTTATGTTAGAGCGATATTTAGCCTTAGCAATCTAAATGAAAGTCGTAGAATACGTTAAACCATGAGCGAGCATAAAAAGAACGCCCAAATCTGACTTCGTATGAGGAAGTTATGATTTTTCGAAGTTTCGACTTAGCAGTATGCAGCCCGAATACTCGATTTGAGATCGAACGGTTTTTAGCCGAAACAATCTAAATGAGAATCGAAGGTCTCGTTAATAGGAGTAAAACGATAAAAAGATAGGCAAAAACGGACGTCGGATGAAGAAGTTATGAATTTATAACGGAATTTTCCTGTCCCGGCCTACTAAAAATAAATAATAAAAATAAATTCAAAATTAGCCGACGGAGTCAAAAAGAAAGTTGTAGATCGTAGTCTCACCTACGCGTGGATATAAAGAACGCCAAAAACGGAGTTCGTATGAGGAAGATATGAATTTTTGAAATTTATTAAATATTTTCGATATTTTATTTATATATATATTCCGATATTATCCGAAGGGGGGGAGTCAGCGATCTTATCGTCATTACGCCCAGCGTAATCTCAAGTTACGCCCAACATAATTCGACCTTCCAGCCCCTATAAAAGGAGGTCGAGGGCAACCGAGTTCATTGCTCATTTCTTCCCTTTCTCTCGCTTTTTTGCATCGTTTTTCGTGCAAGATATATCCCGAAGCCCCGGTATCATTCCCGAGTCCCGAAGCAAGTCCCGAGGCCCCGAAGATCTCGAGAAGTGTAATTCCCGAGCCGAAGCTCTGTCCGCGAGAAGTCCGGTTTTTGTGAAGATCTTCCAGATCTACCGAAGAATACTACTTCTACAAGCCGTAGTGCTGTCCGATCATCTTCTGATCAAGTGAGTGTGTAGTTACTTTCTTCTAACGCATAATTATGAAGTATCTTATACGAAATACATGTTATGTGTATAAGATAAAGTTGTTTATATGTGTGATTGTATAGTCACTTTCATCTTACACATAGATATGAAGTATTTGCTATGAAATACATGCTATGTGTTTATATATTGTTTGTTTACTTGAGATGGATGTTGAATGAATGTTTTATATGAGTTTTTAAATAAGTTGTATATGTAATTTATATCTACAAATATGTTGGGTAGAACATGGGTAGATGAAATAGTTGATGTGTGTTGAAAGAATGTGATAAGAGAAAGGTGAGGATATAATGGTGATGATAATTAGGTGATGATAGATAGGTGATGAATTACGAGTCCAGGCGATGTTGTGGCTACGTATTCATGCGATGATAGTCTATCCCTTATTATGAATTACGAGTCCAGGCGATGTTGTGGCTGCGTATTCATGAGATGATAGTCTAACCCTTATTATGATTTACGAGTCCAGGCGATGTTGTGGCTGTGAAATCATGCGATGATACCCTAACCCTTACTAGACATATATTGAGGGAGTGATCCCCGAATTAGCATTGTCTATATGATACAAGCGATGATCCTTAGGAAAAGTTCTTAGGAACAAGCATATAAGGATATAAGATGTAAGGAGATGAGCGGTAAATATGATATAGGAGATGACCCTTAGGATAATATCTTTAGGGAAGATTAAAAGAAGATAATGGGGATGGGTAATTGGGTTGATTGTTTGATGATTGAATATAATAATTATATTATTGTGGGTTGAAAACCCTATATGCTCACCAGGCTCCCAAGCCTGACCCACTCAGTTTAATTGTATCACAGGTATCGATACGAAGCTGCTTTGCACTGAGAGATTAAAGGAGATGTAAATCATTAGTGTAATTGAATGTAAGTTCTGTTTATGCTTATATGTCTGTATCGGAACATGACATCCCGAGGTTTTATTATTAAATGAAAATACATTCTCTTTGAGAAATGTTTTGATAAGTTATTATCATATCTTGTTTTGGGAACAAATTCCGCAACCGTTTTCTTTAAAAGATTACTCTGATTTTATAAAACAAAGCATAAACAAATCGGTCTTTTCTGGCCGTGAAAATGGGGATGTCACATTTTACTTCCTGAATAATAAGATTATTCAAACATCCACAAGTTGAAACCCTAGGAATTCCACACTATAAATGTAACCCCTAGCACTCCAAAAGTTGGTCAAGACTTCCAAGAAGAAACCGTAGCCGTTTTTGGGTGTCTCCTAACCTCTCTCATATTCTGCTATTTGCTTTTGGTGTTTGTGATTTATTAGAGGTATCACATTTGAGGTACTAAGCTCTTGAAATGCCAAGAATTACAAGCTACAACAAATAGGTATTCATCTAACTAGTTTTTATGTTGTATATCTCCAATTGCATGCTAGCTAGGGTATATGATTTGGAAGAAATGAAATTGCATGTATAACTTGAGAAAACTTAGATCTAAAGCATTAGGGTTGTATGTGCACCATAAGAGTGTTAGTGGTGTCAGAGACTAGGGTGTTTTCTGTTATCTTGATGCATTGGTTAATTGTTCAAAGTTGAAGCAAATTGAAATTTGCTCTTTGACTGGTGGACTTGACGAGTCCTATGAAGGAACTCGATGAGTCAAGCCAACTCGACGAGTCCATTTCCTGACTCGACGTGTTGGATCATCTGTTGGCAAATTTTCGGGTTTTTTTTTTGGCAAGAATTGGATTTGGATCATTACCACAAACTGTTTTGACTTATAAAAATCATTTTTTATGATAAGGTAATGATTATCCTCATCCAATTAAAGGATAATTGTCAATTTTTGAGATAATTACTTGTTTATGTGATAAATTGATTATTTGTAGAATTTGATGTGAATTATCTTTCAATAGGAAATTAGATTATGTCAAATTATGTGATATAGATAAATTATATGATTAATTTAATTGTTCTCAAATTTGATTTAAGAAGTTTTGAAAAGTTTCAAAAACTTTCCATTAAGTTTGGAATTTAATATTTAATTAATAGCTTTAATTTTGAAATATTAGATTCTAAGGACCCTAGTAATTTGAAAAGGTTCAAAAGTGCACCTCTTGGTTTTTTAACTTAAAATTTAATTAAATAGCCTTAATTTTGAAATCTTAAATTTAGAACCTTGATATTTTGAATAGTTCAAATTACACCCTTTATGGTTTTATTAAATTAATTAAGTGTTTAATTAAAAGAGAGAATTAATAAATCCATAATGACATGGTTTAAGTTTAATTAAATTGAAAGTAAACCACTTAGTATTTTAAATGTGTAAAATACACGCTTATACTATTATAATATTAAAAGCTTAATACTTATATATATGTATAAGACAATCAGTCTTACCGTTAGTAGACCTCATTCACGAAGCTGGTCTATAAGGGGGGTATAAGGAAAATTGCTTATAAAATGACGATTGAATGAGTGTCCACTCTCACCCACCGCTTCCTTGACCAGTGGAGAGTCGTTAGCCGAACAGGTATGATAGGACACAAACTTTCATTAATAAGTATAATGAAATACAAGTAATTAAATGTTTTCTAAATTCTTAATCTCAGTTACTTTAGGAAAAATATGAATTTGGTGGTAATCCATGAAATTGCACATTACATCTTATTAGTCGTTAGTGGAGCGTGTGTGGTTATCCAATTGAGGATTTGGGAGTACTACCCAAATACTTCGATTTGAAAGTGTTTACATAATTCCCAGAATTTCCATGTGCTTTTACCCCCAAATTTTAAACACGGATATGGCTTGCGTATCCATGTGGAAACACCATCCCCTTTGTGTGGTGGGATGTGATGCGGACCATTAGCTACAACATCTCTCTCTCTCTCTCTCTCTCTCTCTCTCTCTTAGCTTCTTCATAACATGGGGAAGAGACACCACCCTTCTTCAATGACGTGGTAGAGTGAAGATGAATTTATGTTGATGTGGTCACGATGTATGGTGTTTGTATACTACACAATCTTAGTCTTTTGTCGCTCAAAAGAATTACCGCAATATATACTTTAATAATTTAATCTAACAAAAATATTTTTTATCCTCGGTTTAACAACATATGCTATTCTATACAAGCTTGCCCTTCGAAATAAATTACTACGATTAGGTGTGAGATCCGTATAGTATACAAGTTGATTAAAAAAATTAAATATGGAAGGAAGAAACATACTTATTGCAATTTAATATCACAATTATTACATTTAATACATTACATATATAGATAGAAGAATTATGTGGTGTTTAATTTCAAAAATTAAAAAAAAGAAAATTGACATGTAGATATTATTTATTTCATAAATACCACAAAATGACAAATGTTAAAACTTATAAGAGACTGAAATGTGGTTAACATATTGGTAAAATGTAAAAAAAAATATGGTTAACACATTGGTAAAATGTAAAAAAATATAATAATACACTATTAAAATATTACGAATATTAAAAATAGACAAAACTTAAAAAATGGTCCTTTTGGTTTTCGAAAATATCAAGTTTAGTCCATAAGTTCAAAAAACCTCACAGATGGTCCCTGTGGTTTCAAAACTTTTAACAAATGGTCCTTTTCGCTAACTCCGTTAGCATTTAATCGTTAAGTAAATGGCATTTCTGTCATTTCACAACCACAAGGACCATTTATGAAGTTTTTTCTTATTAAAAAAAACAAATAATTATTTAATATTAAAGGGCCCAACCCCTCCCTCTCTCTCTCTCTCTCTCTCTCTCTCTTTCTCCCCCCTCTCTATCTCTCTCTCTCTCTCTCTCTCTCTTTTTCATTCCCGTTTTTCTTCACCACCGGCCAAGAAGAGGTTGCTAACCATCGGGCAAAACACCTTTCCCAGACTCCTCCTTCGAATTTGTGATGCCGACAAGAGTAGAAAATGGGCAAAACACGTCGACCACAGTCGACTTCCTCCACCGTCGTCCGCTTCCATCTCGACGCTGTGGGCACTCAAACTGTGTTTGAGTTATGGAAGAAACTCAAATTATTGTTTCTACAATAAATCTCAGCCAAGAAAATACATCTCCAAACTCGAATCCATCAAATTACATAAGGCACAAGGAAAATCGATTGATTATTGCAAAGAAATTAACACTATTGCACAATCGTTGGCTTCAATAGGTGTTAAAATTGACGATTCTGACCTAGTTATACATGCTTTAACCGATATATGAACAAAGACTGATGCGAGAATCACATAGTATTTGTTTTCATCTAGGTCAGAATAAGAACTCAATCCCTAATGAAGGGAGGTCGAGGAAGCATCAATTTTGGAAACAATTATAAAAAAAAGTCATAAAATGGGCATATGGCTTTGATGTGCTTTTGGAGGTTCGATAACGGTGGAAATCAAGGTCGAGGTCTGCCTAACAATGGAGGCTTTCGTTGAAATAGTGCTTCGTTTCGTGGTAATCGGTATTTCAGAGGCAATAATGGCAATCATGGTGGTCGAATACCTTCACCTTCAGTGGCAGCTATGTGTATGGTGATGACTACGGCGACTATGAGGTTGTATCAATTTCAGAGGTAGTTTAATTAAGGTATAAATAAGTCTGATGGTTTATGTAGTGCAGGTGAGGAACAAAAAGAATAAGATGGGGTAGGGGAAGTAGGTGTGGTTTATTTTTTTATTATTATTATTTTTTTTAGAGAGAGAGACCTTTAATATTATATAATTCTTTATTTTTATTTTTTTTTTAAATAAACAAAACTTCATAAATGGTCTCGGGTATTGAAATGACGAAAATACCCCTCACTTAACGGTAGCAATCTGACGGAGTTAGACGGAATGACTAAACATTAAAAGTTTTGAAACCACAGGGACCATCTATGAGGTTTTTTGAACTTAAGGACTAAACTTGATATTTTCGAAAACCATAAGGACCATTTTTTAAGTTTTCTCTTAAAAATATAATTTACTTCAAATTAGTTACCATGATTTGTAGGTATTTTTGTTTAATGAAAAAAATTGAATCACAAGAAATCATTTTAAATTTAATTTTCTAACATATTTAAATTGGTTACAAATCCTTAAATTTTAGTTCTCTTGTTTAATGGTGTTTAAACACAAGGAAAATGTATATAGAAAATCTCAAATAATTTATTTTAAATTTAAAATTTTTAATCTAATACGTATCTTGATTTATTTAAATTTTAAAAAATAAAAATATCAAAATTCTTTTTTTTCTAAAAAAAACCTAAATTAGTAGACAAAAATTTATGAAACTGCCACGTGTCAAATCCAAAAGTAAAAAATAAAATTTTGAATTAATATTCTAAAAAAATAAAATATGATATAATTATCAGATAGTATAGATAAATATAGATAGATAGATATAAATAGATATATTAACTAATTATTTAATCTAACAAAGATATTTTTATCGTTATTTTAAAAACAAATAGATATTTTCGATTCTTCAGTTTCAAAGGTCATATTCATACAAACCCATTAAGATGCGAAGAAATAGTGGCTTAAACATGAAAAGAAGATAAATTTAGAGAAATTTATTGTTTAATCAACTCGTTTAAGCTTTAGAAATTCAAAAGGGGAAATGTTATGAAAGAGAGTGCAACCACGCGTGTAAAAAGTAGGCAAATCGAAAGATGCCTCGACAGAGATTTTTTCACGCTTACCAAAAGTTTATGTGAAGAAGTAAATAAATTCCCAAAAGCCATACTCTTTGCCTGGACTCGAGCCCAGAATGTTTGCTTTTTAATTCTCTTCTTACACAGATTAGCTGCTGCTTTCCTTACCCATTATTTATAAAACTCAAACCTTTTAATCTTAATGCCTCTTCAATGTCTGTCCAATCCCCATCATTTATCAGGTATCTTGGTTTCCCCTATTACCTGAAAGATGAAAACCCTCATCTTCTTGTCTCAAATTTTGTGAAAATCTGAAGGAATCTCTTCTTCAAATCAATGGAAGCAAGATGGGATCCGGATTTCTGTTTCAAGACTTACAGAATCTTTAATTCAAGGTTTACGCCGCTGTTTCTGCTGTTTTGCCTTTCGTTCTCGACACTTTCTTCTTCACTTCCTAACGTGTTCGACGAAATAACTCTCAACATACAAGACAGAGCTTCACTTCTCCTGTTCAAGTCACAGCTCCATGACCCGAATCAGAGATTGTCATGGGTCGGTTCGAGTTGCACTAACTGGACTGGGGTGAGTTGCTCGAGATGGAACGGACGGGTTCTTGCACTCAACCTCACTGGGTTTAACCTCTCCGGCCAACTTCATTCAAGCTTGTGTAAACTCTCATTTCTCGAAACCCTATATCTGTCTCATAACAATCTCGATGGCCAGATTCCAGATTGTTTTAGTTCGTTTTGGAATATCAAAATCTTGGATCTTAGTCATAACATGTTTAGTGGTGTTATTCCTGATACCCTCATGAAATTGAGCAGATTAACCCAGCTGGATTTTAGCCACAACCTGTTCGATCAAATGCTTCCCTACTGGATTGGGAACTTCTCAATGAAGCTAGAAAAACTCGAAATGGGGTTTAATTCGTTTCGAGGGGGGATCCCCGAGGGTTTATTGCACTTGAAATCACTTAAATACTTGGGTTTATCTCACAATAATTTCTCCGGTGATCTCCCGGACTTCCGGCAAGCGTTGGGGCATCTTAGCCTCGAGTCAAATTCGTTTTCCGGTACGTTACCTTGTTTATCGTCATCGGTTGAATCACTCTCTTTTCTCGATTTAGCTGAAAACTTACTCGAAGGTGGAGTTCCGACTTGCATTTCTTCCCTACGAGCATTAGAGCATCTTAATTTGTCGTTCAATCATCTAACCTACGAGATTTCTCCAAGATTCCTGTTTTCGAATAGACTTGTTGTTCTGGACTTGAGTTATAATCAGTTGTCGGGTTATCTTCCTAAAAAAATTCTCGACTCCCCGGAAAAGTCAGGGCTAATTGTGCTAGACCTTTCGCACAACCAGTTCTCCGGCGAAATTCCACCGGATTTCACAGAGTTAAAAAGCTTACAAGCTTTATTTCTCTCCCATAATCTTCTCACCGGCGAAATCCCGTCAAGAATCGGAAACCTAACCTATCTCCAGGTAATCGATCTCTCTCACAACTCATTATCCGGTTCTATCCCTCTAAACATCGTCGGTTGTTTCCAACTTCTCGCTTTAATCCTCAACAACAACAATCTCTCCGGCGAAATCCAACCGGAGCTCGACGCATTAGACAGTTTAAAAATTCTCGATATCAGCAACAACAAAATTTCCGGCGAAATCCCATTGACGTTGGCCGGATGTAAATCATTAGAGGTCGTCGATTTAAGCTACAACAATCTCTCAGGACCTCTAAACGACGCGTTGACCAAATGGTCAAACCTAAGGTACCTTTCTCTTTCACACAACAAGTTCACCGGAGCTCTCGCCATTTGGATCTTCATGTTTGAATCAATCCAATCAATCGACCTCTCCGGCAACAAATTTTCGGGCGATATCCCCGACGGGATTTTCAACCTCAGTTTACATTTCAACAATGGTGAAGCTAAAGAAAACCCCAAAGCGCCATTGTTAGATAGTAAGTTTTCATTGGTGATGGGTGATGATCTGCATCTAAACTACAATCTTTCATCAACAGTCACCATTGATTTATCAGATAACTTGTTACATGGTCAAATCCCAGAAGGGCTTTTTGGTCTACATGGTTTGGAGTATCTAAATTTATCTTACAATTTCCTCGATGGTCAAATTCCCACAAATTTGGAGTCAATGTGGAGCTTAAAGATTCTTGATTTATCGCATAATTCATTATCGGGTGAAGTCCCGGAAAATTTATCGGGACTCGGGAATTTGACACATTTGAATCTTTCGTTTAATTATTTTTCCGGGATTGTTAATAAGACGAAAGGGTATTGGAGATTTTCGGGGGCGTTTGCGGGAAACCCTAATTTGTGTGTGGAGTCATCTGGCGGTGATGGTGGTGGTGGTGGTGGTTGTCTGACTGGAAAGTTGCCGGAGGAGCCGGAGAGGGTTTATGAAGAGGGGAAAGAAGACGGGTTGATATCGGGATGGTTGTTTTCGGTTAGTGCTTGTGTTAGTTTTTATTCGGTTGGAGTTGCTTTGTTTTGTTCATCAAGAAGTAGGAATTTTATGTTTCAGACGAAAGTTTAAATGTAGAAAGGGTAGATTACGATTGTATAGATGATGAATTTGCTAATGGGTTACATATAAAGTGTTTATCTTTTGTAAACATTTATGGTTTAGATGAATTTTAAACTATGAAATGAAATGAAATGAGTTCCATTTTGTATATAAAATAGAGATAGAGATACGCACGTCTTATGTCAAGATTGAGTCTTGAATTCATGACCATTAAAATTAAGAGTTGTGTGAATATATTTGTTCTCACATAAAGCGAAAAGATTCCACCGTTAATTATTTGTTGGATGGAATATGTGCAATTTGTGTTAAAAGCAATCTAGTTGGCTAGTTGTAGAAAAATTGGATGCCACCCTATCTATTCATATATTGTATGAAATTACTGTTTGTACTTGAAGTCATCTTTATAATCTTTTTTTTTTGGAATTATAAATATAACATTTATAAATGTCTATGGGGAGGGAGGGACGGGGGGAAGAAGATGGAAAGAGAAAAAAAATCATCATATGTGTTCTCGGGTTGGAAGAAGGGGGGGGGGGGGGGGGGGGGGGGAGTTAAATGATATTTTTATCCTTAGTTGGTTAGGGTTCATCAATTTCATAGAGTAAGAAGAGGGAAGAAGATGAGACATCAATAGTAAAGGTAGGGGAGAAAGATGTTTCAACCAGAGGAGTTCTTGATGGCACCGATGGTGTTGTGAAAATGAGTGAAGACGACAATTACCAAGGAAGTTGAAGAACATGACAAGGGTAAAACCGGTCATTATATGTTTTCCCTTCCAATCCGCCCAAAATTAGGCGAATGATTTGGTGTGTAAAATAGTCTAGATTTCCCACATCAAATCCTTCATTTCATTTTCTTTCTTTTCTCTCCATAAAAAACTGGAGAACAACCTTTTCCTTCTCTTTCTCTTCTAAAAAGAAACTTGAGAGCACAACGTTACCGTAATGTAAATACAAGCAACTAGAAGATGCAAAACCAAAACAACAACGTAGATGCTCCTTTTGTGGAGCAAAGAAGCCCAAGAACAAAGAGCCTAACAGCATGCCCATGAGACCAAAGGCTAGAGGTGCACAAATCGATTTTTCTTGGAAATCGGATTAATTTTAAAACCCGTTCACTTTGGGTTAACAAAAACCAAAATCGGTTTGAGTAAAAAAGGAATTGATTTCAAACTAATTTCCGAACAAAAATATTCAAACCTTTAGGCACTGTTTAGGATCGGTTTGAAAAAAAAAACAATTTTTTTCTAGTTTTTTCTTTTTTGTATTTGTAATGAACTAAGGTATTTTCGAGCATTCGAGACAATGTATGTGACATGCCTAATTTCACGGCTAGAAAAGACCGATATATTTATGCATATTAAAAATCAGAGTATCATTGTCAAAGAAATATAATGTGGAATTTGTTCCTAAAAACATGATAATAATATTATCAAAACATTTTCGAATAAATGTACTTTATTTATATTAAAAACTTTGGGATGTCATCGTCCATACAGTACATAAGCATAAACAAAAGATTACAGGCCTTACAACAGTACATTAACCTATTGGCCTACATTCCATTCCCCTTTCATTATAATCATCTCAACTCATATGTGCTTTCGTATCACTACCTGTGATATAAGGAAACTAAGTGTGTCAGACTTGGGGAAGTCTAGTGAGCACATAGGTTTCAACCCACAATAATTAGATTCTTTAGTTATATTCTTTTCACCAAACAATTCAATCCTATTACCTATTCCCGTTATCCTCACATTATGAACCTAAATACTAGTCTCAGGGACATACCCTAAGGATCATTGTAAGCATTAGGGTAGACAACACTACTTGGGGGATTCCTTTGAAAATACATGTTCATAAGGTAACCATGAGGGGATGGAGTACATCTTTAGTGAACACATAGTTCAATAACACCTATAGGTTACGAGCCTGCCAACGTTCTGCTGGACTGTCTAAAATAGTTTGTGGTCGTTATCTATACTTCGTTAGCTGACTAGATCATCTATAAAGTCAAGGCCTCTCATTTATTTCATGATTATCAGCACTTTTCTACCCAATATATAAAAATATATGTATATATACGTTTAAATAAAATAAAATCATGTTATAATATTTCATCTAGCACAAATATCAGGAAGTACATATAATAAGCACATTTATCATATAATCATCTAGATACTTCATATCTATATGTAAGTCGAAATTACTATGCACTCACTTGTTAAAGTGATGATTCAAAATTTGGGTCGCGCTTCGCTTCTAGCATTTGACATTTCCTTTGACGTGACCTTGTATCATTATTACTAAGTCTTAGTCTAACTTTCTAATGATAGTCTAGACCTATCAATCATTCTAATAAATAACGATCGTTCTATCAAATAAGGATCAACCAGGTAGGATAGTTGGGAGGCAGGACCATTTTGGTGTGTAATCTTTCTGAAATCCAACAATCAAGTCAACATGATCATTCTAGTCACCTCTCCCGTAAATAGATCAATCAATATTATAACTTGGAATCACTGATATTTCTTATTTAAAGGTTCATAATAACGACTTATGACTATAAATATGAGCTACACTGAAAGAACTAGAGTGTAGCTTAATTTATAGAGGTTCCTCCTGACCAAAGTCCGGAAATCATACTCGTAGGGCTCCTACTTGATGGATACTACTTGGTTGAATACCTCAGGTATCGCAGGGCTTTGCCGAAACATAGAAACAAAGTGAAAATGGCCTAAAAGTGAAGAGTTCTCGAGAGAGAAAGTGTGTAGGGGTGATTTCTTATACGGACGCCAATATTTATAGCCAAGAAAAGTCAACCACCGGCTCTTTTGGGCTTCTGTCAAGTGTCGTCGCCTCATTCGTCCGCGTATGCCCTTTCTAGAAAGTTCAATGTGTCAAAATCTCCTTGGTCCACGTTGGCATGTCTCGGAAGAAAGGGGCTACCCCAACAGGGCCACGTGGCTCTCTCTCGTGGTGCCATGTCATCAGTACACGCGACGCACTTCGCTCATGCAATTTTCTAGATTTTCAAAATGCCATAACTACTTTACACGAACTCCGTTTTTGATGTTCGTTATATCCCCGGAAAGCTATCGATGAGATATACAACTTTCCTTTGGACCCAAATAGCTAATTCTCACTCTATCAAAATTTATATTTTTCAAAGGCTTAGGTTGTTGAATTTGCTGCGGAAATCTGAACTCCTACATACGGACTCCGTTCTCAATGTTCTCTATATTGACGAACTCCTATTAATGAGATCTTCAATTCTGCTTTGGTTTATTTTGTATAAAAGCTACCATTCTAGAATTTGATTTTTGTGCCAACACTGCTACGCTGAAACTTTGAAAAATCATAACTTCCTCTCACGAAGTCAGATTTGGACATTTTCTATATTCACACTCTCGCTTTAATGACTTCTATGAATTTTGTTTAGATCACTAAGGCTAAAAAGTAATTTATCAAAATTTCACTTTTTACAATACGCAGAGTTGTGTTAGTTTAATTGTGAAACTTCGAATAAGCATAACTTCTTCATACGAAGTCGGATTTCAGTGTTCACTATAGATCTGGAATCCTCATATCGACTACTTCATCTTTCATCAAGTATATTCAGCCTAATTATTATCTTATTTTAGACGTGTATTTTATTTCTATTTTTATTATATTACTATAAGTACATATATTTCATATAACTACACATAGAAAACATAATACTCAAATAATTCTCTTTATTTACTTCATATAAATGTTACAATTATTAACCATAACTATTACATAATCTTATTAATGCATAGCAATAAACGTAGGTGTTGCACTACAGGGGTTCACAATGATATTTTTCAACATTTAACTTTTCGAAAAATATTTTTCGTGCATCCGGGATAGTACAAGACGTGAAAACCGTTCTAGGAAAATATCTAAAACCTTGTATAAAGAACAAATTGATTAAACAATATTTTTTACTATCTGAAAATTGGTTTTTATAGTGAAAACCGGTTTCTAAATTGGTTTTTCAAACTAGTTTCACCAAACCACTACAAACCAATTGTTCGATTTCAAATCGGACCAGTTTCAACCAAACCAATTTATAAACTGGATCAGGTGCCATTTTCAAATCAGTTTCGGATGATGAAATGTTTTTGTGCACCTATACCAAAAGGCCTGACAACCTCTACGCCTAACTCGCCTAAGGTAGTCCACCTATCTTAGCATAACCAACATTTGCTAACTCACAACCCACCATCAGTGGACTTTTAACAATGACGACAATACCAACAACCTTCCTATAGTTTTTTTGGTATCATAAATTGTTTTCATCTCCTAATATTTGACCAATTAATTTTGTGGGCATATAAATTAATGAGTAAATTAGACGAGTTGTCCCTATGGTTTATGGTAGTTTGTGCGTTTAGACCCTAACTCTTTTTAAATCAAACGGTCCTTATTATATCTTTTTGTTTCATCTTTAGTCCCTAACATATATTAAAAAAGATATTTTGCCCTTATGTATATCTTTTTAATTTATGTTATTTATTATCACTTTAAATTAAAAAAGAAAAGAAAAATAAAGCCATGCAGCTAATGTTAACCTACACCGTAATAAAAGAAAAGTTGCTCGCCATCCCTATTCCTTCCTTCGTCTCGATACCTCTATCTCAATCTTGTCGACATATCCACAAGTTGCCGCTACATCCTATTCTCCATTTTAACTTAACGAGGGAAATGGATGAAAGTGAGAAAAAAGTAAATGAAATTGATGTTCCTTTTTTTCATTGAAGGAAGGAAGTGGAAGAAATGGAAGTAAAATTTTCCCTCCTAACTTTCCTTCCAATTTGGAAGGATTTGGAGAGAAATTAACAAAATGTTTAATTTTCCCTTCACTCTCCTACTCGGAAACACAAAATACAACTTTCTTACACTTTTCTTTCTTTTCTTTTCTCTCCTTACTTTCTTTCCATTTCATTTATTTTCTTTGTTAAAATCCGGGAACTAGGAACTAGAGATAATGACCTCCATCATCAGCACTCCCCTCTCCATCTCCATCATTTTCTCGCCAGAAAAACTCTACCCTTGAAGCCTCCCTACCTCTGTCGCCCCCTCTCTTAGCTCTCTATCCTTTACATATTGGAAAACAAACAAACCAATAAGTCACTATAAAAACTCGAACCATAATCATGGGCTTGCTTCATTTTGATTTGATTTATTTCATCTTTGAGAAGAAGTTTTCATAAACTTGATTTTTCGCAGAAACCACAAAATAGAAATTTAGTTTCTCCGATGATGGTGGTGACGCTTCTCAATTTTTGGTTTTCAATTGTTATAAAACATTATTCAATTTCAATTTGTAAGTTTGTTTTTCCATGCGATTGTAATCAATTTGAAACAAATGTTAATGGTGTCCAATGAACCTTAACATTCCTAAATTCTTTAATGGAGGTCATTTTGATTTGATATGGTATTTTCATATTAACTTTTAGGGTTAATGGTGACAAGGCAAGAAAAATAAATATCTGATGATGGGTTGGTCGAAGAAGATGACTCGATAGAGTAGGCTGAAAAGGGGCGGTTGAGAAGAGACGAAAGGTATGGTTTTAATCATGGTGGGCTTCATCGACGATTGCAGATGATGATTCAAGTGAAGAAGATGATGAACCTGGAACCCTCGCTTTTTGTTTGGATTTGAATCCTTCCAAAGTTTGGGGGTATTGTTGTTTCATCTAGGTGCATTTTGAAAGCTTAAAGATTCACTGGTCTAGCGAAAAACATATTTCATTGATTTTGATTTTCCGTTGGGTTTATCTTTTGCGGTTAACTAATGGTAGATAGTAGAGGTTAACTGACAACGGATGTGGTATCCTGTCAAAACTCTTGTTTTTGTAGGCTAGTTGTAGAAGATGACCGAACTAGATGGAGGTGACATAAAAATTATCGGAAAATGGAACCATATCAAACACCTTTTCCGAAAACTATGGTTGCAATGTGTGGGTTTATGGCAAGAAAAGGGGAGAGTTATACATGTTTCCGACGAAGGGATTGAATGGAAGGGAGGGAGAAAAAAGGAGTATGTGGCAGATGAAGTCGTCAGTGGTTTTGGAGTTTGAAGAAGATGATGGGGGAAGGTGATGGTGAGGGGTATGAGTGGGCCCCACCTTATTTAATAAACATTTTTAATAGATAGATAACAAATAAATAATAAACAAATTATAAAAGAAATACAGAAGGATAATTTAGTCTTTTAACATGCAACAAAAATATATAATAGAGACCGTTTGGGTTAAAAAATATTAGGGACCAAACACGTCAGTTACTCCAAACTACATGGATCATTCGTAATTTCCTCTAAATTAATTTATGACTTAGACTAATGTGTATATGTTTTTACTTAGACTAATCTTCATAAATGGTCCCTGTGGTTTTCAAGAATATCAAGCTTAATCTTTAAAATCATTTACCAAAGAAAAAACATCATAAATGGTCCCTGTGTTTTCCCAGATTCTGAAGTTTAGTCCCCGTGGTTTAAAAATCTCATAGATGGTCCCTGTGCTTTCAAAACTTTTGACAGATGGTCCTTATCCCTCACACCGTTAGAACCCCACCTTTAACCCTTATTTCATTAAAATAATATAAGGGTAAATCGGTCTTTTCACCTGTGCCCTCTTCTTTATTAAGGGAAATGATTATGCCACTGTCTTCTTCACGTCAAATCCCAAACACTCTTCATCACCCAAGAGTACAGTGACTTCGTCTTCAACATATCACTCTCATCCAAGAAACAAAAGTGGGGTTTAGGGTTTACACAGCACCAAAGGACAATGGTTCTGTCAATATGGTGTTTGCATGAAAAAAATGCGTGCTTGAAGGACTTGCAATCGAGACATGGTAAGATTTTTCATAAAAAAAAACTTAAGTTTTTGTTTCCTTGAATGTATTCGTGAAGATAAATCATCTTCTTTACCCTTTCTATTTTTGTGTTTGTAGAGGGATATGATAAATGTTTCACGTTGAAGATACACTATAGTGGTGTCTTCACCAAGTCACATGGAAGGAAATACGTCGATGGTACTGTATCATACGTAGATGACGTTGACACTGATTTATTTTCAGTCCATGAACTCGATGACATGGTTCGAGAATTAGGGTACAAAGGTGAACAAACTCTTTACTACCATTTTTGTATCCCTGGATTTCCCTTAGACTACGAGTTATTGCCTTTAGGTAATGACCAAGATATTCTTAAATTGGTTTCGTATGTCCCTAAGCACAAACTTATAAAGGTCTATATTGAAATTCGTCAGACTAGGGTAGCAAGTTATTTTAAGTCTCCTACCAAAGTTGTTATTGAGGAACTAGAACCTGAGAGTCTGTCACCTGAACTTAATAGAAAAAAACCTTGTAGAAGAGAAGTAGGATCGTGTAGTAAAAAGCTTGAGTTGGACCACCTTACCAACCATGTTGTTGACCAGTCACATGTAATAGATATGGATGAAAGTCAGGATCATTCAAAGACAACGAAGTAATGTCATTGATGTGAATGACAGATTGATCATGGGCCACATAGAAGAAGCGTGTAAGGGTAATTTAGGCAATCTTGCAGAGGAACCAATTTGTGAAGATATTGATGGACAACAAAGTGTAAGACTCGATGAATTTGAAGCATTTACAGATGATTATTCAACTTATGTTGACTTTGATGCTGAGTACAGTGTACCAAACGGTGAAGACAATCAAGTAGAAATGGAAATTCTATAGGGCATGGTAAGTGATGACACCTGAACTGCTGAACTCGGTTGATAACCCTCTGGCTGCTAACTGACAACTCTCTGAAATGCTGCTCCTATAGCTCCCTGAGCAACCAATACCAATAACAACATTGAGACTAAACTATCCTCCCGGGGTCAACTAAGTCAACTTTGGCCAAAGTCCTGGTCAAAGTCAACCTTCCTGATTGACTCTACTCGTTGAGTCAACCCGTCAACTCGTCGAGTTCTTATACTCATAAAACTCCCATAACACGACTTAACTCGTCGAGATGAACGATCTCTAAATTCCGTCTTGACCAACTCACTGAGTCGCCAACTGACTTACAGATCCGAAGCTTAACCAAAAGAGGTTGGGGGTCTGCGACCTGACTCGCCGAGTCCAAGGCAATCTTCAACAGACTCGCCGAGTTGTTCTTCCAACTCGTCGATTCCATGCCCATCTTTATATGACTCGCCGAGTCTCTTCAATCCTTCATCCATACAGAGGTTTTTTGAGCCATGCAGGGGCTCCAAACTGTAGTTCCACTCTTCTAGGGCATAGCCCCCACGTAAAGTTGCAAACTTTACATGAAACCAAGGAGTTAAAGGTCCAAATCACTCTAGGGCTAGGGCTTAAGACAAAAGGGTTTTACCAACAAATCTTTGACTGATGCTTTATGACATTTTAGACCAACAAAAGTCTAGACCTAAAGTAGCAACCTCAGATCTAAACTCCAAACCTAAAATAAATCTCAAACATACCAAAATGGCCCCAAAGCTCATCCATGAATAGATCTAGATGAAAAAGAGGGAAGGTAACAACTTATTACCTTCAAGATGTGCCCAAACTGAAATAGATTCTGGATCCACACCACTCTCTTGATGCAAGCCCTTTTGATCTTCAAGTTTCTTCCACTAGAAACAACTTCCAAAGCTTCAATCTTCCCCCAAAGGCCTCACACACACACACACACACGAGGTTAGGGTTTTCTGGTTCTCAAGGGCAATAATAAGGCTGAGATAAGGACATAAAGTCCTTTAAATAGGGTGCAACCCTCGAGATTAGGGTTTTTCTCATTCCAGCACCAACTCGTCGAGTCCAGCTTCCGACTCGGCGAGTTGGTCACTTAATTCGCGACCCAAAACCTGCTCCAACTCGGCGAGTAAGTATACCTACTCGTCAAGTCCCTTCTTCAATTTACACTTTAAGCCCTTAACTCAAACTTCTGAAATTCAGGATGTTACAAACGTCATATCATTCCAACGCCTGAAGAACGTTGTGACAGGCAGTCTGGGTCAATAGTACGGTTATAAAACTCACATGAAGTATTAAAACATTTGATTTACGAGGCTATCAAACGCTTTAGTGATTATATATATACATATATAAATCTACTTGCACTATTTTAGGTATGGAAAATACTTATGCATTCCGGTTTTTGGGACTTTTAAAACTACTATTCATTTATGGAAAATATAGGATTTTCTAGAAACAAACTCAGTTACTTTATACAAAAAGACATACAATTCTTATACAAAAACGCTTATGAACTCACCAACTTAATTGTTGACACTTTTTCAAAACTACTTGTATTTCTCAGGGATTCAGTAATACAGGTAACAACAACTTTTGGGGAAGGGACGCTAAGGCGTCAATTTCGAACTTATTTTATCATCATAATGTAATTTCTTTTGAAACATGTAATACAATCAACAATGTAACTTTTTAGATTATATTTATGATGGTTGTGTTTGCTTTCTTTAACATATATTCAACTGTTATGATACTACATGAAGTCATTCGCCCTCGAATGATTCCACCGTTCTGGTTTAGGGGTGTGACATATATATATATATATATATATATATATATATATATATACACACACACACACACAAATATTTATATAATAAAATCGAGTAAAATCATGTCATATAGGTTTATCCAACACATATTGCAGATAATAAGCGCATATAACATTTAATTATTTAACAACTTCATATTTATGTGTAAGATGAAAGTAACTATGCATTCACTTGATAAAAGTGGATGCCTCGTAATTTGGGCAAAACTTCACCTTAGTACTTTATCTTTTCCTCTAACGTGACCTAGGTACAAATATCACTAAGTCTTAGTCTTATATTCCTGGCGACTAATGATAGTCTAGATTCTTCACTAATCCCAATGCTACATCAAGATCTATCAAGTAAGGATCAACCAGGTGGGATCGTAATAGAGGTAGGGTCTGTTTGGTGTACATAGTATACTGTTTGGAATTCCCACTTTAAACACCTCATTAAATCCAACATAGACATCATCCCCGTAAGTAGATCAGTCAGTATAATGATTTGCAATTACAGTTAAATCTTATTTATAGGTTCATATTAACGACTGTGACTATAAATATTAGTTACACTAAAAGTGCTATAAGTGTAGCTTAACTTATAGAGGTTTTCCTAACAAAAGTCCTAAAATTGCACTGGAAGATCTCTGGCCTGATAGCTACTAGTTTTCGGTCTCTCGGGGACCTTAGTACTAACCAAAATACCCTAAATACCAAAAATTTTGAACTAGGGAGAAGAGATTTGAGAGGGATTGTGTGGAAAAGGTGTGGAGATCAAATGAGGGTTGGAGGCTATCTATAAGGTTGAAAATGACACTGCGCGCTACACACAGACCATATGTGCGCCATGCATCTGGCCTGGTCGACCTCCCAGCTACCGACACATGTCATCTTTTGCGTGGTGCGACGTGACGACTTCTAGAAGGTGCACGTTGCACCTTATTTGAGCGAGGTGCACTCGTGAAACTTCAAAAGTTTGTAACTTCTTCATACGAACTCCGTTTTTTACGTTCTTTATATCCACACGCAGCTATGATCGAGACCTACAAATTTCTTTAGACTTCGTTGGCTAATTATCACTTTATTTTTTATTTATTATTTTAGACGGCTTAGACTGCTAATCTCTGTTTAAATTTCATATCTTTTGCATACGACGTCCGTTCTCAACCGTCTTTATATCGACGGACTCCTATTAACGATATCTTCAACTCCCTTTTAGATTGTTTCAACTAAAAATCAACCAATCTAAAATCCGATTTCTGTGCTAACACAATTGTGCAGAAACTTTGAAAAATCATAACTTCCTCTCACGAATTCAGATTTGGACATTCTTTATATGCAAGCTCTCGGTTTTACGTCTACTGTGACTTTCGTTTAGATTTCTTAGGCTAATAAAAAACCTATCTAAAATTCAGTTTTTATGATATGCAGAGTCGTGTCGGTTTAATCGCGAAACTTCGAAGAAGCATAACTTCTTCATACGAAGTCGAATTTCGTAGTTTTTTTTATATGTACGTGATCCTTGTCGCATATACTATAAATCCAGTTAAGATTATTATCCTAAACAATATTCTATCAAAAATTTGTTGTATCGCCTAGTTGTGCAGCCCGAATATGCGGGCGTTACATCGACAGTAGGTAGGTGGCAAGGAATGGCGACTTAAAGCGGAGGAGGCGGCAGTCGGTGGCGACGTCGTTATCGGTGATTGAAAAACAAGGCTGGGAGAGCGAGAGAGAGCAGTGGGGAGAGAGGGCAACCCCCTCTCTCTATGTATAGGAATTTTTGGAGCACAAAATGTTGACAAGTGGCACCCCCTAAGCTTGACAAGTGTCACGCTCACAACACGACACTACCTCACCAAGATCTACATGCAATTTGACATCTCACATTTATTTGCACATTACTTCATTGTCCCGAAAATTATAGTTCGAAATATGTAAAAATAGTATTCTAACGAATAGTATAACTGTAACGACCCAATTTTCACGTCCAAAAATTTTGTTATATAACATTACATAAAAGCATTAATAGTTAAAACATTGTTTGATTAAACCATTTCACATCGAAAACCAAATTGAAAACCACAACATTCGATCAATCAAATATCAGAGTATCAATCCCAGAATAAACTCGTAACTGCGGAAACAAGAGAGTGTGTGTGTGTGACATGCTTCTACCGCGCCGACTCCTTTCCCCTAGCTGAGGAGGTACCTGA
Organism: Lactuca serriola; assembly: GCF_051521515.1. Taxonomy (NCBI): domain Eukaryota; kingdom Viridiplantae; phylum Streptophyta; class Magnoliopsida; order Asterales; family Asteraceae; genus Lactuca; species Lactuca serriola. The sequence continues at coordinate 71,487,050 of NC_136408.1, forward strand.
AACCAAAACTAAAAACCGTAAGCACGAAGCTTAGTGAGTTCCCCCACTGTACCACATACCATATAATCTCATATCATACACATATTGTCAGGCATATCTGGGTGCCCGACCTACCCCTTCGGCCCTCTCGACCGGATATTGCCTAGCATATCTGGGTGCTGGCCTCCCTTTCGGTCCTCTCAACCGGATACTTCCTAGCATATCTGTGTGCTGACCTCCCCTTCGGTCCTCTCGACCGGATACTGGGGAACTATTTCTCCCCTCTACTACTACTACATAACATGTATCACAATATCAGAATCTATCTAACATGGCTGGGTATGACTACCCCTTCGGCCCTACCGACCAGATATCTCGGAGACTATCTCCCCCTACTGTCACTAGCACATAGCATCATATCATACTAGCACATAAACACAACACAGGTAGTAGTAATCCCTATATGAATATCACAGAGACAATCATCTACATACAACTCCTATTGGTGGGCCGACATTGTGGCCGTAGACCCACCGCTACTGGAAGGTAACTCACCTCGAAGTAGCTGCTGATCTGATCGGAAACTGATTGTCTACTGCTGCTGTTGCTGCTCCGGAAATCCTCCGGTTGAAATTCCCACAACATACTCAATCAAACACTGCTAACTGACCTTTGGGTAAAATGACCATTTTACCCCTGATCATGCCCTAGGTCAAAGTCAGAGTCAACTTTCAGTTGACCCGACTCGCCGAGTTGGCTCTCCAACTCGCCGAGTCCCTACCCAAACGATTGTCCCGAATCCCGTTTCTACTCGTCGAGTTAGGCGATGACTCGACGAGTTCTCCTTTTAAACTGATATTCAAGTCCTTCATCCTACTCGCCGAGTTGTATGAACAACTCGTCGAGTTCATCTTCATCCGATGAACACTTATGCTAAGACTCGCCGAGTTGTATGAACAGCTCGCCGAGTCCGTTCTTGATCTAAGGAGATTGCCTTGAACTCGCCGAGTCAGGGCATTGACTCGCAGAGTTCCTCCATAGATGAGTTCAGCTTCCGACTCACTGAGTCACACCCCGTGACTCACTGCTCACTCGACACTACGAAAAGGGGACAAACTCGGAGACTTGCGAACCGACTCTCCGAGTTAGATGAACGACTCGCCGTCGTTACCATGCAACCACTAACTACACGGATTTGCTCGATTCCAGTCCATGCCATTCACAGATCTGGGTTCCTAGAGCATGAATCACACGTAAAGTTTCCAACTTTACGTGTAGATATTCACCCATAAGGGTTTTAGGGTTCAAAATGCACCCAAAAGGGTAGATCTAGGGTCTTCATGCAATGAGGGTCCATAAAGGCAACAGATCTGAGCTCCTGGAGCTCAACCATGCCTAGATCTAAGGGCCAATCAGCTTATTACGAAATAATTTGCACATACAAGCTTGGGGATTGCCTCAAGAATGACTTAAATGAAGTAATAAGCATATAAACAGGGGGAAAACGGGTTATACCTCAAAGGAACTGCTGAGAGAGCACAAAGATGCTTGGATTCCTTCCCTTCCTCTTGATCTACTCCCCTTTTGCCTCAAAACCTTCAAGAACACACAACAATTGCTTCAAACTCTCAATGAACAAGCTTAGAACGAGGGTTGGGAGTTCTGAGGGTGAATGGGGGCTGGCTTGGGGCGGATATGATGTTTAAATAGGGTGCAAACCCCTGAAACTTAGGGTTTCATCCAACAGCGGTGACTCGCCGAGTCCAGGATATGGACTCGCCGAGTCGCCAACTTAAACGTGTCCCGGGTCCCGTATCTACTCAGCGAGTCGGACTTATGACTCGCCGAGTCCAAGGCTAAAAAAGAGAGAATACTCAAATAAGATTTACGTACCAGGAACCAGGTGCTACAATAACTATATTAAATTTGTGTTTGAAGTCATTTGTCAGGGGATTTCGGTTTCAACGAATCGACTGTTTTTCATAAAAGTGTTATGACTTCAAGTTACGGTAATTTATAAAATAGAATCCAATATTAGAGTATTGTCTTATTCATGAAATATTTTCAAAATCACTTAACAAGATGCGTAGCTATTCCAACAAATCGTTTGAAGATTCGTTTGCGGAAAAGCCAGTATTGTGTTGTTTCATGTCGAACTTTTTTCGGGCAAAAATAGTTAGTTCCAAAATCAAATACTAAATTGACTAGTGATCATGGGAAAATTGTTCGGGATCAAAAATTCATGTTTTAAAGTACAATACATAGTGTTTGAACTTTGAAGTGACGTTTCCAGGCCTCAGATTGTTATCTGACAGTTTGTGTTCTTTAAAAGGTCGTAACTTTTGTATATAAACTCCGTTTTCAACGTTCTTTATATCCATGAAATCGTGTTCTCATGCTCTATCAGTCTAGGGTGTTATTCGTACATAATAATATTTAATACATAAATCTTATTTTCAATGCATTAATTAATTACTTATGTATAGTCCATGGGGAGAACTAGTAGGGGGGTTGTCAGACGCTTTGCCCCCCTCAATCTCCTTTACAATTCAAACTATTAGTTAAATAAATAATGAACCTATCACTAATTTGAAGCCCATGTCGGTTTTTTGTTGCTAAGACTCTTCAACCTTTTAAATTTCCAATTATTATAAAGAAAAATAATAAGGCTATACTATGACTAAAATTGAAGTACACAACTAAAATTCCACATTTATTTTAGTTTATGTCATTAATAGCTCTTTTAATTGCCGATTTACAAGTATATTAAGTTACTCTTTTCTTTTTATTCGTAGTAGTGGTTTAATTAAAAAAAATATAGTATTTAACTCCTTTTTATATGATTTTTTCTTAATCATTTTTATTTCTAATTTTTTCACTATTGTCCAAGACCTTTGGCGGGTATTAATATAAGCTCCCCCTTATCCTCAAATCATGGCTTCGCCCCTGTATAGTGGATAGAGTTTGTTTGACAAAGTTTTATATTCATAGAAGACTTGAGTGGTATTCCGCATGCATTTCCAAGTATAAAAACTTTATTTGCATTAAACTACATTGCATTAGGTCTATTACATGAGGTGTTTGTGGTGGTTTGACCGACGATCTTTGACCTAATTTCTTGATTGTCACATGTAGTTTCCACGGATGGTGCCATTTGATGCGCCTCGGGTTTCCGAGTCTAAGATCTATTGTTAACTTCTTCGCGTATGGATTATGTGACTAGCTCTTGTACCTGAATTGCATCATAAATCGTTACACGTTCATCGGGATGAACTCCCAGCAGAACGCCCCGAAGCTTAAGTTAGAAGACAAATATCAAATAAACCTCAAGGAATAGTGAATTTGATCAATGGTACATACCTTTGTTATTCGTTATGGCTTGCTTTTATACCTATTTTCCATGGGAAATAGCGGCTTGGACATGTCGAGGCGATAGTCTAGTCGCCATTAACGTTCTTGCTACCGAAGGTAGAAAATGTTGTACTTAGGTTGTGTAATTAGTCTTATCAATACGGATTCATGAACTGTTATGATTCGTTAGTGCATTACAACCTGTTTAACGACAATACTAATGTTTATATGATTTGATGTCATTCGTTAGTGTAACCGATTTGTTACTAGTGTAACCGATCTGATCATCTGAATGGTTCAGAAAGAGCATACTTGCAGTAACCTCGGTGACTCAATCTAAACCATGGTTAAGGTTCGGCGAGTATTGTTGTTCTCGTTCGGGATAGTATGCCTCTCTAAGCATATACCTCATTATTTATTAAGGGCATATATAAAATAACCAAAAGTTATAGGGGTGGAATGCAAATATCCCCACCTAACCAAAATCCGATTTTGGGCGCACAGTAAACAAACATTTCAGTTAAAGTATCTTCCCAATGCATTCCAAGTTCAGTTTTTTAACTTCAACATTCTACTACAATTAGCAGCAATACCATGTGGGTGGCTCCCCAAATTTGCCACTGATATCATTATATCGCCATCTCCAATTGCGTCGATCTTCCTAACCGAAACCCCTTTCCGATTGAATTTCAGTAGCCATGTCAATTGTCACCAATAGTTGCTCTATGCTCCCTCAGTTCTGCACAAATGATATTCCATCTTCAACTTCTTCTAAACCCTATCGCTTCAGTGCGAATCCGAGAACATGTCGAATCAGGTAACTCAATTTGAAATTCTAGGAGAACATAGAAATCCATTCGGCTGCTTCATCTGTGTTAAGTTTTTTTTGTTAAAGAGGTGATTTGGACATTCAATTTACTCTGTGTGGTGGCATGAATTACTTAAATTGATTACAAATTTTTTGAATCCGATTATAAGAGATTAGTTGTGGTTGTGTCGTATGATGAATGCAGATGTCAATCAACAAGTACAGATGAGAAGACGAATAAGAGTAGGAATGTTTTGGATAACGCAAGCAATTTATTGACTAATTTCTTGAGTGGTGGAAGCATAGGTTCCATGCCTGTAGCTGAAGGTGCTGTGTCTGATTTGTTTGGGAAACCTCTTTTCTTCTCTTTGTTTGACTGGTTTATAGAGGTACTTCTCATTTATCTTTTCATTTTTCTTCTCTTTGTATGATTAATTCATAAGCTATTAACATCTATGACACCTCAATGATGATTTGTTGAACAGCATGGCTCGGTTTATAAACTTGCTTTTGGTCCAAAAGCATTTGTAGTTGTATCTGATCCAATTGTTGCCCGATATATTCTTCGTGAAAATGCATTTTCATATGATAAGGTACAATTCTTAAGTTCTTGATTTTTTTTTCCTTCACTCTCTGTAATGATACTTGATATGTATCAATTAGGGTGTTCTTGCTGATATTCTGGAACCAATCATGGGGAAAGGATTAATTCCTGCTGACTTGGAGACTTGGAAGCAAAGGAGAAGAGGTAAACTGGATATTTATTAAGCCCTTTTTTGTATTGTTTAAAAATGAGAGTTAATTGTTAAGACAGGTGTCTGTTGATTTGTAACTTTTCACAGTTATAGCTCCCGGATTCCACACCTTATATCTGGAAGCCATGGTGCAAATGTTTGCCAATTGTTCAGAAAGAACAATATCTAAACTCGAGAACCTTCTAGAAGCAAAAAACTCACAAGGAGAACATGAGATCGAGTTAGATCTCGAAGCAGAATTCTCAAATTTGGCACTTGACATAATCGGTCTTGGTGTTTTCAATTATGACTTTGGTTCTGTCACAAAAGAATCTCCTGTCATTAAGGTCTAGTCATCATTCAATACATTAACAAATTTTATTTTTTCTAAAAAATAAATAATAAAATCTTTTTTTTTTTTTAATCTCAGGCAGTATATGGTACACTTTTTGAAGCTGAACATCGTTCTACATTCTACATTCCTTACTGGAAATTTCCTTTAGCTAGATGGCTTGTTCCAAGACAAAGAAAGTTTGCAAATGATCTCAAGATTATTAATGATTGTCTCGATGGTCTTATAAAAAATGCAAAAGATACAAGACAGGTGACTCTCATTAATAAAAGTATAAAACCCACAAATGTTTTTTTTAAACTTATAAACTTTTTGTTGATAGGAAACAGATGTTGAGAAATTGCAACAAAGGGACTACAAAAATCTTAAGGATGCGAGTCTTTTGCGTTTCTTGGTTGACATGAGAGGAGTTGATGTTGATGATCGTCAAGTAAGTCTGTCATGACTCATGTGTTAAGTGTTATCTCACTTTTTTAAATTAAAATAATAATTTTCAATTTGAATAATATTTTTTTAGAAATTTTATGTAACAGTTACGAGATGACTTGATGACAATGCTTATTGCTGGGCATGAAACAACAGCTGCTGTTCTTACTTGGGCTGTCTTCCTTCTTGCTCAAGTACAAATCAAACCAAAATATTACCATTTTGGACATTTTTGTAATTATCACTTCATTTTATATGTCTAAATTTCTTATTATTTAGCATCCAGACAAAATGAAGAAAGCACAAGCTGAAATCGATACAGTCATCTCAGAGGATGGAATAACTTTGGAGTCCCTTAAAAAACTAGAGTAGGTTTCGGGTTTTCCAAATGAATGTTACTTTTTCAATAAGTATATTGCTATAATTTATAATGATTACTATTTTTGTTGCACTTGACAGATACGTTAGACTCATCATTTCTGAGAGTTTACGTTTATACCCTCAGCCTCCATTGCTCATCAGACGTTCTTTAAAATCAGATATATTACCAGGAGGTTATAAGGGTGATAAACAGGGATACCAAATTCCTGCTGGAACAGATATTTTTATTTCAGTAAGTTAAAAATCAAACATTTTTCATAATCTTTCAAGTGGGAATTCAATTGTTCTTATGTAAAGATTTTTATTAAATTTTCAAACAGATATATAATCTCCATAGATCTCCATACTTCTGGGAGAATCCGAATGAATTTGAACCAGAAAGGTTTCTAGTTCAAAAAGATAACAATAATATTGAAGGGTGGGCTGGTTTTGATCCATCTAGAAGCCCTGGAGCTCTTTACCCAAATGAGGTTTTTACTTTTTATTGTTCTTACTTGATGAATTGTTGAAAGCGTGATCTAACAGATTCATGGGTGGTGATGTGATAACAGATTGTATCAGATTTTGCTTTCTTACCATTTGGTGGAGGACCTAGAAGATGTGTAGGAGATCAGTTTGCGTTAATGGAGTCGACAATAGCTTTAGCCATGCTATTATGGAAGTTTGATGTGGAGTTGAAAGGATCGCCGGAGTCTGTGGAGCTTGTCACCGGAGCAACCATCCATACTAAGAACGGACTCTTCTGCAAACTCAAGAACAGATCTCGCAGAGAAGATTGAATTCAGGTGATTTTTGTTGTATTATTGTAGTGAAATTAATCAAATATTGATACAGAAATTAACGAAGAAAATAGAAGAATGAATATCATCTCATCTGCCATTAAATTACAATACTATGAACACCGATCAAACCAGAAAACATCAATCTCAGCATCTCACCCACGAATATGAACAAATAATTGGAAAACAAAAACTAATAAACATACCAAAAGGTACAAGTATTGGAGCGCAGAGTACAGGTTTCTACTTCCATGGTCTAATGGACAAGACGATGATGGCGATGATAATCAGTAACAGAAGGATCGCATAACAAGTCCACTTTCGTGTGTTCTTTTGTTTCTTCCTGGCTTCATTCAATTGAACAGTTCCACGAGTCACGTACGAGTTGGCTCTGTTGACATGGTCCTCGATGTTATCGAGTTGCGCTCCTTGATGTTCCACAAGCACAGCCATATCCATGAAAACCTGATGAAGCTCCTTAAGGTTTCTCTCGATCACTGTAACGGCGTCGTGTCGTTCCTGAATTTCAAGCACTGTATCCATCACCTGTCCTCTTCCTTGCTCCTGAATCGCCTTCTGTAGAAAAGTCTCGCTTTGTCCTGTTGAGATTAGGTTATCGACCGTAGCTTCATCCGCGTTTTCGCCGGTGACGGTGTAGTACCTTCTCTGAACGGTTTCCCGGTGTTCGGCGGTCATTTTCTGACGGAGCTCGTTGAAGGACTTCATCGACGTCTGGAGTTGCTTACGGAGACCGTTTACGACGGAGGTTCGTGTCCGGTCGGTGGAGGTCCCCGGACCACAGCCGGGGAGATTCCGGTTGGATGCATTGGAACGGTCTAGGACTTCTAGACGATTCTTAATAAGCTTCGCTTTCTTCAGAGACAAAGCGACGTCGTTGTCCATCTTCGTTCGTAGGGTTTTGATGGATTTAGCGTTGTGTAGGGTTTTGCTCTCCTCGTTCGACGATTGAAGTTGATCGTGAAGTAACTCAAGACCTTTGAGCTCCTCCTTTATCGCCTCCACATCTTCAAAGAACTTGTCGAGGTTCGTACCGTCGCCATCGGCGGCGTTCCCCATCTCAATATCACCGTTGCGACCGGCGGAAAACGAGCGGGATAGAAGATCGTTCATCTTTGTCGCCGGTGTTTTCAAAATTCAAAAAAATAAAACACAAAATCAGAAATCAAAATCGTTCCTTAATCTGATCGATTGGAGAAAGAAAGAATTTGTGGATTTGGGAGAGGATTATGGGAGAATTATGTAAGGATTAGAACTGAAAAACGCGGTGGCGAATTGACTTTTCTTCCACGGCTGCTTCTGGTAGACTAGTCCAGGTCGTTGGAGGATGGCGGGACGAAATTTCAGTAACCCTCGTATTACTTTCAATATTTGAATATTTTCTTATAAACTTTTACTAATATAATTAGAAAACATCACAAAATTTATCTAATTTTTTGTTAAATAAATATAATCATTATCAAATAATATGGATTTGCGTTCACAAATTATATAACTAATACGACTTAAAGAAATTCGTGTTTGAAAAAACATATAATTTGTGATTGTTTAATTATCTACAGAGAAGATAGTCAATTTTACATCAAGTGTAACATATTTATTTATCATTTACCATTTTTAATTAGGTTGATTGACTTTTTACTCGACATCTAACCGTGGGTAAAAGCTTTTTGTGTTAATTTTTTCTCAGTTTGTTAACAATAAAATTTGTAAAGTATCACATGATTAGTGTCTAACTTCAAATTATCTAAATGACCCGATAAAATACCGACTTTGGGACTTGATTGGTTGTAAATAATTCGTTTTGTTTGATAATTACTTTTAGGATTATATTATGTAATAAAAAAAATAAATTTATCAGAAACACATAAACAGAAATTATATGGATGCTAATAGATTAATTAAGTCAAATGGAAAGATAATCTTTGCCAACCGAAAGATGTACTATTATGGTTGGCCACGAGAAGGATGATCGCCGCCAGGTTTGGCTTTTCGAATACTATATTGCTTCCTTCATTGTGAAAAAAGAATATCTCTTTTTGATTGTTCAAAAACTATATAATAATAATAATAATAATAATAATAATAATAATAATAATAATAATAATAATAATAATAATAATAATGTTTTTATAACTTTTTAATTTGAATTTATTTGTAAATATCGTTGTATGGTACTCGTTAAGTTTACTTTTTTGGTCCATAAATTCTGGATTGATAACAAAAGTTGTTGATCAATTTGTTACGTTAAAACTTTTGTTTTCGAAGTTTGCAACGTTATATTTCATACGTTTTGAAATCTCATGTCACGTTTGTTTCTTAGTTATTAACATTAATTTTTGAAGTTGAATATTAAAATCTGAAAACCGACTATGAAGCTTATGGGTAGCATTAAGTTCTATTCTTAGTATAAAGTTAATGAATTTCTAATGTACATTGATGGAACAACACTTACGTTTTAGTTATGATTATGCCCCCATTTTAGAAATGTCCATACTCCATACTAAATACTGATGTGTCAATGATGTTAACTGTTACATTATGATAATAAAATCTATTGCGTTTACGATTATACATCCGCATGTTTGCTTAATGCAACTATGTGTTTTCAAAACAATAAGTTTTTCAAAATTTATACTTTTCCTATGTTATTAACGACGTTATCTCCTTATACAAATTTAATCCTTTGGCCTTCATCCTCACCTTCTTCTCCAAATACAAACACGAAGTCAACCCTCTTTATTTTTGAATTCATGGTCGTTCAAGTTCTTTGCAGCGTAAATGAAATTTGAAATAAAGTTTTTCATGGGGTTAAATGGGTTGGGTGTATTAGATAATTATAAAGAAAAGAAAAACCGCATGTTAAATTTTTAAGTCGCATGTTTGCACCAGCCCAACAAACATAATTTAATCGCCATGTTTATAATTTTGTTATATACTAAATATTAAAAAGCACAGAAGCGGTTAAAACAAAAAAGTATAATTAAAACCCTAAACAGCAGCCGTTTGACTTTGCCTACCGGTGTTGACTATGTGGCTAATTTTCCAGACAACTTTCAGAATCAAGATTTTTGGAAAATATGTGAGCAATATGGAGTGGTTTCAAATGTCTATCTAATTATTAGAGATTGGTATAGAAGATTTGGATGTGTATGATTGTTAAAGGTGATTGATCAAGAAATGTTAGTATGAAACTTATGCGCCATTTGGATTGATAAAAATGGATCTACTGCTCAACATGTAATATGTGAACAAAACAAGCAAGTACAAGATCAGGAGATTATAAGGAACTCAAGGTCTTTTGCATCAGTTTTGAAAGGAAAGAAGGCGACACAAGGTGGTGGAGTAGCTAAAGGGTTAGGGAGGACAATTAAATTGGTGGAAAGGGATCTCTTGAATGTTTTGGACGCTTCATGTGTGGTTTTTGTTAATGCTTGTCATGCAAACTTGATTGCTAACCTTTACAAGGTGTGTAGGAAGGAAGGATTCCTAGATTTAGAGATTAAGAGGGTGTTTGGGAGTGCTTTTTTAACTAGAAAGTGTTTTTAGATAAAAGTGCTTATTTGCTTATAGTGGTGGTAAAAAAAGTTTTTTAAAAAGTGTTTGGATAAGCTTTTATAGTGAAAAAGTCAATAAGTTAAAAAGTGTTTGACTTAAAAAATGTATTTTGAAGTTATTTTGGCTGAAAAGCCATAAGCAGTTTCAAAAAGTCACGTTTTACATGTTTATTAAAAAATGTTTATTGAAGCTTATGGAAAAGTTATTCTGAAAAGTGCTTTTGAGTTTGCCAAACACTTTTTTTTTTGACTTATTAGTTTTTCAAAAAGTCAATAAGCAAATAAGCACTTTTCAACGCAATCCCAAACACCCCCTAATTATCTTAGTAGTGCATTGGTGTGGGGGAAGTCATGTTTATTGATGAAGATAAAAAAGAGAATGTATCTATGGGAAGAGTTTGCATCAAAACGAAAATCATGTCCTTGATTTATGAAAGAGCATGGTGATTATTGGAGATATGAATTTTGAAACGGCTTGGATTCCTATAATTGAAAAAAAGAGGAAGAAGAAGATGGGGATGGTGAAGATTGGAATGAAGCAAACTTCTATAAAAACGATTGGTGACACTGATAATATTGAAAGTAACGAGGAGGTAAAATGAGTTTTCTTTGTCATGTGGTGGTTTTGTGGCTTGTTAGGAATAAGACATTGTTTGGGAAATAACAAACTATGAACATCTTCAACTCACTCTCATTTTCCATTTTTTTTTCTCCTATTTCTTACCCCATTCCTCTCCAATCCTATCTCATTTATTCCTTTATTTGGGGGAAATGAATAGAATAACACCGTATTTGGTGTTATACTATTCATTTTCTCAAAAATGAAGATGAACTTTGAGTTTTCGGTTCTACTAATTATAATTTAAATGTATATTTAATACTTATAATATTGTCTTATATATTATATTATATTAATTAATTAATTATAAATATAAAGTTTATTTTTTGTTTATCAAAATCATATAAAAATTTAAATACATATTAAAATTTTAAAACACGGTAATGTATTTTATAAAAGCTTATACTTAAGTGTTATAAATATAAGCTTATTTATTTAAGACAAAACTGCAAAAATAGTCCCTGTGGTTTGCATTTTTTCAGGAAACAAGTCCAAACAGTGACTTTTTTTGATTCGTGGTCCTTTTGGAGTGGTTTGTATGTGAAAATGGTCCCTCCAAAAATTGAAATGACCATAATACCCTTGGGGTATTTATTTTTCATTTTTCTTTCATTTTATTTTTAAATTTAATATTTATTTATATATTTTAACAATTAAATAATAAAGGATATCTCTCTCTCTCTCTCTCTCTCTCTCTCTCTCTGTGGTTGACTGCGAAAGAAACCACCAGAGTGGTTGCAAATTCCGGCGAGATCGAAAGGGAAAAGAGCCCTCGTTCCCCTCTTCTTCCTCTGTTACCTGGAGCCACCTAACGCACCAGGATTGTCGAGAAAACACAACCCAGAACACCTCTTTCCTTGCATAATTGTTGGATCAGAAAAGAAAGAACAGTCTATCTCCCTCGCCACCGCAGATGACAGTGACCACCACAGTTGCCGCCGTTGATGAAGAGTAAACCCACAAAGGGTTGCCGATCTAGATGGACCCCCTTCTCCCTCCTCGCGATTTTTGATCCACCACTAGACAACCTCTCTTGCTGCTTCGTCAGTTCTTTTCTCAATCTGATGAAAATGAATGCGCCTCCCCTTTCTGAATTTTGATCCACCACCAACTAAACAAGATCATCATGATTTGGATTTAGGGAATTTCTAGAAGAGTACTTTGAACTCATAACAACACCATACAAGACCTGAACCCTCTTCTCGGGTTAACTTACCCCATCCATCACATTCCACCAATCCAGAACAAATCTCACCGATCAAAACCATCATCTGGGGTTCAGATTAGATTTAGGGTTCTTGAGACCAATCTTCCTAAGATCACAGTACTATCTCATAATCAACATCAACCTTTTCTGGATGAAGCTTTCATTCTGTTTGTAGTACCACCGGAAATCGAGATTTGGGTGTAGTAACATCGGCGATTTGGGTGTGTTCCTACTGGAAATCAGAGAAGATGAACAGGTGAGCAAAGAAGGGGAGATTAGTGATGGGTGTGTTTCCATCTGTTCTTGATTTTACGAGAGAGAGAGAGAGAGAGATAAGTGGGCCCAAATTAATTATTTAATTCCTTTTTTATTTAAATTAAATAGAAAAAACATAAAAAATATATCAGAAGGGCATTATAGTCATTTCAATTTTACGAGGGACCAAATTTACATACAAACATGGCCAAAAGGACCACGAATCAAAAAAAGTCGGGGTTTGGACTAAAACCCCAAAAAAATGCATACCACAGGGACCATTTTTGCAATTTTGTCTTTATTTAATAGTATTTTAATGAAAAAATATAGATTATATATTTGTTAAAACCAAATTATAGAAGGGGTATGGTTATATAAATTGGAAGAATGAAATATACAAGGAATATACTTTTTGGGGGTAAAAATAAGGTAAAAATGAAGCAGAGTTGACAATATTGTCTTGCAAGCTTATTTTTGGTGTTCTAATAGGTTTAAGAGGTCGTTTGATTGAGTTTTGTGGTTAAAGAATCCCATTTTTGCCATCGTGTAATGTCTTTTTGTGTACCTTGGTTGGTCTAGCTTTTTGCTATCAGGTTTTTCCCTTCTAATAAAATTCTTCTGCCGTTATAATTAAAAAAAAAAAAAAAAAAAAAAAAAAAAAAAAGAGGATGTGGAAACTTTCCATCATGTTAAAAGTGATAAGATGGATGAAAGAGTTGAAGATGTTTTTTCAAGGAGTTTGATGTAAGGCAATATGTTAAACAAAGAAAATACTTGAATCGGGAAATTTTGCAATTCAAGTAAAAACAATTGAAAAAGCTTTGCCTTTCGACATCAAAAAAAAAACATGTAGTCTCTTCCCTATCTTAATCTGGAAATTTGGCAAGATTGACTCATTACTAGTAGAGAGTCTAGAATAGAAAACCATATGGTTTACTAATTTTTCTATACAAATTCGAAAAATTTTATAGGTTAGATAGGTCCTAAATTTTTTAAAGGTTCCTAAAAAATTTATACGGAAATTTTAAATAAATTAAAAAAATTAGTGGATCCTATAACCCACCTTCTTTATACCTAAACTCGCCGCTGTTTCTACTTAGGAATTTATTTGTATTCATATCTCAAAGTAAGAAATACTCTCAAAAGAGTAATTTCTTAAACATTTCTTTAGAGTCAAACTTATATAAGGGGAAACAGAGAACTTTATCGACAGGGATGAAAAGCCGAAGTTATAGAGTTGTTCGCATGTATTATTTCTATAACTAGACGAATGCTCGCACGTTGCGCAGAAACACCTATATAGTTGAAGTCTTTACAAATTTTTTTTTTTTAATATAACAATAATGATGTTGTTAAATTTGATATAATAATTTGTATACTAAATTGATATAATATATTGATTATTTTGAATTCTATGATAATATATACATTTATTATAATTTCATAATCTCAATCGTTTGAATGACTTCTACCCGCGAGTTATACATGAATAAAATTAAATACAACAAATGGTTTAATGTTATTTATAATTGTTGTTATTGTTAATTAATTTTTTAAAATTTATTTGCTTAATGTTTTAATTCCTATCATTATGATTATTTAAAACATCAAACATTACTTTTGATTTTAAAAGTAACAATATAATCATTTATATAGAGTTATTTTTAACTATTGTTATTGTAAGTTATTTTAATCTACTTATTTAGAAACTTTTAACGATTATAAAAATATCTTTAGGAAATATTTTATTAAATTGACATTACAGTTTAGTTTTTGCATTCATCACTACAATTTATCACTTTTAACTATTTACAAAATATTATTTGGTTTTTTAATTGGAAAAGAAATTTATATTTAAGTTCACATTGTAATGCGTGATAACACCTATATCGTTAAAGTCTTTACAATTTTTTTATAAATATAACAGTAACGTTGTCGTTAAATTTGATATAATAATTTGTATACTAAATTGATATAATATATTGATTATTTTCAATTATACGATAATATATATATATATATATATATATATATATATATATATATATATATATATATATATATATATATATATAACTTCATAATCCTAATCGTTTGAATAACTTCTACCCGTGAGTTACACATGAATAAATTTAAATATAATATATGGTTTAATGCTATTTATAGTTGTTATTATTCTTAATTAATTTTTTAAAATTTATTTGCTTAATGTTCTAATTTCTATCATTATAATTATTTAAAACATCAAATATTATTTTTTGATTTTAAAGGTAACAATATAATTATTTATATTGAGTTATTTTTAACTATTGTTTTTTGTAAGTTATTATAAGATACTTATTTAAAAACATTTAACGATTATACAACTATCTTTAGGAAATATTTAAGTTAATTTGAGATTACAATTTATTTATTGCATTTATCACTATAATTTATCACTTTTAAATATTTACAAAATATTTTTTGCTTTTTTAAGTGGAACTGAAATTTATATTTAAATTGACATTGTAATGTTATATTTAAGTTTGCAATTTAAGTATTTTGTCCAAACTATTCAAAAGTTACATCTTTAAACTGATAATGGTTTATATATAACAACATATTAAATCTAATAAATTAAGTATAATATGTTAAAAATTAAAGCCATAACTTTATAAGTAGATGTATAGATATCACTTTAGTATTGAAATTTAGTTTATTTATGATTACACTTTAGGTTTGATATTTAATAACCTTATTAACCAACTTATAATCATTATTAGAAAGTCACTATAATTTATCACTTTTAACTATTTACAAAATATTCTTTGGGTTTTAAGTTAAACTAAAATTTATATTTAAGTTGGCCTTATAATGTTATATTTAAATTAATAATTTAAGTATTTTATACAAATTGTTCCAAAATTGTATCTTAAAAATAATAATGGTTTACATCCAACAATATATTAAAACTAATAAATTAAATATAATATGTTAAAAGTTAAAAACATAAATTTATAAGTAGAAATAAAGATATTATTTTAATATTAAAATTTAGTTTATATATGATTATACTTTAGGTTTGATATTTATTTAACCTAATTAAGCAAATTATAATTATTATTAGAAAGAAATTGAAAAGTCATGGGAGTTTCAAATGATTGTGGTGAAAGAAAAAATGCATGGGAGTTTCAAATGAATGTGGTGCTTGGAAAAATGCTTCCTTTATAAGTATATAATGATAGTAAGACAAAATTATATAAATGGTCCTTGTGGTTGAAATAATAGATCAAC
>NC_136408.1:75330288-75497788 GCF_051521515.1 Lactuca serriola
AACATTAAGGAGCTACAAATCGCACAAAAAAATCATTTTTGATCGTTTAATTTAAACGAAAAAGTTTATTGGGTTACATTGACATTAATTCTATCTATAACTGCTTAGAAGTTAATTATGGAAGATGAATTTACCTACTAATAATAACTGATAAAATAAATAAATAAATAAATATATTAATTTTCTTTTAAAATATATCATTTTGTTTTTCAAATAATTTTTTTGGCTAGTTTGTCATGGTTGATGGATTAAATTCCATAAATTTGATTGCCAAATTTTGTTTTTGACGTTCTTATTTCTTTCTTCATGCTCTTTATTTTTCAAGTGATCACCAATTTATTATATTTGATTAGTATTATTCATAATTATTTTATATTTAAATTACAAATAATTATATTCATGTAAATTTATTATTGAATAATTATTAATTATGAATAATCAAAGGAAAACCCTACAGCGTAGCCATTGACTCTAATTGCCGGTGCAGGAGTTTGATTTTTTTGACAGTAATCAACTTAGTCGATCTTCCCTGTTATTGGCAATCATACGGTGATTGCTTAATTCCTTCATTATTTAGTCATTATCATCTTAATAGGATATGAAAGGGACATTCTGTTTTGTTGAGTATTGATTTATAGAACCATGGTGATCTCCAAAAACTAAGAGTGATCAATGTGCAGAAAGTTGAAGGAATGTCAGTGTATGTAACTAATTTTCTAGACAAGTTTCAGAATCGTGATCTTTGGAAACTTTGTGAACAATATGGAGTGGTTTTAGACGTTTATATTATATCAAGAAGCTGATTAATAGTATGGGAGATAAATTTGTGGATAAATGAATATATTATCCATAAATAAAATATGTGTAATCCATAAATAAAATAAGTTTGGTAGATGGTTGGAAGACGAGGACGTTGGCGAATTTATGCTTGAAACATAATTCAGGAAACACATTTGGTTAGGATGGAGTTAACAAAATTTAAAGCACGATGAGGTAACTACCAATTTATGCGTTAAAATTTTGTACTGTACAATCCTGTAAAGCATAATTTGTTGTGTACGGAAAAAAAATTTGTTGTCAAGTGGTATTATGTCGGTTTGGTACAATGTTCTTGAAATAAAAAAATTAACGTACGGATAATGTTGTGATAGTTGAAGGGAAATGGATTTTTGAAAAGTTCAAATGTTACATGGCAAACGGTTAGGATATACAGAGTGGGAGGTTTTTATGTATCGAAGATGGCCACATCAGCCATTTATTACCTCCATTACTTTGTTACAGGCCTTAGGAAATGGTATGGAAGAAGTGAGGAAAGAAAAAGTATATATATATATATATATATATATATATATATATATATATATATATATATATATATATATATATATATATATATATATATATTGGAAACGGCAAATATATTATAGAAAAAGGAACCCCCCTAGCAAGGAGCTAGAAGAGGGACCAAAAATAGAAAGACGTACAAGTGAATTCAAAATTACAAATCATAAAATGGAGATGTCACCCAATCCTCCCAACTACAAATACCTCTATTGCCTCTATGTTTAATCCAATAGAAAGTCATAACCTTAATACATTCCAAACCCCTATGGACAGAAATACCCTCCATGTGAAATAATCTTTTGTTTCTAAATCTCCATAAATTCCATAGCATGCCATAGCAAATCACGATGAATCGTTTCCGTTTCTTTTTGTTCCCACCCCAATTGCTAGCAAAGTGTATCAGGTCACTGATGGTTGTGATAGAATCATGTACATTAGCAAGCCCACACCAACTCCAGATGTAGGACCTGATCATGTGAGCAAACGGACAGTTGATTAACACATGATCAACACATTCAGGACTACCAATACATGAACAACATAATGTTGAGCTGACTGCAATACCCCTCCGTTCCAAGGCTGTAGCAGTTGGAATGCGTTGTTGTGCAGCACGCCAAACAAGACATATAACCTTAATCGGTACCAATTTGCTCCATGTAATAACAGGGGCAACTGGGTAAACCATGTGCAGCTTGTCTACTAGCTGTCGGACAATGGCCACCGAAAATATACCATCCGATGACAGTTTACACCTCCATTGGTCCATCCCAGAGTTTAATTGAACGTTAGAGACATCACGAATTAGATCATTAACTTCAGAGTCGAGCCCTCGAGTAGCAGGTCTAACTTTCCACTTCCATTTGTGATTCATACCTCCAACCCTATCTACAACCATGCACCTTTTCTGTGATTCCAATTCGAATAGATTGGGATATTTTGATTTTAGGCTGTTACCACCTATCCAATGATCATACCAAAATAGAGTATTGTTCCCTGACTTGATGTTGATACCAAACAGATCATGAATCTCAATTCCAAGCTTGCCAAGACATTTTTTGATGCTGGAAATATTATTCCATACACCAACATACTTTTGTGAAGATAAATACTCCATCGGTTTATTCGCCAATTTATGTATACCGGTTATTACTCTAGCCCACAGAGAATGTGCTTCGTTCTTCAGCCTCCACCACCATTTCACAAGTAAACCAATGTTTAATGCTTGTATGGATCCCACTCCCAGTCCCCCATCCTTTTTAGCAGCCAGGACCTTGTCCCAGGAGACCCAGTGAATTTTCGTTTTATCTTCACAACCTCCCCACAGGAAGGTACGACGTATCTTTTCTAGTTCTTCAATTACACCTGCAGGAGCTCGAAATAAGGATAAAAAATAAGTAGGTAGATTACCTAGCACCGATTGGATTAGAGTGAGTCTTCCCCCAAAAGATATCGATTTAGCCTTCCATAAGGATAGCTTGGAATGAAATTTCTTAATTATTGGCTTCCAATTCTTTTTTAAATTCATATTGGCCCCAACCGGCACTCCGAGATAGTCGAATGGAAGGTCCCCTGCCACGCACCCAAGGAGATTAGCCCAATTTGCAGATTCAGTTGAGTTAACTCCGATTCCAAATACTTTCGATTTATGAAAGTTAACTTTGAGACCCGAAGAGATGTGGAAACATCTAAGAATGCGCGCCAAATTTTTTAGGTTTGATCGAGACCATTCCCCAATAAACAGAGCGTCATCCGCATAGAATAGGTGAGACAGAATTGGACCATTTCCAGGGATTTGAGCACCCTTGAAGATCCCTTTATCACAAGCCGTTTTAAGAGCCACATTCAAACCCTCCATAGCGATAATGAACAGATACGGAGAGAGAGGGTCACCTTGACGAACTCCCCTAGATATCGGGAATTCTTTTGTTGGCGAACCGTTGATGATCACCGATGCTAAAGACGAATTCAGACAGCCCCGAATCCACGACCTCCATTTGTTCCCAAAACCCATTTGTTCCATTGTTGAATCAAGGTATTGCCAGTTTACCGAGTCGAAAGCTTTATCGAAATCTACTTTAAAAAGAAGAATATTTTTACGTGCTTTCGCAGCCCATGAACACACCTCATTAACCATGAGAGGACCATCAAGTATACATCTTCCGTCAACATAAGCAGACTGCACGTCACTTATCAGGTCACTAATAACCGTTTTCAATCTGTTGGATAATAGTTTACTTATTATTTTGCATAAGCATCCGATCAGACTAATAGGGCGGTAATCATTTAGAGAAAGAGGGTCCTTGATCTTAGGAGCTAGAGTAATGAAAGAGGAATTGCATCCCTTTGCTAATGAGCCAGTTTCCTCAAAATGCATAACAAACTTCATCACGTCCTCGTTAATGATATCCCAGTACCTTTTCATGAATTTGAAGGTGAAACCATCAGGTCCCGGGGCCTTATCACATCCACAGTCCCAAACCGCAGCTTTCACCTCTTCAGGGGTAAAAGGGGACTCAATTCTGATGGCATCCATCATAGAAATTGATTTGAAGTTTGGATTAAAAACTTGGGACGAGCCAAATGGGCATCTGTGAATTTGTCATGAAAAAATCTGTATACTTCCTCCTTGATCTCATTGACTCCAGTCGTCCATCGACCATTAATCATAAGGCCATGAAGCAGACTCCTTCGATTCTTACTGTTAATGTACCCATGGAAGAATTTGCTATTTTCGTCCCCATCCATGGTCCATTTGATGTGCGTTTTCTGTTTGAGATCTAATGCCTTTAGGCGATCCCATTCCGCTATCTTCTTTATCCCATCAGACCAACATTTCAGTTCATCTACTGAGAGCGGTCTAGACTCTGCAACCTTTTCCAGGTCTTTCACCACATCCTTAATGACAGCTACTTCCACCCTTTCTTATATATATATATATATAAAGAGAGAGAGAGAGAGAGAGAGAGAGAGAGAAGAAGGAAAGAGATTGTGGCGGGGCATGACTAACATTCAGATTCTTGGAGGCATTATAATATATTATATTTTTGAATTTTGAGCAGTGTCACGTCGTGGTGAAGGAATCACGCGACGTGGCAATGGCCGCGTTTTACGGATTTTAAATGGTCGTCATGGCGTGGCAACCTATGGTCACGGCGTGGTAGTTGTTTAATTAGAAACACTAATTTTCGGGGTTTGTGCCGTTTTTAAGGGAATATGAGGGCTAGAATTGCTCACCCTCAACCTCCATCACACTCTCTCATCCTCCAAGCAAACCCTAACCTCCACTTTTGCTTTCTAAGCCTTTTGTGTTGATTTTTGGGGATTTAAGAAGAAGGAGGTGACTTCTAGGCCTAGATTCAACAAGCAACTCTTCTTATCATCTTCTTGTGTATCTTCTGGACTCTTGTAAGTCCCCAAGTTCCAAGCTTTTTCTTTTAAAGTGCATAGATCTAGGTTTTTATGCCTTAATCTTCATGTCCTTGATTATTGGGTGGTGAGATCTCATAAAGTTTGCAACTTTATGAATCTCTGCGTCATTTTGAACCTTAGATGCTCTGGATCTGAAATAGCATTGAGTTTTACCATCATGCATGGAAGATTTGGCCAAAAAACCTCATTTTGGCCTAATAGAGTCCAAGACATGCATGTCTAGAAAGTAAGGATTTTTATGTTGTTATTTCATGCTATAAATGTTATAGAAATAGGGATCTAGTTCTCTTCAAGAGAAATTGCTTAATGGGTTAAGCCAAGCTTTGTTCTTCAAGAGATATGTGGCTATTGGTTATGTGATTAGATTGGTAGATTCGTAGGACTACATGTGTTTGCTGTTTATTGATTGGTAATGTTTATATCGATATTTTGTTATGGTTTACTAGGTTGAGGCGGACCAGCTGATACTGAAGGCAAAGATATCCAGGGCAGTCAAGATAGATTGAAGGCCTGCGAGGCGGTCTAGTCAGGCCGTAGACCCGGAGAGCGGTCCAGATAGGTTGAAGGTCTGGTGCGACGATCTAATCATGTTGAAGGCTCTATATGCATGTTGTTGTTTGTTATGTTATGTGTTGGTACTTAGGGGGCACTCACTAATCTTTGACTTACAGTTTTAGTTAATGTTTCAGGTACTTCATAGGACCGTAGCAAGGCAAAGGCGTGATCATACACATCCTTTGGTTTTATGTTATTTCGATTTTGGGATACTCTGATTGTAGAAACACACTTTTGAAACAATGATTTGTAAACATTTATGGTTTTGGGTTATTTTTGAAAATCTAAATTTTTTTGTGATTTTTGAGATGTTACAATGATTGTGACAACTAGAGCTCACAATTAAGCAAGATGGGGGTGGTGTTGGGAGGATTCATACGCATGACTTTAGGTGCCAAGTCAGCTAGCATGTGACTTTCCTACACCATTCCATATAGCCTTATGCTCTTCAAGAGGAAAGTAAGAAGGTATTGTTGTGGGATTATATTCAGTCTTTTATGAATTGTAAGTCAGGGTTTTATTTTGGGTTTTGGGACTTTAACACGGTTAGAGAGAGAAATGAGAGGTTGGTTCAGTGTTCTCTCAATTTTTGACTGATCAATTTAACAACTTTATTGAAGATATGACTCTTGTTGAGGTGTTGTTGAGGTGATGATGCGGGTTACTCATTTTGTAACACCCGCAGATTCAGGCTAGTAAATTAAGATATAATAAGCGTTAAAAATAACTTTTTGATAAAAAGATTATTTAGTATAAATAATCTTAACCAAGTATGGCACAAGGATTCCGTACATATAAAGAATGCTGAAATTCGGCTTCATATGAAAAAGTTATGCTTCTTCGAAGTTTCGTGATTCAACTGACATTACTCTGTGAATCGTAAAAAGTAAATTTCTGATAAATTACTTTTTAGCCTAAGATATCTAAATAAAAGTCGTAGTAGTCATTAAAGTGAGAGTGTACGTATGAAGAACATCCAAATCTGACTTCGTGAGAGAAAGTTATAATTTTTCGAAGTTTCAGCGTAGCAGTATAAAGCTCGCAAATCGAATTTTAGATCGGTCGATTTTTAGCCGAAACGGTCTAAACGATAATTTAAGGTCTCGTTAATAGGATTCCGATGATATATAGACAATCGAGAACGGACGTCGAACGAGAGAATTATGAATTTTTAACGGACTTTGACAATCTAAGTCTGTTAAAATATAACTTTAAAAATAAAGCCAAAATTAGCTGATGGAGTCTAAATGAAAGTTGTAGATCTCGTCGATAGCTACGTGTGGATATAAAGAACGTCCGAAAAGGATTTCATATGTGAAAGTTATGAATTATTGAAGATCTGTAGTTTTACCTGCGTTTTTACTTGTTGCCTACGCAAGGCCACGACGTGGGGAGGATCCTAAACAGCCTATAAATAGATGATTTTACCTCATTTATTCATCACAAATAACTCCTAAACATCCCTCATTTTCCCTTAGTTTTAAGTATATGGCGAAGCTCTGAGGTCCCGGAGAGCCCCACATCTAGTAGTTAACAGGCCAAAGTTTAAGGCTGCAAACGAGTTGAGCCGAGCTCGAGCCTGACCAGGCTCGGGCTCGGCTCGTTTAACTATTTATAGGCTCGATCTCGAGCTCAGCTCGTTCGAGCCTTATGGTACAAAGCTCGAGATCGGCTCGTTAAGAATTGTATGGGCTCGGGCTCGGTTTGGGCTCGGCTCGTATACGGTATACTCTAATTTCCTAAAATGGTATTTATTAAATTATTATTTATTTTAATATATAAAAATAAAAATAATTTTTTTATTATATATATGTAGGCTCGTTTAGGCTCGCGAGCCTAATCGAGCCAAGTAACAGAGGCTCGAGCTCGAGCTCGTTTAATAAACAAGCATAATATTAAGCTCGAGCTCGGCTCGGGCTCATTTAAAATCGATCTCGAGTCGAGCTTTTAACGATTCGATCTCGAGTAGCTTGGCTCGTTTGCACCCCTACCAGAGTTTTGTCAGAGTATTGATAACGACCACAAGCTATTCAAGACAAGTCAGGTCAAACATGAACAGACTTGCAACCTGTAGATGTTTATTAGCCATACACTGACATGTTTACTACCTGTAGGTGTTAATCAATTGTACACGGGCAGGTTTACAACCTGTAGGTGCTAATCAATTAAGCATGGGCAGGTATATAACTCGTAGGTGTTTTTAATCAGACATGGACATGTATACAACCTGTAGGTGTTAGTACATTATCTTGTCGGTAGGTCCACGGTCTGTAGGCATTAATGAGCCATACACGGACCGGTCTTCGACCTATAGGTGTTACCAAATTATACATGGGCACGTCCCCAACATGTAGATGTTAAGGAACCTCATACAGACAAGACTACGAATTGTAGGTATGAATGAATTATTCATGTGGGTACTCCATTCACTCCATGATTATCTTATTAGCACATATTGCTAATGGACATGTGAAGCATAATTGTTCACTTAGAGATCATTTCGGATAGATCCTTTGAGATCGTCAATCTAGGTCATGGAGTAAGAATAACAGGAATGGGTAATCAGGTAAATTGTTTGATGTAAATTATATAATTGTAACAAACTGATTATAATATTAGGGTTGAAAACCCTATGTACTCATCATGTTTCTCAACTTGAACCATTCAGTTTATTTGAATCACATGTTATTAAATAAAGATACTCAAATAATGATGTATAAGAGATTCAATGAGAAGTAGACCGTTAGTATATTGATACATTGTAAGTCTCCATTTATACTTATGTTTCTGTATTGATAATGATATCCCGAGTTTTATAAATAAAACACATCTCTTCAAACATGCTTTGATAATATTATTATCATGTTTTTGGGACAAATTCTGTATAAATAATCTTTTCAAAAGAATATTCTGAATTTAATAAGCATAAAAAATTGGTCTTTTCTAGCCATAAAAATGGGGATGTCACACATTTACTCGTACTAGTAAAATTGCTGGTAAACTGAGTAAATTTGATAGATTTTTAGTGTCAAAAGATGTTAGGGAGATATTTCCTAACTTGGTTAGTATGTCGTTAGACATGGTGGTATCGGATCACTGGCCTATTATTTTGAAGCAACAACTTGTGGATTATGGACCCGTCCCTTTTAAACTTTATAATTCTTGGTTTGATAGGGATGAGGTGGCCACTGCCCAAGATAGAATGGAACAAATTCTAAAAGTAAGAAAACTTCGACAAATATAAATGCATGATTTGGAAGATGTAACTCAAAAAGCGAGAACTAAATGGGTGGTTGAGGGTGATGAGAACTCTAAATACTATCATAGGATATTGAAAAGAAATAGAAGACAGATGATTTTTCGCCGGTGGGGGGGGGGGGGGGGGTAAAAAGAAGTAGGGAGTAGGTGACGAACTAGACTTTTGTAGAAAATCAATTTTTTTCAAGAGTTTAAAATGAAATTTCAACGGTTTTTTGGGTGTTCCAATTCAAACTCGGAGTCCTCAGTATCCATCTCTTGATCAACAACAAAGAGACTTTGTGGAGGTTATAAATCTCCGGGTCCGGATGGTTTTACTTTTATGAAAAAATATTGGGATTTAATGGAGCACGATTATGGAATATATATACGATGGATTTCTATGAGAAGGCAAAAATTCATAAGGGTTGCAATACTTCCTTTGTCACTCTTATTCCTAAAGTTACCAGTCCATTGTTAGTAACATATTATAGACCTATTAGTTTATTTGGAATACAATACAAGGTTATTGACAGATTGGTTGTGGATATTGGTTTGATTTGTTAGTATGGAGCAATATGCATTTGTTAAAGGTAGGATATGTTAGATGGTCTAGTTTTAATTAAGGAGTTGGTGGATTGGTACAAAAATAAGTAGTGATGTATGATTTTTAACATAGTTTTTGAAAAGGCTTGTAATGATAAGTGGGTCAAGTGGATTCAGTCTTGCATTTCTTCGACTGCTTCTTCGGTTTTGGTGAACTGGAGCCCGACTTTGGAGTTTCATTTTAAATGGGGATTGATACATGGGGTTGCTTTGTCTCCTTTTTTGTTTCGTTGGAGATACAGTTGCAGTTGATTTAATGCACAAGGTTAAGGTTGGAAATTTTAACCTCAGAATCTATCATTTATTTTACGTTGATGACATTTTGTTCATTGGGAATGGTCCAACATAAACATGCAAAATATGGTGGCGGTTCTATGAGTTTTTATATGGTCTTAGGTTTGAAAACAAACCTTTAAAATTCGAATTTTTATGGGGTTTGTGTCAAGCTGTAGGAAATGGAGCAAATGGCATAAATTACATGATGTACAATTTTATAGGTTTCCTTTCAAATATTAGGGGATACCGATTAATGAAAAGATGGATGTTGTTTTAGGTTGGAAACCTATCGTTGATATCTTTTGATCTAAACTTTCTTCTTTGAAGACTGAATTTCTCCTAATCGGTGGTCGTTTGACGTTGTTGAGTTTGGTTCTTGGTTCTCATAGTATTTACTTTTTTTCTATTTTATTAATGTCAGTTCAAGTAAAAAATGCTAGAGTTCATGAGAGGTAAGTATTTTTTTGGGGTGGTGAAGATCAAGAAAGAAAAATTCATTGGATAAAATCAGATCTTGTCTTAGCTTCCAAGGATAAATGTGGAATTGGAGTTGGTAGTTTAGAATGGTTTAATTATGATTTACTTCAAAAGTGGCAATGCATATTTTTTTAAAGACAGAGATGCTATTTGCGTTAGGGTGATCTCGGTTTTGCAAGGCTTACACGAAGGTTTTGATGGTTCTTGGCTCACAACTCGATCAGGGGTTGTTTAACCAAGAATTGTGTATGCGGCTTCAAAAATACATGATAGAGGTATTTCCCCTTTTAATCATCTAAAAAAAGTATTGGTCATGATGTGAGAACTAAAATTTGGAGTGAAGTGTGGTGTGAGAATGAAACTTTTATGACTAGATTTAATAGATTGTCCATATTAGAAAGTCACAAGATGACTTTTGTCAATGAGTATTGGGATGGTCAAGCTTGGGTTTTAAGTTGGAGAAAGGAGATTAAAGGTAGGGGTTGAATTGGAGCAATTTGTTCAACTCCAAAATCTTTTTTCAGATGTAGTGCTTTGGATTCCCAAGATAAGTATGTTTGGGAATTAGATAATTCTGAGATATTTACAGCCACTATAAATCGAATTAAAGGACATATGTTGTCAAATGGTGGGGGAGAAATTAGGTGGACTTCTTGTGTCCAAGAAAAGTAAATATTTTTGCTTGGAGACTTATGTTGAACAAGATACCTACAAGAGTTGCCTTGGATAAGAAAAGGGTTGATATCGCTTCGATTCTTTGTCCCTTATGTTGTAAAAAAATGAAGATCTTCCTCATTTGCTTCTTAAATGTGAGGTGGAAAATAACATTTATAGTGCATTTAGTAGATGGGTAAACATGAATTTATTGGATTTTTTTTAACATTAAATCATGTTTTTAACCGGATAGATTTTTTTGGAAACGGAAAATATATTAAGAGGGGAGAGCCTCACCTAACAAGTAACTAGATGAGGATCCCAAAAACAAACGTACATAAGAGTATAGGTTTTACACACCAGTAAATGGGGACACTAACCATTCGTCCCAATTACAAATTTCTTTCCTACCCCTGTGTTTACACCAATAAAATACTATAGTCTTAATACTTCCGATCGCCTGGATTATAGAAACTCCTTCGTTGTCAAACAAACGTTTGTTCCGAAACCTCCATATACACCATAGCATCCCATAGCATATGATTAATAGTCGTTTCCTTTTCTTGGGACAGCTACCCCACGTAGAAATGGCATGAAGTAGATCTCCGGTAGTCCGTAAAGAGCAATGATCAAGTGTTACTCCGCACCATCTCATAATGTTCTCACGAATTCTAGATGCAAACGGACAGCCAACGAGAACATGATCAACATTTTCCTGTTGTCCAATACATAAGCTGCACAACAAAGAATTGACCATAATACCCCTCGATATCAACTCAGCAGCAACATGTATTCTGCACTGCGCAGCCTTCCAAATGAAACATAAAACCTTAATGGGAACTACTTTGTATCAGTTAATTGTCAGGGGGCCCAGGACAGGGCTGGGGTGTTTATATAGGATTTTCCGAACTGAACTAACAGTATACCTGCCATCCTCTGTTAGTTTACATTTGTAGTAGTCATTCCCATGGGTAAAACGAACACCAGAGAGGTCACTGACGAGATCCTGGACAGCAGACCCAAGGCCAAGTTCAGGAGGATGAGACTTCCAATTCCAAGAGAAGGTTGTCCCAGATATTCTATCAGCAATTGAACATTTCTTCCTGGCTTCCAAGTCAAATAATGAGGGGTATTTGTCTTTTTAAGTTCCCTGAACTTAACCAAGGATCGTACCAGAATAGAGTTTCATTCCCAGATTGCACCTCCATCTTGAATATATCATGAAAACCTAATCCATGCATCGCCATTTGATTTTTAATTTTTCCGATGGTGCTCCAGACCCCACTGACATTCCTATTAGAAAAGTATCCAAAAGGCTTGTTTATCAGATTGTGAATCCCATGTATTACCTTAGCCCAAAGATGTTGCCCCTCATTTTTTATAGGCCACCACTACTTTATAAGTAACCCAAAGTTTAGTGCCTGTATCGATCCCACCCCTAGTCCGCCTTCACTTTTGGCAGCTAGGACTTTTTCCCAAGCCACCCAATGTATTTTCCTCTTATCCTCACAGCCACCCCATAAGAAGGTTCTTCTTATCTTCTCCATTTCGTCTAGTATTCCACTCGGGGCTTTAAATAACGATAAATAGTATGTGGGAAGATTACCGAGGACATACTTAATTAGAGTTAGTCTGCCCCCGAAGGAGAGGGTTTTGGCCTTCCATAATGATAACTTTGAATGAAATTTCTTTAATATTGGCTGCCAATTCTTTTTAAGATTCATGTTGGCACCAACTGGGACCCCAAGGTAATCAAACGGCAGCACCCCAGCTTCACAGCCCAATAAACTTGCCCAATTCGATGTTTCTTGCGTGGAGGATCCAATACCAAAGACTCTTGATTTGTGGAAGTTCACCTTGAGGCCTGATGATATATGAAAACACCTGAGTATACGTGCCAAATTTTTGAGGTTAACTCTATACCATTCACCAATAAACAACGCATCATCCGCATAAAATAGGTGAGATAAAGTTGGTCCATTTCCAAGAATTTGAAACCCTTTAAAGATCCCCTTATCCCTGGCAGATTTGAGAGCCACATTTAAGCCCTCCATGGCAATAATGAATAAGTATGGAGAGGGGGGTCCCCTTGCCTCACTCCTTTAGAGATAGAGAATTCTTTAGTTGGAGAACCATTGATAATAATGGATGCCCTAGAAGACTTCAAACTTCCCCGAATCCATATTCTCCATTTGTTCCCGAAACCCATCTGGCTAAGGATTGAGTCTAGGTATTCCCAGTTCACTGAGTAAAAAGCTTTGTCAAAGTCAACTTTGAAGAGCAGGACTCTTTTTTTGGAACGCTTCGCCCATGAACATATCTCATTGATTATAAGGGGACCATCGAGTATACATCGACCTTCTACGTAAGCAGATTGTACATCGCCGATTACCCCACCAATGACAGTCTTCAAACGAATTGAGAGTAGCTTACTTATGATCTTACTAAGGCACCCAATTAGACTAATTGGACGATAGTCGTTCAGGGAAAGAGGGTCTTTAACTTTAGGAACTAATGTGATGAAGGAAGAATTACACCCGCCGGACAAGGAACCATATTCTTCAAAATGCCTCACAAAATTCATCACATCGAATTTGACAGTGTCCCAAAAAAAATTTAAAAATTTAAAAGTAAAGCCATCTGGTCCAGGGGATTTTTCGCTGCCACATTGCCAGACCGCAGCTTTCACCTCCTCCAAACTGAAGGGAGATTTAATCCTAATGGCGTCCATCATTGGTAAAGTTTTGAATAACGAATTTATGAACTTGGGACGAACGACATGGTCTTCAGAGAACTTTTTTTCAAAGAATCTCAGAACTTCCTCTTTGATAAGGTTGACCTCTATTGTCCAACGACCGTTAATCGATAGGCCATGTAGGTGATTCCTCCTATTTTTACCGTTGATGAAGCCATGGAAGAACTTAGTGTTTTCGTCACCATCGATAGTCCATTTAATTCGCGCCTTCTGCTTTAAGTCCATGGTTTTTAATCATTCTAACTCCGATATCTTTTTGATGCCACCATTCCATTTGCATGTCTCCAAAATTGTGAGAGGTCTCTCTTCTGCCAGCTTCTCAAGATCCTTTACCAAAAGTATTGACTCATTCAGCTCCTTTATTTCTTTTTGACTTTCTTCCTTCCTCCACTTCCTAATCGAGTTCTTTAAGAACTTCAGTTTGGCAGCCAAATAAGCATCCGGAGTACCAAAACCATTGAAACGACTCCATGTATCACTTACCAGCTGATCAAAACCCTTTATTAGTAACCAGGAATTAAACAACTTGAACGGAATCGGTCCAAAGTATGCAATAGCCGATTGTAATGTGATGGGGCTGTGATCGGATAATTCACGGGGGTGGGCAGTCACAACACTAAGGGGGAAGGAATTAAGATAATCCGAGCAGACCAAGAATCTATCGAGCTTACTTAGTTTGGCATCAGTGCCACTCATGAAAGTATACTTTTCACCGCCCATATTATACTCCTTTAGATCCGCTTCTTAAATGAACTTATTGAAGGCTGAGGCACTGGAGGGGCAAAACATGGATTGACATCTTTCACTAGGGTATCGAACAACATTAAAGTCGCCAAACACAATCCACTTGCCTGGTTTTTCGTACTTTATCCTTATTAGTTCTTCCCATAACTTCTTTTTCTCAGAAGGAGATTGCGGTCCATAGACGTTGACCATATTCAGGTTGCCCTCAATGGTCTTGCAATTGCCAATAATTATAAGGAAGTGTTGGTTTTTGATTACCTCAGTTTTCTGAAAAACTTTGGTGTCCCATATAGAAAGGAGCCCGCCAGATCTCCCATTAGAGCTGACACCATCAAAATCAAATTCATTAGAATCCCAGCACCCGTTTACATTAATGCGTGAGTAATCTGGTATTTGGGTTTCTTGGAGCCCAATGAAAGATACTTTGTGCTGTCTTTTCAACCTCCTAACCCAATTTACTTTCTCAACTTCCCCCACTCCTCTTATGTTTAGTGATAGGCAATTCATGGGTAAGGAATACAATCACCCCTACCAACCACCGCCTCAACCAAAATCTGATTGGAGGCATCCATTTGGAACCCAATTTTAGCTCCAATTTCAGCAGTTTGCCTGATCTCGTCAGACTCGGACCCGTCCAATCCATCTCTATAGTTACTGTCTGGCAAGGAGTTTGAGGGATTTTTGTTTAAATCAAGCGAAGCATTAGTGCGGGGAGCAAGAGAGATATCACCGCCTTTAGACGAGGGCTTGTAGCTGCTAGATGATATGGAGGATCTTGGAGACGAGCGACTGCCAACTCTTGCCCGCTTCCTTTTTTAATTTTAGCTTCATTACTGCTATGCTCAGTACCTGATTGTGTATCGTCAAACTGGGCTGAAAAAATGTTTTGGCCAATGGTGGGAATAGAGTGGGGAAGCCTAGTGAAAATTTTATTATTGGTCCGGGTCCCATTTAGACTGGGTCCAACCTCCATATTTACCATACCATCCGTTTTTGTACCCATTAGATCACCATTAGTATCCTCAATCTCCCTTCTGATCGGAATTCCAAACGTCATGTCGATCTCGTTTGACCAATCATTTGTGTCAGCCATTCTAACTTCGTTGTGTTGGGAATTGTTTTTTGTTCCTTCATTACCCCCAGCCTTAATATTCCCAAAGTTACTCGGAGACTTTACGCATGTATCACGACTTTCCGTCTTCTCCGGTTGAATTTCCGGTGTACCGTCCAACCTAAGTTCACTTTCCTCTAACTCATTTTCCACATCCTGCATCCATGTTTCTGATATGCCCTCGTCTTCGTCAACATCATCGGTGGCTTCCGAATCACTATCTTTAGCGTCCATGTCAGTAGGGCTGGGGTTAAACGGCGACCAGTCCTCATTATACTCGAGTACACCAACGGAGAGTAATATACCATTCACCATAACTTCTACTTCTTCATTGATCCACTTCTTTCTAGCTGTGATAATACCGACTTTGCCCATGGAGAGATCTTTTCTATTGTGTATGTTATCAAATGGACTAATAACCTTCCCGAATCTGCTGGCAATGCGAGAGAAGTTATCTTCATCCCAATATTTGAGGGGCACACCAATAATTTTCAACCATGCTAGCTTTTCAAAACTGAAGTCCATCTGATCCCCCAATATCAACCATTTAAACCATTCTTGCCATTTACCCTTGTCTTCAACGAATTCACGGGCGTCTTTCGATGAATCAAATAAAATGGCCACCCTTAGACCGCCAAGATACTTCGTACCGTCGTTCATAAGGGTAGGAGCGGGGAGATTGACAGTGTGGTCAATGCTATGTGCCTCTCCAATCACCATAATTTTGAGAATCCATTTACTCATAGTAGTTTCAGAATTAAGAATAATTGGGGGGGGGGGGGGGGGGGGGAATTACTCATGTTAAAACTGGTCCTACTAGACACGACTTGCGCAAACGTTCTGGCATCTCTAGTACCGTTCCTAGCAATGGATGATACGTTAGGCTTACCTTGAAGACTTGTTGGGGGTCTTGTAGTGCTCATACTTTCCTTCTGGTATTTGGCCATGTTTGACGTGAGAAGTTTCCCCCTTATTCTAACCCCCTGCATGGCTGCCTCCATGGTTTTTACGTCCTTCACCCCAGCATATCTGATGAACGCAAAGTTTTGCTGCCGTTGATTCTTCTTCCCACTAATGTAGATGTCTGCAACGATTCCAAATCTGTCGAAAGACCTGTGTAACTCCCCTTTACTCGTTCCATCATGAAAACCTGATACATAGAAGGTGGTAACATCGTCTTTCCCGTCTTGTTTTAGTTTGCGCCGCCGAACCTCCGTCCAACCCTCCATTGCTACCAACAAAAGATTTTTAACCGGATAGATGGATAAAGATTTATTTGAGGAAAAAAGAAGTGATGGAGGTGATTGTTCTTTCGTTGTGGTGGACTATCTCGAAATATAAGAACGATTTTGTTTTTTTGGAAATCAGAAATTCATGAAAAGTATGTTTGTTGTGAGAATTTTAATTGGTTTGTTATTAGAAATAATAAAGTATCATTAAATTGGGTTGTTTGGCTTCAAATCCAATCAATGCAATTATTTTTTTTAGCTTTGGGCTAGCTGTTAATATTAAGCATTAAGTCGTTAAAAAATATTTGTTAAATTGTATTAATATAGAACCAATTATAAAAACTAATGTCACATATCAAGAAAAATACTAATGATATTACATTGATACGAACGATTTTTGCAATATATGTGGATTGTCTAATAACCCTTCCAATAATTTGCCACCAAACGATTTTTTGCAATATAACATATCGATTGTCTAATAACTCCTTCAATAATTTGCCACCAAACGATTTTTGCAATATAATATTCATTTAAATTATTGGGTGCTACAACTAATCTTTATACATTCGTCTTAGTTCTTTATACGTCTTTTATGAGACTATAACGTTCCTTGCAAGATTTAACTTGAACCGAGAAAAAAATAAACGATTATTCCATGTCATTTATCCACCATAAACATGAATGTCAATGATTATAGTAACCATCACGTAACATAGTTGTTTTTAAGAAATGATGTTAGAATCAAATACCCAACAAAATATAAGTTGTATAAATTAGGTTAAAATCCGTACAAAATAGGTCGAAGATCAATTGATCTCACATGGGCAAGATAGATGTTTGTGATGAACAAAATTACTTCACATAACTCTTAACCCAATTTTCATGAAATTAAAAGAAACGGTTATTAAGGAACCTTCAAATTTCAAGTTATTAATTAGATTCAAAAGGCTCAGTTTTAAATTAATAAACACAAATACAATCTAACATTTATTTTTTTATTTTTCATCATATCAACATCGAAAATAACTTGAACAAACGGATTATGTGACAAAACAAAAAAAAAATGGTTCAAACGAATTTTTTTTTCTTCAAAATATGATGTTTTTTTTCAAGAAAAAAACTTGGGTATTTTTCGAAAATAAAATTCTATCAATTAGCGGAAGATTACCGTTAAGCCTATTAAAACGATTGAAAGATTTTTTTTTATTAAAAAAAGATTTAAATAGAAAAAATTAAAAATCTAAAGTCCTTTATAACAACAACCCTAACCTTTAAAGCGTATGAAAATAATAAAAAAAGTTATAAATCGAGTTAAAAAAATGTTGTAAAAAGATGCACAAAAATTATAAAAAAAAAATATAAAAAGTTTAAATTTTTTGTATAAAAAGTCTTCATTTTTTTTATAAAAAGTAATTTGATAAAAAAACTAATTTTTGGGCATGTTAAAAAAAAGGGCAACATTTGTAACGAAATTTTAAGTTCATATCAAATTTGTAATAACATTTAAACTTCGGGTAAGCATTGAAAATTTGGATCAAAAATATAAAATTAAAATACTAAAAATAAAAAGTTTGTTATCTTGTTATGTAAGAATTTTGGTTTTTGGCAACTTAAAGAAATTGGATTGTTGTTTTTAAAAAAACATTAGTGGTTATTCTTATAGATAAATACAAAAATCAATAATGTATTTTAGTTTCACTAAAAATATGTAGATAACGTCTTATCTTGACTCTTATTTATACCAAAAAAAAAAAAAAAAACTTTTATATTTCTATCTATGTTGTAAATATAAAATATATAAAGATGAAAGTAAATATATACTTAAAACTCTAAAATGCTTATAATAAAAGTCTAGTAATTAAGGAGTGTAATTTCATATAT
Organism: Lactuca serriola; assembly: GCF_051521515.1. Classification (NCBI taxonomy): domain Eukaryota; kingdom Viridiplantae; phylum Streptophyta; class Magnoliopsida; order Asterales; family Asteraceae; genus Lactuca; species Lactuca serriola. The sequence continues at coordinate 75,348,590 of NC_136408.1, forward strand.
AATTAATATAATGTTTAAAATTAGAACCTGAAATTTAAAATATTGTCTGTGTTATGTAATTTGTTTTCATATAAATTTTCAAACAAATTAATATAGGGTTTAGGTCATTTTTTGTCACTTAATTTTTGGTTTTGTGTTCATTTGGTCCCTTAATTCTTTTTAAGTTTTAAAAGATCATGAAATTTTTGACTTTGTGGTCATTTAGTGACTTAATTTTTGGTTTGGTTACTTAACTTTTAGATTTGTGTTCATTTAGTCACCTAATTTTTAAAATTATGCTCATTTAGTCGCTAAACTGTTGAAAAAATTTAAAAGTTTAGTGACTAAATGAGCACGATTTTAAAAATTAAGTGACAAAATGTGACAAAACCAAAAGTTAAGTGACCAAATGAGCACAAAAACAAAAATTTGATGACTTTTTAAAACTTAAAAAAAACTAATGAATACAAAACCAAAAATTAAATGACAAAAAATTGACTAAAACCCATTAATATAAACCACTCACATCATATACTTAACCTTTTTATTTTTTAAACTATTACTTCCTATAAATAAATTATTATTACATATAAAAAATATAAAAAAAATACACATGCTACTTGTAATATAAATAGTGATGGATGTGCGGAGGAAAATCCCAAATCCCCAAAAAGGCGTTGAATAACATGTTACCTAAAGGTACTCATCTTTTTTAGGTTTTGATTTTTGAAAGAAAAAAGAAAAAGTCAAAATTTGGTCTATATTTAGTTTAGCAAAATCCCACGCCCTTTCTCCATATGAATATTTAAAGAATTTCAGAACCCCAATTCCATAATCAAATCACAGAAGAAAACTAACTACTTCCCGCCATCTTAGCCGTTGGCAAAAAGGGAGCCTTTATCTTCATCCTCCTAACCTTCATCTCCTTCTTTTAAAAACCTCTTTTCACCCATCTGTCTTTAAATTAATCAACCAAACCCATATCTTATTTTCCATTCCTATCTCTATCTCTATCTCTATCTGTTTCTTTTTTTTTTTTTTTAAAAGGCTATGCGCTTTTTTCCCTTTAATTTTAATTGAATTACAGTTATCCAACTTTTATTATTATAGGAGGTAATTAGCTAAGAAGAAGACTTTCCAACTTCACAACCAACATCCTCCTAACTGCAAATTATCCCTTGTGTGATTTTGGTTTCGCATTTTTTCTTCTGGAAGCCATTTAGATTTCTCTTGAAAATGATGGGGACTATGTCTCTTGGTTCTTCCATCGTCATTTCGAAGAAAGGGGCTGTCACTTTGTTGAGTAATGACAAGAATTATTACCCCCCATGCTTGTCAAAGAAGAACGCCAACTGTTTGATGAATTGCCAAAGTGAAGGAAACGTCATTAAAACCAACGGGGTTTCAGTATCTGTTTCATCATCTTTCACAAAAAGATCCGTTTTGGTGAATGCGGATCCTGGAACAGCTCTCTTGGATACCGGAAGATCCGTTTTGCCTCCAAATGGTAGCGTTTACAATGGAGCACAAAGTGGAATTGGGATTGTGAATATACTCAAAGGGAAAGCCTTCTTTGTTACTGGAGCAACTGGTTTCTTGGGGAAAGGTACTTATACTTTTTCACCTTTTTTCTATCATATTCTTCACCTTTTTCTAACTCTTTAATTTGTTTTCTTTTTTTATTATATAAAAATCTCTAGTATTTATAGAGAAGATACTACGCACAGTGCCTGATGTGGGAAAGATATATCTCTTAATCAAGGCAAAAGACATGGATTCTGCCATGGAAAGATTAAATAACGAAGTATGCAGTTTTTTTTTTCTTTCTCTTCTTCTGGGAATATAATTCTCCTATGATCTATTCTTTTTTATCATTAAGTAGCATAATTAAATTTAATTTAGGATTGCATTACAGATAATAAATACCGAACTTTTCAAGTCTCTTCAACAAGCTTATGGGAAATCTTATCAATCTTTCATGTTAAGTAAGCTGATTCCTGTAATTGGAAATGTTTGTGAATCTAATCTTGGGTTAGATGAAGATACAGCAGATGTTATAGCCAAAGATGTTGACATAATTGTAAATTCAGCAGCTAATACTACTTTTGATGAAAGGTGGGTTAATTAATTAACAAAAAAAAAGTGTAAAGAATAAAGATTCACTAAAAAAGTCAAATGGAAATGCAGATATGATGTAGCTCTTGATATAAACACTAGAGGACCTAGTCGCCTTATGAGTTTTGCAAAAAAGTGCAAGAAACTTAACCTCTTTCTTCAAATTTCCACAGGTAAAATAAATAAATAAATTTACCCCTTGAAAATTTATAAAAAGTTTTATAAAATTTTGACCTTTTTTTGTTTTGCTTGTAGCGTATGTTAATGGACAAAGGCAAGGAAGAATCATGGAAAGGCCATTTAATGCGGGTGATAGTATAGCAAGGGAGAGCCTAATTTATGAGGATCAAGAATTAATATCAATTCCAAATTTGAATGTAGAAGATGAAATAAAATTGGTTTTGGAATCAAAGAAATCTTTAGGAGAAAATGCAGCATCTCAAAAGCTGAAAGAGCTTGGTTTAGAAAGGTACAATGGATTCGAACCTAATATTTGTCTTTTTGAAATAAAATTGACACCTTTATTGTTCAATTTTGTGGTTTAATTAGGGCAAATCTATACGGGTGGCAAGATACATATGTTTTCACTAAAGCAATGGGAGAAATGATGATTGATAAAATGAGAGGTGACATACCCGTTGTTATAATTCGGCCTAGTGTCATTGAAAGTACTTACAAAGAACCTTTTCCCGGGTGGATGGAAGGAAATAGGTACAAATTTTAATTTTTTTTAAATATATGTTTATCCGTATTTGTCTCACATCAACTAAACACATGACACAGTCTTATCTGCCTCTATCAAATGTGTCCCACATCAGCTAAACACAGTCTCATCTGCCTCTATCAGTTGTGTCTAACATTAGCTAGACATAAATATATGCATATATGTATGGGTCCCACATCAGCTAGACACAATCTCATCTAACTCTAATAATTGTGTTTCACATCAAGACATAGTCTCACTTTAGCTAGACACAAATATATGCATATATGTATGTGTCCCACATCAATTAGACACAGTCTCATCTGCCTCTATCAATTGTGTCTCACATCAGCTAGACACAGTCCCACATCAACTAGACACACATATATGTGTATCTGTATGGGTCCCACATCAGCTAGACACAGTCCTCTATCAAATTCAAGTTTTTTGCTTTTTCTCTGTTATTTGAAGGATGATGGATCCGATTGTACTTTACTACGGAAAGGGACAACTTAGTGGATTTCTTGTTGACCCAAATGGTGTTCTTGATGTGGTAATTTCTTTTCTTGATGATGTCATAAATTACTAAAAAGCTTTAATTTTTATTTCAAGATTTACAAAACCCACAAAATATTTTCAGGTTCCAGCTGATATGGTGGTGAATGCAACAATGGCAGCCATGGCAAAACACGTGACATGTGGCAAAACGGAAGAGAATTACATATATCAAATAGCTTCATCAGCAGTGAACCCATTGGTGTTTAAAGATTTGGCAAGGCTACTTTATGAACACTTTAATTCTTCACCATGTTTGGATTTAAAAGGGAGGCCTGTTCATGTACCTATCATGCAACTTTATCGATCCATGGAAGATTTTTCAGCTCATCTTTGGAAAGATGCGATTAATAGAAGTGGATTGAATAATTCGGGTGGAATAAATAAAGGGAAGTATTCACATAAACTTGAAAATATTTGCAGAAAATCAGTGGAGCAAGCAAAGTATTTGGCCAATATTTATGAACCCTACACGTTTTATGGTGGAAGGTAACATCAAATTTCAATATTCGTGAATTTACACTTTATACCCTATAATATTGTCTTTTAACACTTTGACTCCATGCATCATATAGAGCTTTCGGTTGGATCCGTTTAATTAAATAGGCTAAAGATTTTAAACCCTAAAAATTTCAACCCTAACCTAATTTGTTTAATTAAACAAGCTCATCAAGTTGACCTATTTAATTAAACATGTTGAAGATTTTAAACCATAACAATTCCAACCGTAATCCAACCTATTTAATTAGACAGGTTCATTAGGTCGATCCGTTTAATTAAACAGGTTAAAGATTTTAATCTAACTCGGTAATTTTGGTTGGATTAGGGTTTGGTTGATTTTTGTCAGCTCTAATACATATAATGTGAATAGTCCATGTGCTATTTTGAGAATTTTGCCTTAAAATAGTCAAAATTTGGTGTTTATACTTGAGGACAATTTGATCTTTTTAAGGCCAAATCAAGCCAATGTTTTCTCTCTATTCCTAAGAGCATGGATCAAGATTTATATATGCTTACATAGATCACTTGATTGTTTTGAAAAATGATGAAAGTTTAAAACTTTTTGAAGGAAAGTTTTTTGATTCTTTTTTTAGGTTTGACAATAGCAACACTCAAAAATTAATGGGGATGATGTCTGAAGAAGAAAAGAGAACATTTGGATTTGATGTGGGGAAAATAGATTGGAGAGATTACATCTCAAATATTCATATTCCGGGGCTAAGGAGGCATGTAATGAAGGGAAGAGGAATGTGCACCCAAAATTAACTATATGAAAATTAGTCGATATACATTACACTATATGCATATTTTCTATAAATAGAGAACTATATTGTAATAAATTAATGTGATTTCTCTCTTTATTATTTTCTTTTGAAATTAAATGGGGGCAAAACCCTTTGACTAATGAAGTGAGTTTCATTGAATGTATTTTGTCAAATAGAATATGTATGAAATAGTATCGGTTATGTATGTTATGGTGCATCTCATAATTTGGTTGGTAGTTATATGACCATTTTTTCACTTAGTTCTTGTTTTTTAGATTCTATAAATTTACCATTCTCTTTGATTGTGACATATAAAGGTATGCAAGTAATGTGTTTGATGGATTGTTTTAAGATAGTCGTTATGTTAAGTTTACAATTTTAATAGATGTATGATTTCTCATTTGAATGAAACTTGTTTGTTTATAACAGAGTTGTGAAAATACCCGTTAGGGTTAACGATGATTTTCACCGTATAAATACTAAACAGACACAATTAATTTACATAAAGGATACTATATTATATAAAACATACAAACATAAGCAAATAACATAATATTTAACACACCCCCTCGGTTTGAGGTGCAGGTTCTCAAACGTGTAAACTACTCAAAAAATCTGAAATAACTATGTAGGTAGTCTCTTAGTAAATATGTCAGCAAACTAATGAGCTTTTGGTTCCATATGTTTTTTAAATCTATTTCCATATGTTTGGTTCTTTGTGTGTCGTTTCCATATTGGATCAATATAAGGCATAAAGGAGTCAAAGACATGGTTCTTGGGAAAAACTATGTGTCGGGACGTGACCATAGGGAGGCCATGATGTGACGTGCCAAAAATAAGAACGCATTCCGGATGGATGTCATGACATGACATGAGTATGGTCACGATACAACTATAGATGCAGCCCAAGTCCATGATCGTTTAGGGTTTCCTTCATATTTAAACCTTTAATCTCGGATTTAGGGTTCCAATTCCAACCTCCATCACCCTCTAGAATGTTGAAGCAAACCCTAATACCCTCCTCTTCATTTGTGAGCTTATTCTTGGTGCTTTTGGTTTGGTTTTGAAGGAATAAAAAGGCTTTGGTAGTGTTGTGTGCATCTTAGAAAGTTTGGGACTTCTTTTACGACATCTATGGACCTTTGTAAGTGTTCAAGATCCAAACTTTATTGTTCTAGGTTGCTATATCTAAATTCTTGTCCCTTTATCTGCAAGTTTGAGCAATGTAGAATGGTGGGATTCCATAAAGTTGGCAACTTTATGGGCCCTTGAGGTCCCTTGAATGTTATGTATGTTGGATCTGAAGTTTGGCTAAGTTTTGAAGAGATTCATGTGATTGTGGTTCCATTTTTCATCATTTTGACCTAATAAGAGATCTAGACATGCATGTCTATAAAGCATCGATTTTTAGAGTGGTTTTGGAGAAAGAAATCCCTCTGGAAAGTTGGAATGGATAGCTTAAGGGATTAAGGGTTGAATGCATTAAGTTGTCCCAATCTATTGTAGTCAGAACATGACCATATGGTGGTCACGACGTGACGATAAGTTTTCCCGATTGTTTTGGACTGATTATGTCACGACGTGATGGCATGATCATCATGTCATGATGGTATCTTGGATCGAGACTGAGTTGGTTGAGTTGGATCGTGACTGAGTTTGGGATCGGTTAAGTGTGTCCTCACGACTTGGCCATGGGTTGGTCATGACATGAGGGTCAGTTGATGGTGATGCTCACTATTGACTTTGACTTTGACTGTTGACTTTTAGGCCAATTGTCTAGTTTTAGAAGGTAGACTACGGGTTTACCTTGAACGGTTTATTAGGATGTGTGTAGCACCCAATTCTTTCCCTGTGAGAGCTGTTAGCACTTGTTTACGTCTAAGAGGTTAGTCTTCTCACTATATTGTGTAGGATGTTGGATGTCTTTGTGGCTCTTGCATTATATGTTGGTTGGGCATGTGTGTATGTTGTGATGGGCCCGTTTGTATGTTGGACGGGGCTTGTTTGTATGTAGGCAAGACTCGATATGATAGGCGAGGCCCGATATATGGGTGGGGCCCGATGTTATGTATGGTATGTGATATTTTGGGGAACTCAGTAAGCTTTGTGCTTACGATTTCGTGGTTTAAAACATTTTTAGGTACTTCCATTTCCAAATGGGATGACTCGGCTTGACTGTACTGCATCCCCTGATGGCTTTTTCTACACCGATTATTATTGTTTACTCTGATGTTTGAAAGATACATTTTACTCTGATTGATGTTGAAATAAATGGTTGTATAGATTTGGTGGTTTAAAAATGAAAATTTTTACTGGTATTTTTTGGACGTTTCAAGTTAGGATCAGATCATTGGCTTGAGGGATTCAGGCACACTCTTGGATGTGTCTGAACTCAAACTGAGGAATTGATAAATTTTTTTGAAAGAAAATAAATTTTCTAAAAAGGATTGTTACAAAGAAAGGGGTGTTATGTGTGTAATCAGCCGAGCTTAAGTAAGTGATTCCCAAAATACTCATACATGAGTATTTTGAGTTTATGTGAATTGCATTCTAAAATAGGGCTAAGTAAGTGATTCCCAAAATACACATACATGAGTATTATATGTTTATGTGAATTGCATGCTAGGATAGAGCTAAGGATACCTTTAGGAATTTCATGATATAATTTTCTGATTTGCGATGCCTTGTAGCCTAGGAGGAATTGGATGTTATGTGTTACTTTGAATCTATATTGGCGATGTTAATTGATAAGTGTATGTATAAAAATTGTATATGATTAGGATCATATAGCCTTAGAATGATTGATTTAGCCTTATTTCCGGTCCTTTCTCTGGTTGTGGTCTTGGTGTAGAGTCATTTATTTAATAGTCTATCTTATCTCGTATTGTGTACAATTTGCATGAATAAGGAAATTGGCAGTTTGGTAGAGGTTCCTAGTATGGCAGAAGCAAGTGAGACGAGGATTCATAAGAGAATCTAGTGAGTATTATAGCGGGATATGTATGTTGATTACCATAGTACTTATGATGGTTGCTATGTTAAAGTGACTTAGAGGATTCAAGATGATTCTTGAGGAAAGTATGGATAGTTATGGAAGGTAGTATTGGGCACTTACTACTGAAAGCACAAGATTCGTATTCGAATCAATGAGAGTCACAAGGATTCTAAGAAACTTGTAGAATGAGGAGTTCTTTGAGTATGTTTTGTTCAGGTTGTGTGGTTTCCTTTTAGTATGATGGTGGACACTTGAGGAGGAGGTTCTGGTTCCAGTCCAGAATCATGCTTTGGAGCTGAGCCAATTGATGAGAGGATACGTGATCTCATTACGTCAAAGGTCACTCGTATTTCGGATGCGACTCCTGTGATGTTTGGTATCATCATGGAGCTTTTGGATGATTACTTAGGGCCTTTCGTGCCGAGATTGTGGATGGTCAGATTAGGGCACAAGCCCTTTCTATTCGGGATTCTGTGAGCCTATCGAGTTGCAAGACCTTGGAAGATGTGATTGCTAGATACTGGGAGCGGGAGATTAAGTTAGAGCTTCGGTTGAAGCAGAAGCCAATTTCGGTTCAGAAAACAAAGGACTCGGTGAAGAAGCCCAAGACTTATGATTTGTGAGCTAGAGGCCAACAAGGTCGAGGCCATTGCGGAAAGTGTGGGAAACTGCACGATGGAGTGTGTCGATCTAGAGGTATGAGCTGCTACAAGTGTATCGATATTGGTCGTATCAGCATGGATTTCCCTTTGGGATTGACTCCGATTTGTTTTCGCTGCAATCAGTTGGGCCACAAGAATGCCGACTTCCCGAGACTAACAAGTGGAGCATGTGAAGGAACCTATTCCAACAAATATGAGGATTAATGATGGTCGCGAGGACAGATTGGCGGCTCCATTGGTAAGTAGTCGAGTGTTTTAGTTGAAGGCCGAGGAGGCTCGAGTTCAACTAGGTGTTGTTGAAGGTACGTATCGTATTCATTTCCTTTCTATTTTCATTGTTTATGTTTTCGGTTATGTGATTATACGTGAGATACCTATTGTTTATAGTGTTTAAGTCTCCACCTAAGGTTCAGAGTTTCTTATGATCATCTGTTTGATTCGGTATTAGGACATCAGCCAATGGTAGCTTGGACCCTAAATAGGGGAGAGCTAGGAATTCTTCTTGAAGAATCAACAACCATATTGATTTTTTTATGGTTTCAGTACAATGGGTTAGAGGAAGTCGCAGTGTCAGTATGCTAGATTTTGGATTCATGATTATTGGGGCATGAAAGGAGGGTGGTGGGCTACCATATGGGTTCTCTGAGTTGAGAAGGTTCTTGTCGCCTTCCCAAGGATCCGTCAGAATCTTTCATGATAGTGAAATAATTAAGGTTTAATCAAACCACGAGTGTATGGTTAGTTGCTATCAGGTTCATGCCTTCAGAGATGTGTGTGTGGTCCTAGCATCAGGATTTGTTAGGAGGAGAACTCGTGGTAGCCTGTTGTTCCTTCCAGGAACACCAAAGATAGGTTTAAAAGGCGCTTGAGCCATTCAGGTTGTATGTTAGTTGAAGGGTTGGTTAGCTCGTTGAATTGATCGCTATTTTAGTAGGGGAAGAGTTGTTGTTGCACTATCAACCAAATTCAGGGCGTGATTGATGTGTTTTTTCAAGGATTTTGCTCAATAGTAAGTGGATCATTTGATTTTGTTATCTTTACATGTACGATAGTTGGTTTATTCATTCTTTGTGATCGGTTGAGTTTGTTTGAGGATTTAGGAGTTGTATCAGTGGAAAGTGCTTTGGATGCGTCAATCCTTCATCAAGTCTACTGAAGTGTACATCCTTTGTTTTGGGGTATATGTACCCTAGATTTTTTGGTCCTGGAATTATAGTCCTTGCAAGCTCAGGATGGTGGTGGTCTTAAGTGATGAGGTTGTGGATGGCTTGGGAATATGAATGGTTATGAGGTGGAAAGAGTGTAGATGAATCCAATTGGGGGAGAATCGTTTGGGATTAATGGGAATATTTCCAAGTGCAAGTCAACTTGGAGTTTCATATCCAAGGGATAATGTTCATTGGTCAGTTGTAATCGGGGGAGAAAATGTTGTCTTGTATGAATACGTGAAGCATCGATAATGATGCATTTTGGGTTCTTGTTTAGGTTTAGGTTGAGGGTTTCATGAGAACCTCTCTGTCTGATCTTGACTAATTAAGGCTTTGGGATTCGAAGCACAGCCTGCACGCCTGATAGGGTCAAGCAGACTAGGGTTTCATCACGTGTTGATTTTGGTTGGGTAATTCTCATGGATTGTTGGCAAAACCATGGGGTGGGGCCATGTCAATATCCAGAGTGTTGTAAGACTACAATTTGACCGTAGCGATGGTGATTATAAGACTGTGGGAGGATCATAACATTCTCTTGGCTTGATTCAGACCCGTCATTGGTGTTTAGTCGCTCCGTGTTCGAGCATGAGGGATGTTAGAGGTGTAGCGATGTTTAGGCTTGTATAACTCTTGATTGTAGGCGAGACCCATTTGGTTATGTTTCTTGGGTGATACTCGTGGGCGAGGCTAGTCTGGTTATGTTATCTTGGGGGAGACCCATGGGCGATGCCCGTTTGGTCATGTTATCTTAGGTAAGGCTCAAGAGTAAGACGTGTTTTATGTGGATAGGTTTTGTTTGGGGTTTCTGCATAGTCGATATGGTTGGGGAGGCCTTGATCGGATCGTAGATGCAAGTTTCTAGCAGGCATGATTTGGGGGTATTTAGACTCAAATGGGGATGTAGCCCTCTTCGATGTCGGTTAATGGTAAGGGCATTCGTTTTTCGTTAGGTACTTAACTGCATTGCAGCACAACATATCACCCCCGAACCAATGGATAGAATGAGTGGACCATTCAAACACTCGGGGTTATGCTCAGGGCATGTTGTACTGATTGTGAGTCTCCAGACTAGCAATGGAATGATGACAAGATCAGTATGATCTGTTATATTATCGTTGTACTGGATTAAATGGTGTCAAGATGTATCGTGAACCAATGAGTGTATGACTCATGTGGGTGGGACCTGATAGTCATATGTTTGAGTCTATTTGGTCTCAAAATGTTAGTATTGGGCATGGTTGGGTGTTAGAACATTTTAGGGGTTGAGAGGCTCAGTGACCAGTTGGTATGTATCATGTGGATAGAAACAAAAAATGTTTTGATGGAAGACTTAGTTGGGAAATGATGGTCGCTTGCAGAAATTTTGCATTGATGGACCCCCAGTTTTCTTGTGGGCTTTTTAGTAAGAGTTTGGTCACCAATGTTGGGTATTGGTCTTGAAACTTCGGATATGGAAGTTGTGACATCCCCAAAATCATGGCCAGAAAAGACCGGTTTCATTTATGCTTTTAAAATAATTTTCAGAGTAATCCTTTGATTTAAAAGAGTTGCGGAATTTGTTCCCAAAACACAATATTATAAAATAAAGTTTATCAAAGCATTTCTTAAAGAAATGTATTTTCATATATAACAAAACTTGGGATGTCATCTTCCGATACAGACACGAAAGCATAAACGGCACATTATAAGCCTTACAACAATTATACACAACTACTGGCCTATAAACAAAATATATTCACAAGTTGTCCAATTTATGCTCTCGCGCCACTACCTATAATACAAATAAAACTGAACGGGTCACGCTTGGGACCCTGGTGAGCATATAGGGTTTTCAACCCATAATAAATAATTATATTTAATTTCACCAACCAACAATAACCTGATTACCCATTCCCGTTATCCTCACTTTACGTCCCTAAAACAACATCTATTACCCGGGACCTAATCTAGGATTTTCATTGGGATGGACATTGTTGCAAAGGGGTTTCCTCAACAATAGATGTCCTAAAGGCAACCATGAGGGGGATAGATTAGACCGGTGAACACATCGTTCACAACACCTACAGGTTATGAACCTGCCAGCGTTCCCACTGGACAGTCTAGAAAGAGTCCGTGGTCGTCATCCATACTCCGCTAGATGACTAGATTAACAACAACATCGAGGCATCTCATCATTTTATTTCATCACACATCCACTATCTACCCATGTTATACCCAACATCTTTGTAGATAAAAATATAAATATATATACAACATAAAACATGTATAAAACATTCAACCGATACTCATTTCAAATAACACATAACATATAAACACATAGCACGTATTTTATGGAAATACTTCGTATTCATGTGTTAAAGGAAAGTAACTACACACTCACTTGATAAGATGATTATCGGACAACACTTCAGCTCTAAAAGCAGTATTCTTCGGTGAAACCGGAAGATCTTCGCACACTGGACTTCTCACGAGCAGAGCTTCGGCTCGGAAACTCTTTTTCTCGGGATCTTCGGGGCTTCGGGACTTGCTTCGGGTGTCGGGATGATACCGGGGCTTCAGGGGTACTTCTTGCACGTAAAACGAGGCAATAAGGAGTGAGAAAGAAGAAATGAGCAACAAATCCTGGAGACCTTGCATTCTATTTATTGGGGGAGGCTAACCCTTCGAACGCGGGGTGTTCCCTCTATGTACGCGGTGCGTTCTTTTGAACACGACACGTAGGAGCGGGTTCCGGTCCTATCCAATAAGACTTCCGAGTCAGCGGCGACGTGGCTGATCTGAGGCCTCGCAATGAACACGGGGCGTTCCTGCTTTGGGGTGCGTGCCTCGAACTTAAAAAATTCATAACTTTCGCATACGATCTTCGTTTTCGACGTTCTTTATATCCACGCATAGGTGAGATTATGCTCTACAACTATCGTTTAGACTCCGTCGACAAATTTCCACGTTATTTTTATTATATTATTTTTAGTAGGCCGGGACAGGAAAACTCCGTTAGAAATTCATAACTTCTTCATTTGACGTCCGTGTTCGTTTTTCTTTATTCCGTTGCACTACTATCGACAAGATCTTCGATTCTCGTTTAGATTGTTTTGGCTAGAAATCACTCGATCTCAAATCCGAACTTCGGGCTGCATACTGCTAAGTCGAAACTTAGAAAAATCATAAATTCCTCATATGGGCATTCTTTTTATTAACGCTATTGGTTTAACAAAATCTACGACTTCCATTTAGATCACTAAGGCTAAATATCGCTCTATCGTAAATTCGCTATTTACGTCACGCAATGTTGTGCCGGTTCTGTCGACAGGTCATAGCTTCTTCGTTATAACTCGGATTTCGGCATTCTTTATATATCTGGAACCCTTGTCACGACCACTACAACTTCATTCATAGATATTGGGCTTATCTAATATTTTATTATTAACACTTAAATTATCCTTAATTCAATTAAGTCACAACAATTAGGCATAAATCACATAATACTCAAATAATACATTCTTATTATTTCAAAATGGGTTACAAAGGCTAACCTAGACTATTACATCATCACTAATGTCTAGCCTGCAAACACGGGAGTTACAGAAGTTCGTTTTAATTCATTAAAGGATTTTTCAGGTAGTTGTACACTATAGTTGGAGTGGGATTTTTATGCAATGCGAGATTATTGGGTTGACCATTATTACGCTTATGAGAACGGTAGGATAGTGATGACTTTGTGGGAATCCAAGTGCGTATTCGAGGTCTTTGGGCAGGAATTATGTATTGGAATTTGTTGAAATCCACAATTTGGATGTTTTGAGAATTCTTCTTGCGTGTTTTGGTAGTGACCCTAGTCAGGGACTAGGGGTAGGTATGATAAGAGAATGATCATCAGTCTTAGGGTATGGTTTATATAGTTAAGACTAATAGGTTCCCGGTTTGGAAAGTATATTGTTGAGGCCGTATTGTCGGATAAGCTATGATAGTCGTTGTCAATTGGACTCTTGGTAGGAGTCTCGGGATGCGACAATGTGTGGGGTTGTCAGTTTCAACAATCGGTCAGGGATTCTATATTCCAACTTATTAGTGGGACAATACGGAACCAAGCAGATCTCGGATAGATCGAATATGCGAACTTTTGGTCAACGGGATGCATTGTTTATGTTGTTATGTCACCAATGGCTGAGGCTCGTGTTGGGAGATGCCTTCCTATTCTAGTGTAAGGTTTCCAGCATCGATGAATGGTCATGGATTATGTTTCCCAGTTAGTAAGACGATGCAGGGTCAAATAGGTTATGGTCAGTTCTGGTTGTGAATTGGGGTCATCATGGATGCGATTTGAACGGTTCTGTATGTCCAGAATTCAGGCATACCATAGGGTTTTCAGATTTCAGGAAAATAGTTGGAGTTTCTCTTTTTTGGTTACATGCAGTGTGTTTTCTGCTAAGGATGGGTTCGGTAGTAGTATCAAAGGGTGGTCGTCTGTGTAAGATGGTTTCTTAGTACTGTTATGCATTCAGGAAAGTTCAGACGAGGTCGGCTAGTGTAGTAGAGTAAGTTGTAAGGAATGATTTCGAGGGAAAAATCTAATTTAAGTGGGGGAGAGTTGTAACACTCTTCTTCCAAATTGGATCAATATAGGGCATAAAGGAGTCAGAGGCATGGTTTTGGGGAAAAACCATGTGTCACGACGTGACCATAGGGGGGTCACGATGTGACGTGCAAAAAATGAGAACATGTTTCGGATGGATGTCACGACATGACTATAGTTTCAACCTAAGCGCATGATTTTTAGGGGCTTCCTTCGTATTTAAATCTCTAATCTCGGATTTAGGGTTCCATTTCCAGCCTCCATCACCCTCTAGAACCTTGAAGCAAACCCTAGTACCCTCCTCTTCGTTTGTGAGCTTATTCTTGGTAATTTTTGTTACTTTTGAAGGAATAAGAAGGATTTGGTAGTGTTGTGTGAATCTTGGAAAGTTTGGGACTTCTTTTGGGGCATCTTTGGACCTTTGTAAATATTATTCAAGATCCCAACTTTATTGTTAGAGGTTGCTAGATCTAAGTTCTTGTCTCTTTATCTTCAAGTTTGAGCAAGTTGGAATGGTGGGATTCCATAAACTTGGCAACTTTATGGGCCCTTGAGGTCCCTTGAATGTTATATATGTTGGATCTGAAGTTTGGCTAAGGTTTGAAGACATTTATGTGATCGTGGTTCCATTTTTCTTCATTTTGACCTAATAAGAGATCTAGACATGCATGTCTATAAAGCATCAATTTTTAGAGTGATTTTGGAGTAAAAAGTCCCTCTAGAAAGTTGGAATTGATGGATTTAGGGATTAAGGGTTGAATGCATTAAGTTGTCCCAATCTGTTGTAGTCACGATGTGACCATATGGTGGTCATGGCGTGACGATAAGTTTTCCCAATTGTTTTGGATTGATTATGTCACAATGTGATGTCCTAGTCATCACGATGTGACAGTAGCTTAGATCAAGATTGAGTTGGCCGAGTTAGATCATGACCGAGTTTGGGATCGGGTTAAGTGTGTCCTCACGACGTGACCGTGGGCTGGTCACAATGTAAGGTTCGTCTGATGGTGATGTTCACCATTGAATTTGACTTTGAGCATTGAATTTTGGGCCAATTAGTTAGTTTTAGAAGGTATACTAAAGGTTTTCCTTGAATGGTTTATTAGAAGGTGTGTAGCACCTACTTCTTTGGCTGTGAGAGCTGTTCGTTGTTGGCTATGTATGCGAGGTGATTCTTCTCACTATACAATGTAGGATGCTAACTGTCTTTATGACTCTTTCATTTTGTGCTAGTTGGGCATGTTGTATGTGGGTGACGCCCGATATGATGGATGGGGCCCGATATGTAGGTGGGGCCCAGTGTTATGTATGATATGTGGTATTTTGGGGAACTCACTAAGCTTTGTACTTACGGTTTTGTGATTTAAAACATTTTCAGGTACTTCCAGTTCTAAAGGGAATGGCCCGACTTGACTGCACTGCATCCCTTGATGGCTTTTTCCACGCTGATTATTATTGTTTACTATGATGTTTGAAAGATACATTTTACTCGGATTGGTTTTCGAACAAATGGTTGTATGGATTTGGTGGTTTATAAATGAAAATTTTCACTGGCATTTTTGGGACGTTACACTTTGATGGTGAATCGAGTTTGACGCAAGGTACATGACACTAACACTATCACAAAACACAATGGTTGTTTGCGAAAAAGGAAATGATAACTCGAGTAGGAGATTTTGTAGCCATGCAATTCGAAAAACCACATTAGTTACCCTTAGTACTCATCTTCAGCGCTAGATCAAGAGACAACATTGACGCTTGGAAGACCATGATACCAAGTTGTCTCAAAGATAGACGTAAAGGAGACAACATAAGCTGCATGAGAGGAAGAATCACCTCATTTTGTGACACCAAATTTCAACTTCCTTGAACTTGATGTGCATCGATCATTATAAAAAGAAATTTATGGTGTAAAAATATATTTTTGGCAATTATACAATATGGTCCAAGGATTAGGTTCGAAGTCATATGAGTTGAAAAAGGACAATATGGTCCAAGGATTAGGTTCAAAGTCAGATGAGTTGAAAAAGGACAAATACTATAATTTGTTGCATGATTTCCCATGGAGGCATATCGTGACACCATGCCTTGATGTTGGGGTAGGGCATCCTATTTTGGCGAATCATGACTTGAAGGGTTGTGCAAGTTAGTTATTTAGCATTTTTGGTGTCCGAATGCATTTTAATAACATCCCATAATGGGTGTCTTATGATGTTGAATTTCAAAGGACCAAATTACAAAGTTAGGTAATGATATCCCATGATGTTGAGTCCAACTTTGAGCTTATTTTGGGATTTTCTTCATGTAGCTTCTAATTGAGTAGTCATGATGCTACGATATTGACATATAGTTCCCTTACAGTTATATATGTCATTGATATCCGATGAGTGTAACATCCCGATTTTCATAACAAAACTTTTCATTTTTATTTATTAAAATACATCATATTGTAATTATAATGTGTAGAAACATGTAGAGAATGCACTTGTGTATAGTCGAGCCTTGCCCTTCTCACGAGTCATTGAAGCTCCTAAAAAACATTTAATAATAATTGGGTAAGCGCTAGGCTTAGTGACTTCCCCAAGATACCATATACTACAATACATATACATGCATACAAACGAACCCCACCCCAAACTATACAATGGGCCCCACCCAACATATGTAACAACCCCGCCCAACATACATAACCATACGTAGAGACTACACCTTAAGTTCAACTGAAACATGCACATAGAGGCTATACTATACTAACTCATATGTACTAACATACATGGATATATATATATATATATATATATATATATATATATATATATATATATATATATATTGTAACACATAGTATAGTGAGTTAACTCACCTGGACAATTTCTCAGAAGATTAACAGCTTTATGGGTGATCCCACTGGTGGTCAACACACCTAACGTGTATTAACCTATAATATTTTAATCTATTAATTTATATGATGATATGGTAATGAAACTAGATCTTTCACTAATCCTAATGAATACAGAGAGTTCTATCAAATAAGGAACTGCCAGGTCGGACAGTTGGGAGGCAAGACCATTTCGGCGTATAGCCTTTTTGAAATCCAACAAACAAGCCAACATGGCCATTTTCGACACCTCTCCTATAAGTAGATCAATCAGTATAATGACTTGGAATTACTAATAGATCTTATTTATATATCCATAACAACAACTATGAATATAAATATAAGTTACACTTTAAAAAATATGTGTGTAGCTTAACTTACAGAGAGTAACTAGCGAAAACTAAGAAACTGCACGGGCAAAATCCCGACCTGAGAACTTCTATTAGTCGATCCTGAATACCATAGCTTAGCTAAACTAAGATACTCAGAAATACCGAAGGAAGAACCTATTTTTGAGCCCTAAAACTAGAGAGAAGGTTTGGAATTAGTGTGGAGAGGAACGGGGCTTGAAACTGGCTTTTATAGGCAAATTCTGGAGAAACACACTGTGCATACCTACCAAGCGTGCCATGCTCTTGGGTGGTACCAGAGGGTGCCAAGTGGCATTGTTTGGGTGGTAACATGTGTCAGAAAGCTAGTGGTGCGTCAGAGCGCGCCGCATCTCTTGTCGGCGCGTGTCGGGCACGCACGTATTTTTAGTTTTTTCAAAAAATCATATCGTCTTCATACGAGATCCTGTTTCGACTTTCTTTATATCCACGTGTAGCTATCGACGAAATCTAAAAATTTCATTTTGACTATGTCGGCTAATTCTCAGTTTATTTTTAAAGTTATATATTTAACAAACTTAGACTGTTCAAGTCCGTATAAAAATCATAACTTATCCATATGAATTTCATTCTCGACTGTTATTTATATCCACGCATTGGTATTTATGAGTACTACAACTTTCATTTAGACCTCGTCGGCTAATTCTCATTCTATCTTGGATTTACAAAACTGTATCGAATTTGCCTCACTCGAAGAGTAGGGACTAAGCTTCATCCATATCTTTCGCATACGAGCTCTGTTTTCAACTGTCTTTTTATTGTTTAACTCCTATTAACGATATATTTATTTCTCTTTTAGATTATTTTGGCTAAAAATCGACCGATCTAAAATTCGAATTTTCGGGTTGTGCACTGCTATGCTAAATCTTAGAAAAATCATAACTTCCTTATACGTTACGCAGTGTCGTGTCGGTTTAGCCGTAAAACTTTGATGGGTCATAACTTCTTCGTTATAACTCGGATTTCGGCATTCTTTATATGTACGGAACCCTTGATATATATTCTACAACTTGGTTAAAATTATTTATTATAAATAATCTTCTATTAAAAAGTCATTTTTGATGCTTATTGTCTTTAAATTGACTAGCCCGAATCTGCGGGCATTACACTATATCACCCCTATCACTACTAACACATATGTCATAGCATCCTAGCACATAAAGCATATGAGATAACCATATCAGATAATTATCACAAAGACAATCATCTAACAAACAACTCCTACTAGTGGGCCGGCATTATGGCCGTAAACCCACTCCTACTGGAAGGTAACTCACCTCAATGTCATGTAGTGTTTGCACTAGTCTCGATGTGGAAATCGACTCTTCTCGACTCCTCAATCCCTACAAGACAACCCTTCCAAATATCAACTCATACTCATACTCGTAACCCTTACAAAGGTCATTCAATCCCAGTCAACGTCCAAGTCCAAACCATGGTCAAAGTCAACATATGGTTGACTCGACTCGCCGAGTTGGCCTGCCAACTCGTCGAGTCCCCATATCCACCAAAATCTCATAAACCCGACTCCACCCGTCGAGTCTAGCAAGAGCTCGACGAGTTCGCCTTCATCCACACATCGGACAATCTTCAACCGACTCGCCGAGTTCGTTCTTGAACTCGTCGAGTTCATCTTCATCCATCAGAAGATGTTCAGTCTATGACTCGCCGAGTTCATCTCGAACTCGCCGAGTCCGTCTTCATAAGTTGGGAGATTTCCTTGGACTCGCCGAGTCTATTCTTGAACTCGTCGAGTCCCATGATTTACAGGTCCAAAACAAACCCCTATCAGGCTGAGTGTTCCTTCCACTCAACCAAAAACCAATTCCATAACACGTTTTGGGGAAAAAACGTCCCGACTCGCCGAGTCCCTCTTTGTCCAAAACTATACAGTTGATTTCAGTGGGACTTAAATCATCCAAATCATAGATCTGACCTTCTAGGGTCCCTTTTATACGTAAAGTCACGAACTTGATGTCCATGCATGGGGTTTTTGGCTCAAAAGGCTATAAAAGGGGGTTTATATGATGCATGAGATTCCCATGACCATAAAGTTGGCACCTTTATGCCGCTCGATGTAATTCAGGCTGTCATCCACCTGAATATCCTCCAAGGGCACCACTGCCGAGTCCTCCACTGGGCACTTCCGTAACTGGGAGACGTGAAACGTACTATGAATCTGACTGAGTTCGGCTGGCAGGTCCAGCCTATACGCCACCTTGCCCACCCGGGCTACAACGCTGAAAGGTCCAATATACATGGGGCCCAGCTTGCCCTATTTCCTGAATCGAATGACGCCTTTCCAAGGCGACACCTTCAGGAGGAGTAAGTCCCCGACGTGGAACTCTAGGTTTGATCAACGCTTGTCGGCATAACTTTTCTGCCGACTCTGAGCAGTCTGAAGCCTACTCCTAACCTGATGAATCCTCTCTGTCGTCTTGAGCACCACTTCGGTGCTCCCCATGACCCTCTGTCCGACTTCACCCAACATATCGGGGCCCTGCACTTCCTCCCATACAACATCTCGAAAGGAGGACAGTCGATGCTCGCATGATAACTATTATTATAAGAGAACTCCGCCAACAGAAGGTAAGTATCCCAACTACCTCCAAAATCTAAAACATATGCTCGCAGTATATCCTCCAGATTCTGGATGGTCCGCTCGCTATGACCATCTGTCTGCGGGTGAAAGGCGGTGCTAAAGTGCAGACGAGTACCCAACTCGTCATGAAAATTCTTCCAAAACCTGGAAGTGAATCGCACATCCCTGTCGGAAATCACTGAAACTGGCACCCCGTGTCGCACCACTACCTCCCTGATATAGATGTCGGCCAACTTCTCGGCTGAAATGCTCTCCTGAATCGGAATGAAATGGGTGCTCTTGGTCAATCGATTAACGATGATCCAAATCGAATCTACCCCTTGTGCGGTCCTGGGAAGCTTCGTGATAAAATCCATATTAATATCCTCCCATTTCCATAGCGGGATATCCAACGGATGGACCTTGTCGTGAGGTCTCTGGTGCTTGGCCTTGACCTTCCTGTAGGTCAGGAACCTCTCCACGAACCAAGCTACATCCCTCTTCATACAGGGTCACCAATAATCAAGACGAAGATCCCTGTACATCTTCGTCGCCCGAGATGGATAGAGAACCTGGATTTGTGTGCCTCCTCCATCAATACCTGGCGCACACCTCCATGATACGGGACCCACACCCTATGGTGAAGAGTCAACAATCCCCGGGTATCATAGCCAAAGGAGGAAACCTGACCCATAATTCGCTCGCTCTTCCGATGTTCCTCCTTCATGGACTCCTGTTGGGCCTCCCGAATCTGCTCCAACAGCGGAGTCACCACGGTCATCCTCATGCAAATGTCCTTGACCGGCATTGCCTTGCGGCTAAGCGCATCGGCCATGACATTGGCCTTCCCCGGGTGGTAAAGGATCTCACAATCCTAATCCTTCACCAAGTCTAACCACCGACGTTGCCTCATGTTCAGATTCGGCTGATCCATAAGGTACCTCAAACTCTTATGGTCAGTGTAGATGGTAAAACGAACCCCGTGGAGGTAGTGTCGCCAAATCTTGAGGGTGAAGACGACCGTCCCCAACTCCAAATCATGCGTCGGGTAGTTCGCCTCGTGAGGCTTCAGCTACCTCGAGACGTAGGCGATGACATGCCTTCTTTGCATCAAAACTACGCCCAAACCTGAAATGGACGTATCACAATACACCACGAAATCCTCCACGCCCTTGGGCAGGGCGAGGATCGTCGCCTCGCATAGTCTCTGTCTCAACGTCTCAAACGTTGCTTGCTGCTTAGGCCCCCAACGAAAAACAACGGCTTTCTTCGTCAGCCTAGTCAAAGGTACAACTATCTTGGAGAAGTCCTGAATGAATCTCCGATAATAGCCTGCCATTCCGAGGAAACTCCGAATCTCAGATGGAGACTTCGGAACCTCCCATCTCATCACGGCCTCCACTTTGGCCGGGTCAACCAATATCTCGTTCTGGTTGACAAGGTGCCCAAGAAACTGCACCTCGCACAACCATAACTCGCACTTGGAGAACTTGGCATACAATCTCTCCTTCCTTAAGGTATCCAAAACCTCTCTCAGATTCTCCTCATGCTGCTCCTGCGTCTTGGAGTAGACCAATATGTCATCAATGAAAACTATCACAGACCGATCCAGCATCGGTCTACACACGCGGTTCATGAGGTCCATGAACGCAGCAGGGGCATTGGTGAGCCCGAAGGGCATCACCACGAGCTCGTAGTGGCCATAACGAGTTTGGGAAGCAATCTTCTGTATATCCTCAACCCTGACCCTCATCTGATGGTAGCCTGACCGCAAGTCTATCTTGGAAAACCAAGACGCTCCCTGGAGCTGGTCAAACAAGTCATCTATCCTCGGGAGTGGGTAACGGTTCTTCACCGTTACCTTGTTTAGCTCCCGGTAATCTATGCAAATGCGATGCGACCCGTCCTTCTTCGTGACAAATAGGATCGGGGCTCCCCACGGCGAACTACTCGGTCTGATAAATCCCTTGTCTAACAGCTCCTGTAGCTGCGTAGACAACTCCTGCATCTCGGGAGGAGCCAACCGATATGGTGCTTTGGCTATCGGAGCCGCACCAGGGACTAGGTCGATCCTGAACTCCACATGTCGCTCCGGAGGTATCCCGGGCAGCTCCTCTGGGAATACATCCATGTAATCTCGCACCACCGGAACATCTGTCACCGTCGTCTTACCCTTCTCTCGGGTATCCATAACATAAGCGACATACCCAATGTAACACCCATAAATTTTACGCCAAAATTTAAAACTTTTCAATCATAATTTAAAAACCAACGAGTAACTGTCTACAAAAATTTTTCTATCAATATCCATCAGAGTGTCCCAAAATAAGATCATAAGGATGAGTAGCGGTACAGTCAGGCCAATGGCCCAGTATGCATGTTGTTGATGTATGGTTACATATTTGGTATTTCAGTGTGGTATTGGTATTTTGAGGGTAGCTCACTAAGCCCTCGGGCTTACAGTTTGTAGTTTATTGTTTCAGGTACTTCTTGAGGAGATCATGGCAAGGCGAAGGCGTGACTATACCGCTCCTCATCCTTATGATCTTATTTTGGGACACTCTGATGGATATTGATAGAAAATGTTTTGTAAACAGTTACTCATTGGTTTTTAAATTATGATTGAAAATTTTTAAATTTTGGCGTAAAATTTATGGGTGTTACACCCAACACAACCCTGCTAAAGATAGCGCTTAGCCCTCGCTGCTGAACATAACGCTGGTCCATGTTGTGGCCTCTCGCCCTGAATCACCACCTCTCCCCCACTTGGGGTCCTGATCCGAACCAACTGCTGCGTGCAGTCGATCACTGCCCCGTTGGGGCTCAACCAATCCATTCCTATAATCACCTTGTTCCCACGCAACGGAATGGGAACCAAGTCTACCAAATAACGCTCCTCGAACAACCTCAAAACACAATCCCTGAAAACCGATGACGCTCGAACTGATCGGTCATCTGCAATCTCAACCTCTAGAGGGAAATCCAACATGCCTGGGGACTCAGGGAATCTCTTGCTAAGCACAAGAGAGACGAATGATCGGGTAGCGCCTGAATCAAACCACACTTGAATTGGGATATCATTCACATGGAGCGATCTTAAACAAGACATATCACATGGCACATCAATATCATAAGCAACATAAAATAAAAGCTAGGGAGAAAAATCATACCCGTCACCACATCAGGTACGGCACGTGAGGCCCGGCTCCTCACCACTGGAGCCTCTGTCTTGCTCTACCGACCATCAGTATTTTGCAGGGTTGCTGGAGCCAGTGCCTTCATTGGCGCTGTTGTTGTCAACTAAGGGCAATTGGCCTTTTTATGGCCCTTCTGATTGCAATGAAAGCAAATCAAGTCTGATGTCTGAAAGGTGGGGGGAATGGGCAGTACAATCCCTACCAAAGTGCCCAGTCTTGCCACACTTATAGCAGCCTGATCTTGGCCCAGTGCGACAAACCCCCTCATGTGACCTGCCGCATTTCCCATAGTGGCCCCGGCCCTGCTGGCCCTTCGATCTAAAGTTGAATCCCTTGGGCTTCTTCCCCGAAGCCCCAGTAACCTGTCCCTCCTCTGCCTTCCTATTTTTGAGGTGCTCCAAGTCTATCTCCCTCTCCCTCGCGCTGGCAATCATGGAATCCAGGGTTGGGCATGCCGAGAAGCTAACATGCTCTCGGATTTCTGCCCTCAACATATCATGATAACGGGTTTTCCGCATCTCCTCGTCTCCTGCATACTGGGGCACCAACAATGCCCTCTCTCGGAACTTGGTGGTAATCTCCGCCACCGACTTCGTCGTCTGCCTCGTATCCAGAAACTCCCTGGCCAGCTGCTGAAGCTCCACAGCTGGCAAAAACTCATACCTGAACCTGGTCACAAAGTCCGACCAAGTCATAATCCTAATCGTCGAGGCTCCCAGCGAGTCACCAACCGACTCCCACCAATCCCTAGCCCGGTGACTCAAACAACCTGCGGCATATCGCACCTTCGACCCCTCAGGGCAGAAGCTCGTCAGCTGTGCAGACTTAATGTCTGCAATCCATCTCCTGGCTGTGATAGGGTCATTACCCCATGGAAATCCGGTGCACCACTGCTCCTGAAGTCTTTGAAGGGCAGTGTGCGTGATCCTGACTGACTGAATGCCATATCGCTCCTGAATGCCCAGAGGCGATCTTTCATCAACTCAATGATCCCTTCCTTGATCGACCCAAAAATCATCAGATTCGACTGAAGGATACCTCTCGTGATCTCAGAAGCAATGAACTCACGTAGTCCCTCATCAACTGGCTCGGTACCTGCTCCCGAACCTCATCCTGAACCGGATCCTGACCCTGAACCTCCTCCTCCGTGACGTGTGATTATCACCATTCTGAAACATAACACATAACTGTCAGAATCATTCATAAACCTCGGGAGGCATTATACACTCTACAAGTTTCCTGGTTCTATCTCGACCCTCCTTGATTCGAGTACGGATCCTCTGCTTTCAGTAGTACGGGCCCATATTACCTTCCACATATATCCTTACTTTCCTCAAGGATTGCTTCGATTTCACCAAGTCCCTTATACTACTGTTGCACTCTTCTCCAATCTCATCCTAGGCTTACCGTAGGATAACTCTCCGACCTACTCTCCGCCATCAGCTGCATAAGAAACCCTTGCTACCTTTACCTAACCAGCTTGCGAATACCATTACACATTACTAAGACCAGATAATTCTTCAAATGAAAGGTCCTACCCCACAACGGTTAGACCCAAACAAGAGCTGCGCAGTAGGGCTAGACCTAACCTTCTGAAATTATTTCGTCATCACAATATGTAACTTAACATACTCGTTTACTAGTTAGCTAAAGATAACTAGAACTCCCGAAGCACAAAGCAACAACATTCAGGCATTGACTAACCCAATCTGACATACTCTATCCAAGCTGACTAATTAGTAACATCTTGCAGCTCAAAAACACATTTAATGGCATATCAGGCATCCTACTAGATCCTTAGCCCTAATCTAGCATGCAATTCTCACATATAGGCAATAAGCATATAAGGCATCCTTCCTAAATCCTTAGCCCTAATCTAGCATGCAGTTCTCATAATCGCATCATATCATAGCGTAACATATATGGGTATCTTGGGGAAAACTTACTTGAGCTCGACCGGTCACACACATCACACATCTTGTTCTTTTTCAATTTCTTTTCTCTTTTCAAACTTCTTTTCATAAAAATGATTTTACTTTTGAAAATTTCATACCAAATCCTTAGTTTGAGTTCTGACACCCCAGAGAGTGTGCCCAAATCCCTCAAACCAAGGCTCTGATACCAACTTGTAACATCCTAATTTTCAAGGCCAGAAATTTCATTTTTAATTAAGTAACTTATAAAATAGTTTACCGTAAACATTACCAATGTCAAATCAATTTATAAAAACTGTAACAATGTGTCTCATAAACCAAGGCTCTGATACCAACTTGTAACATCCTAATTTTCAAGGCCAGAAATTTCATTTTTAATTAAGTAACTTATAAAATAGTTTACCGTAAACATTACCAATGTCAAATCAATTTATAAAAACTGTAACAATGTGTCTCATAACTATATTATAAATAGAATAAAAATCATAGCACAATCCCAGAAACCAAATGCAGAAATCATGTGTGATTTTGATGTGTTGCTACCGCGTCGGCTCCCTCCCCTTCGCTGAAGAGGTACCTGAAACAAAACTGAAAACCGTAAGCACGAAGCTTAGTGAGTTCCCCCATCATACCACATACCACATAAATCCTATCCATCGGTATCTTTCAACCGATATCTGTCTGGCATATCTGGGAGTCGGACTCCCCTTCAGTATCTTTCAACCGGTAGTCAGGAACTAACCTCCCCTTCGGTGTCTTTCAAACGGTAACAGGGACCTAACCTCCCCGTCGGTATCTTTCAACGGTAACTGGGAGCCAGCCTCCCCTTTGATATCTTTCAACCGATAACTAGGAGCTAACCTCCCCTTTAGTATCTTTCAACCGGTAACTGGGGACTATTTCACCTCTACCCATATCTTAAAATATAATATCATAAGCATATTGGTCGCTTTATAACATATCATAATCACACTACTAAGCATGCATGGGTATTACTTACCCCTTCGGTATCTTTCAACCGGTAACTAGGGCTATATGTGACATCCACATTTTCTCGGCTAGAAAAGACCGATTTTGTTTATGCTTTATAAAAATCAAAGTACTTCTTTTAATAAAAATGTTGCGGAATTTGTTCCCAGAAAATCATGATAAATGTGTTATCAAAGCATTTCCAAAGAAATGTATTTTTATTCCTTTTAAAACCTTGGGATGTCATCGTCAATACAGAAACATAAGCATAAACAAAACTTACATTCATTTACACTAGTGATCTATATCTCTTTTAAATCTCTCAGTGTAAAGTACCTTCGTATTGACACCTATGATACAAATAAGCTTGAGTGGGTCAGGTTGGAAAACCTGGTGAGTACACATGGGTTTCAACCCAAAATAATATAATTATTATGTTTAAATATCAAACAATCAACCCAATTACCCATCCCCATTATATTCTTTAACCTTAGGTTTCTCCCCTAAGATTCAACTATTCCTCGTTTATTCATTCCTAAGGATTATCCTAAGGAATCAGCATGAAATCCAACGTTCTCAATGACATAGTTGTCAAGCACAACTACTAATATTATCACTTAGGCGCAGCTGCCAGAATCGTGACATTTTCTATGAGGCGTTTCTGTCGGTATTGACCTTTAAACGCTATTGTCATGGTCATGAGGCTCTCTATTAGGCGCAACTGCCAACACTGTCCTTAGAGCGCAGCTGCTAGGACGTTTACCATAGATCTGAAATATCTAAAGGTTGCGACACAGCTGCCAGTGCTCATCTATAGGGTACTAGGTCCATTGCTGCCAATGTTCACCTATAGGGCACTAGGTCCATACTACTGATGTTCCTCTATATCAGCTTTCATCCCTCATCATTCATCTACCCATGTTTTACCCTACACATTTTGTAGATATAAAATACGTATACAGTTTAAAACATTTAAAACATGTATAAAAATCTTTCATCAAATATAGACAGCAAGTATTCAGGCAATATGCACACACAACATGTAATTTAAATAAAATACTTTGTATCTATGTGTAAGATGAAAGAGACTATGCACTCACTTGTTAAAGTGATGATTCCCAACCCGGGCCGCGCTTCGCTTTTAAGGATTCTATTTTCCTTCGACGAAACCTAGCATTATTATCGCTAAGGTTTAGTCTATGACTCGCCGAGTTCCTCTTGAACTCGCCGAGTCCGTCTTCATAAGTTGGGAGATTGCCTTGGACTCGCTGAGTCTGTTCTTGAACTCGCCGAGTCCCATTATTTCCAGGTCCAAAACAAACCCCTATCAGGTTGAGTGTTCCTTCCACTCAACCAAAAACCAATTCCAGGAGATGTTTTGAGGAAAAAGCGTCCCGACTCGCCGAGTCACCCAAGTGATTCGCCGAGTCCCTCTTTGTCCAAAACTATAAGTCGATTTCAGTGGGACTTAAAGCATCCTAATCATAGATCTGACCTCCTAGGGCCCCTTTCATACGTAAAGTCACGAACTTGATGTCCATGCATGGAGTTTTTGGCTCAAAAGGATATACAAGGGGGTTTATATGATGCATGGGCTTCCCATGGCCATAAAGTTGGCACCTTTATGACATGGGAACCCTCAATGGTTCCAGATCTGAAGCACAAACTCACCCATACAAGCAAATCTGAGCATAGACTCTTAAAAGCTTAGAAAAGGTAGAAAATAGCCCCAAACAAGATCCAGGAAATAGATGATCAAGGTTCAAGATTTTTACGTTGAAGGGATTGAGAATGAAGCAAAACCTCTGGATCTACTAGCTTCCTCTTGATCTCCTAAGCTCTCTTCTTCTCCTTCACCTTCAAACACACACCAAAGGCACAAAAGAACTCAAAATCACTCAAAAATGGTTTAGGGTTTCTCTGAGTTGGGAGGGTGATGGAGGTTGGGTTGGGACGAGATAAAGTGTTTAAATAGGGTGCAAACCCTAAATATTAAGGTTTTGTACAGACAGCTCCTACTCATCGAGGCGGTCTTCCGACTCGTTGAGTAGGTCACTTAAACCCCCAATCAAAAGTCGAGTCTACTTGACGAGTTGGGCCACCAACTCGCCGAGTCCCAGAGTAAATTGCAATATTTCATGAAATTAAATACGTACCAGGGATCGGGTGCTACATCTCCCAGAGCCCAAACCCTAATTTCAGGGTTTTGAGCCCTATTTAAGGGCTCTATGTGACATCCCCAATTTCTCGGCCAGAAAATACCTATTTGTTTATGCTTTATTTGAAAATTAGAGTATCATTTTGAAGAAATATGTTGCGGAATTTATTCCCAAAAAATATGATAAGTAAATTATCAAAGCATTTCCAAAGAAATGTGTTTTCATTATATTAAAAATGTTGGTATGTCATTGTCAATAAAGTACATAAGCATAAACAGAAATAGTACATGCCTTACAACATCTTTCTAATGGCCTATAATCCATTGATCTCTCATCAGATCATCACTCTTGTGCTCTATGGCCACTACCTGTAATACAAGAAACTGAGTGGGTCAGACTTGGGAGCCTGGTGAGCACATAGGGTTTTCAACCCACAATAATTAAGTTCATTAGTTTCATCAAATCATTCAACTCGATTACTCGTTCCCGTTATCCTCACTTTTTGTCCCTAAAGCATCTAATTCAAGGGACCTCGCCTAAGGATCATCATTGGGAAGACAATACTTCTTAGGGGATCCCTCAACAATATATGTCAGCAAGGCAACCATGAGGGGGATGAGGTACACCGGTGAACACATCGTTCACAAACACTTACAAGTTGCGAGCCTGCCAGCGTTCCACTAGACTGTCTAGAATAGTCCGTGGTTGTCATCTATACTTCGCTATATAACTAAATCAGCTTAAACATCAAGGCCTCTCATCATTTATTTCATCATCTATATCGTCTATTCATCTTTACCCATCATAATTATAGGTATAAAATACATATACAGTTTAAATCGAATAAAACATGCATATTTTGTTCATCCAACATAGATATCAAGAACACAAATAATATGCACACATAGCATGTAATTTATATTAAATACTTCCTATCTATGTGTACGATGAAAGTAACTATGCACTCACTTGTTAAAGTGATGACTCCAAACTCGGGCAACGCTTCACTTCTAACAAATTTATTTTCCTTCGACGAAACCTAATATCATTATTAGTAGATTTTAGTCTAATATTTATTGCAACTAATTATTAGTCTAGATTTATCAATAACTCAAGGTCTACAAGCAATATTGTCTTTCTCGTATTATATTAGTGTTAAATAATACTTTTCAACTACTATGTACAGACAGGGGCCAAACATGAAACACCGGAGGGCATGACCATTTTGGCATTTAAGCTGTTCTGAAATCCAACAACCCTATGCGGCCCTTCAAACCAGATTCCCCGTACCATGAGCAGTTAAAGGTATTATAATAACACTTTGTATAATTTATAATACTTAGCACATGTGTTGTTTATAGGTTCATAATAACGATAATGAACTTAAACATAAGTTATACTTAAAGTAGGGTAAACATAACTCACTTACAAGGGGGTTTTAGCTAGGAGTCAGGCTCTACAGGGGCAGAACTTCTGATCTGAAAGCTCTTCTTCTCGGAGCCTTCTAGCGCTCCGGGACTCACCTCTAACACTTGGGAAGTGCTAGGGAGTGGGAGGGACTAATAAGGGTATTTGTGAGAGGAAGAATGGGAAAGGTGTGAGAAAAATGGAAGATTTGTGCCCCTATTTATAGGCTGAGAAATGGGAGTACATGGGGCATAGCTATGGAGTATGTTGGGCGTACGCGAGACAGGTGTTGCAATCCGGTGCGAAGCCGTGGAGAGAAAGGAAGGGTCCAGATCTTGCCACGTGTCAGCCTCACATCTAACCCATAATTTAGTTAACTTCTAAATTTCATAACTTCCAAATACGGGCTCCATTTTTGACATTATTTATATCCACATGTAGGTAGCAACGTCATCTACAACTTTCGTTTAGACTCCATCGGCTAATTTTGACTTTATTTTTAAAGTTATATTTTAAAAGACCTAGACAGATAAAGTCCGTTAAAAATTCATAACTTTGCCATATGACGTCTGTTTTTTTCTGTCTTTATATTGTTGAACTCCTATTAACGAGATCTTCAATTTTCATTTAGATTGTGTCAGCTAAAAATCGATCGATCTCAAATTCGATTTCCGGGCTGCATACTGCTATGTCAAATCTTAGAAAAATCATAACTTCCTCTAACGAAGTCAGACTTGGACGTTCTCAATATGCACACTCTCGGTTTAACGTATACTACAACTGACGTTTTAGATCGCTAAGGCTAAAAAGTATTTTAACGCAAACTCAATTTTTACGACACACAACATCGTGCCGGTTTTGTCGCAAAACTTCGACGAACCATAACTTCTTCGTTATAAGTCAGATTTTAGCGTTCCTTATATCCACAAAATCCTTGTTATGACTACTTCAACTTTCTTTAAAGATATTGGGTCAAATCTTCATTCTATTTTTGCATTATATTTTTATTATTATTTTATTAGATCATTATAAGCACGTATATTGCACATAAATCACATATATCACATAATACTCAAATAATTCTTCTTCGTTACATAAAAATAGATTACAATTGTTGACCCTAACTATTACATCATCATGGATTAGCCAGAAACGCAAACGTTACACTCTAACTCCCTTGAGGCCTTCTGTTATCAGCCTTCACACCCTTTAAGCAACTACATCGAAACCCTAATCTCTATTTGTGAGTTTTGAGATTTTTGAGTGTTTTGTGTTCATATTTGAAGGAAGTATACCATTAGAGAGCACTTAGGAAGCTTCAAGCCTTTTGGATCTGGAACTTGCACCTCATAAACATTATCCAGGAGGTATAAAGTTCAGAACTTGATGAATGTTTTGTTAGACCTTGTTAGTCTTTAGGTTTATGTCCTTTTTGGTCCCATATTCTTGGTATAATTAGGCATGAGCTACTCATGGCTTTTGAGTATACTTTCTAAACGTTTTTGTGTGCACGAAATCATAAAAATGCAATCTTGATCCCTTCCTTCCACCCATTCTTGAGATATGGAGCTTGAGATTGTAAAATAAGCTAGGGTTTTGGATTTGAACTCTCTTTAGCCATGCAATGACATAAAGTTGGAGACTTTATTATTTAGAATTCTCATTAGGTTTAGATCTATGTGTTGAGTAAAAGGTCTTAAGGAAATAAGTGGTTAGTGTGAGTTTTGGAATCTGAGTCGATTACGTCATGCGTAATCTAGGCTACACTATGGTGTAATCTAGGCTACGTTGGGTGGAGTCCTATTTTCAAGATAAGGCTCTACGTCATGTGTAGAGCTGGGAGTACACAACGTATATGTATAGAAGTCCGACTGTTGACTTTTTGACCCATTGACTTTTGGTCAACTATTAGGGTAGGTCTCGGGAAGGGCAAAATGGTCTTTTTCCTTAGAGGAGTTAGTCTTAATCTAAGGACTTGTTGGTTTGAGGTTTTTACCTTGGTTTTGATTTAAGGATTTTTGGTGAATTAATAGTGTGAGGAGTTCGGGGCTCAGCAACTCTAATTCGTGTTTTCCTTGACAACTAATTAAGGTGAGTTTTCCTCACTGTACTCGTGGGTCGAAGGCACCAATGCTGTCCCACTAAGTTGTGTTATGTAATATGATATATATATATATATATATATATATATATATATATATATATGATGTTGCTATGATGTAGCGATCTGTTAGGTTGGTAGATTTGTATTATTACCTGTATTTGATAATTAATGTTATTTGTTGCATATGTCGACATATTGGTGGTTGGGTTGAGTCGGGAGGCCAACAAACCCTGGATGGTGGGTTGAGGTGGTACTGCTTCGTACGGTAGACCAACAAACCCGGGAAGGTTGGGTTGAGGCTATAAGCCAACAAAACCTGGATGATTGGGTTGAGATAACATGTTAACAAACCCTAGATGGTTAGGTTGAGGCCACATGCCAACAAACCCCATATACATGTAATGTAACTGTTATTGTGTTTTTGTGTGGAGTACTTTGGGGGAACTCACTAAGAATTGGCTTATAGTTGTGGATTTCCATGTTTCAGGTACTTTGGATGATCGGGGAAGGCAAATGCTTAATCTTACACATCATCCTATGGATTTTTATGCTTTGAGAGATGTTTGATACTCTAATTCTATGATTATGTTTTGGAACAATGTTTTGTATAACGTATAGTTTACGAAAATGGTTTCTGAAAAATAAAATTTTTTATCAGGATTTTTGGGATGTCACAATATCGATGGAATTATACTGACGAGATCTTCGACTCCCGTTTAGATTGTTTTTCCTAACAATCGATCGATTTAAATTTCGGTTTTTGTATCGCATATTGCTGCGTTGAAACTTCTAAAAATCATAAATTCCTCATGCGAAGTCAGATTTGGACGCTGTCTATATACACACTCTCGGTTTTATGATTACTACGACTTTCATTTAGATGGCTTAGGATAATAAGCAACCTATCTAAAATTCACTTTTTGCGATGCGCTGAGCCGTATCGGTTTAACCGCTAAAATTTTTAACAATTATAACTTCTTCATATGTAGTCGGATTTGGGCATTCTATATATCTACGAAAATTGTATTGATGTTTCCTCATGTTTATGCTGATTAATTTTGCTAAAAAGTAATATATCTGTACTTCGAATTTTATAAACGATGGTTTATATTGAATTCTATTGGAATTCAAAAATGGGGTATTACAAAGAGGCTAAGATAAGAATGTGTAAGGAAATCTTCGCCCCCAAGCCAATTTAAGTACATGATGTTTTATGAGAGCATGCCATATACAAAAAAATGTAGTCTTATCTCTTACATGACAATCTTGTTGGAATACATGCATAACCTCAACATAATGAAGTTACTACTAGACTGTCAGCTTGATCCCACTCAAGTTGCACTATGGGGAACACACCGTATGGTATGATCATTTTCTAGTGTTTAACCAAACTTATAAATCTATAAGAGGATGGAGCATAAATGGATCACAAACAAAGCTAGGTCAATATGAGCACAGGTGGACAAAGCTATTACTAGCACTCTCTATGCTCTTTCAAGGAAAAACTATAACACCCGTGATTTGAGATTGAAGGGTTTTAACCATAAAGGTGTGAAAATGCCAATAAGATATTTATTTGACAATTATTTATGAAACAAATTGTTAATCATTTCTATAAGTAATGATGGTTGGAACTCAAGATAAAAAAGCAATAAAAAAAACTTTCCTTGTGATAAAGGCATGATGAAAAATTTAGGTACATTGTTATTTTAGTTTTAGGCTTAATTGTAACAATCATGAAAATTTTGGTAAAACTAGATAACTATCAAATCTATTATTAGAGAGTAAATAATTATAACTTGATAATCAGGGGTGATATTTGGAGTAACACAAGTTTAGTGGCCAAAGTGTCAATCTATTAAATATAAAAGATGAAATATTTTTTGAGTTTTCGCTAGTCATTTATCGAAAGAAAACGAGGTGTGTGTATTTTTTTAATAAGACATGCGAAATCAAATAATATTTTCACCGATAAACTGGATTTGTGATTGAGAGAAGTATTTAAATCCATAAAATGAGGTGCGTGTGACTTTGGTTTATTTTTTTTATGTTATAATTTCATTGTTGTAGTCTTATCATCCATGATTTATGTTTGCATTCATGTTCACTATATTAGGTTTGATTTGTTTGTGTTTTTATTAAAACATTTTTTATACCTTCATAGTTTGTCGTGATGTTGTTTAAAACTTGTTATGAATTATAATTATAATTTGATTTTAGTTTTAGTTTTATTATTGGTTCGAACTTAAATTTTGACATGATTTAAAAGTCGAAGATAAAAGAAATGATTATTTAAGAATTTTGACTGGATAAAGTTATAATTTACATGATTTACATAGACTAAAGTTATAATTTACTCATATATTTTTGACAAAAGAAAAAACTTCTGGTGCGCTTTTGTAAATAAATGATCGTTATAACTTATACAAGACGCTGAAACTTTTATATTTGCCCCTTAACTATGTAAAACGTTCAAAATCTTCCCTAGAATTTGTATCCGGCAATGGCTGTTGAAATCGAATCGGTGGGCTAAAGGCCCAACCTTATACCCCCGTCACATAGAAGCGATATTCATAGGAAACTTCTGATTCTTCACGAGACTGTGTTTACGAGAAGAACTTGTTGACGAAATCTATATTGTAATCGATTATGAATCACGTTTGGTGAGAAAATTCTGTGAATTGGATCTGCATACAAGCAAAATTGTGAATTTAAATAGGGA
This sequence comes from Lactuca serriola, assembly GCF_051521515.1. Taxonomy (NCBI): domain Eukaryota; kingdom Viridiplantae; phylum Streptophyta; class Magnoliopsida; order Asterales; family Asteraceae; genus Lactuca; species Lactuca serriola. Next base: position 75,382,985 of record NC_136408.1, read on the forward strand.
TTTCGAGATCTGCCACCAACAACCACCACCATGAGAGTGGCAGGGCAATCACCACCACCACCTTCTCCGCGACAATCAACACCGTCGTCTCCATCCACATTAACAGCAAAAGATGCGGAATCTCTCTTCCGTACCAAACCCATATCCGAAATCCGAAATGTCGAAGCTGCAACCAGAAAACAGATCCAAGACAAGAGCGAAGAGCTACGGCAGCTTGTCGGTAACCGTTACCGCGATCTGATCGATTCCGCCGATTCAATCGTCAACATGAAGTCATCCTGCCACTCCATCTCTGGCAATATATCCGCTGTTCACGATGGTATCCTTCATTCCCTTTCATCTACAACGATTAACCCTAATTCTGCATCTTCAAACCCTGCTAGGGCTCGTATCTACGGCATTGCGTGCCGTGTTAAGTATATAGTCGATACACCTGAGAACATATGGGGATGCCTCGACGAATCGATGTTTGTCGGTGCAGCTGCACGATACATGCGCGCGAAATTAGTTCACCATGGTTTAACTAGCAACGATGATAACAAGAGCGTGTTATTGAAATTCCCTTTGTTACAACACCAATGGCAGATCGTAGAGAGTTTCAAAACACAAATCTCACAGAGAAGTCGTGAGAGATTGTTGCTAGATCAAGCCGTAGGACTTGAGATCTCTGCGTATGCTGATGCTCTTGCTGCTGTTTCAGTTATCGATGAACTCAATCCGGCTCAGGTTCTGAAACTGTTACTTGATTCGAGAAAGTCCTGTGTTTCTCAGAAACTAGGTAGTTGTAAGGTGGCTAGTGAGAATGTGATCATGGTGTTTTGTGAAGTATTGAAGGTGATCCAGGTTAGTGTAGCACATGTAGGAGAGTTGTTCTTGCAGGTTTTAAGCGACATGCCTTTGTTCTACAAGACAGTATTGGGTTCACCCCCTGTTTCTCAGTTATTTGGTGGGATCCCAAATCCAGATGAAGAAGTAAGATTATGGAAATCTTTTAGGGACAAATTGGAATCCATAATGGTAATGCTGGATCGTGATTTCATTTCCAAAGCTTGTTTGGACTTCTTAAGGAGTTGTGGGAAGGAGATTGTCAACAAGGTCAATGGGCGTTACCTAATTGATGCCATTGATAACGGGCAACAGCTTTCTGCAGCTGAGAAATTGATCAGAGAAACCATGGAAGGGAAAGATGTGTTGGCAGGGAGTTTGGAGTGGCTGAAAACCGTTTTTGGTTCAGAGATTGAAATGCCTTGGAGTAGAACCCGTGAGCTTGTTTTAGGCAATGATGATGATCTTTGGGATGAAATCTTTGAAGAAGCTTTTGCATCAAGAATGAAAGCTATAATTCTGTCTGGATTTGATGAAATGAATAAGATAGTCAATGTAAAAGAGTCCATCCTCACAATCTCTGGTGACCAAGTTGACTTTCAAGCTTTCTTGAATAGGTCTCCATTAGGTGGTGGGGTTTGGTTTATGGAGCCAACTAGCAAAAGAGGTGGTTTAGTTACAAGTCCTAAAGCATCCATGGTGGGTAATGATTACCAAAACTGTCTAAATGCTTACTTTGGTGATGAAGTTGGAAGAATCAGAATGGCAGTTGATAACCACTGCAAGAATGTTCTTGAAGACCTTTTAAGCTTCTTGGAATCTCCAAAAGCCTCTTTAAGGTTGAACAAACTAGCACCATATCTACAAAGCAAATGTTTTGAAAGCATTTCAGCCATACTTACAGAGCTCAAGCATGAATTGGAGTACTTGTATGCTACATTGGGTAATACTAATACTAATTCATCACCTCCATCATCATCATCATCATCATCAGCATCTCCAGCTATAATTGTTGAAAGATCACTATTTATTGGAAGACTCCTGTTTGCATTCCAGAAGTACTCTAAAAACATTCCTGTAATCCTTGGTTCTCCTAGACAATGGTTGAATGAAAGTAGAGTATCAGTATCACCACTTTTGAGGTATTCTAGTGGAAGATTTGATTCTTTCACTTCTGAAAACCATGGAAAGAAAATTCTCACCTCACCTAGAAGACAAACTTCACTTACTGCTTCTGCATTATTTGGAGTTGATGACACTTCAAGCCCACAGCTTTCTGAACTTAAAAAAACAATACAAGATCTTTGTATCAAAGCTCATAACCTGTGGATAACTTGGGTTTCAGATGAACTCTCTTCTCTCCTTTCTCAGAGCCTCAGAAATGATGAATCTTTATCTGCAACCACACCATTGAGAGTAAGTTTTCCTTTTTAGTTTTTATTCCATTACATTTATGTAAATTGTTAAAAATATGTTATAAATATTTACAGGGGTGGGAGGACACAGTGGTTAAACAAGAGGAGTCTAGTGAACACCCATCAGAGATGAAGATCTCACTTCCTTCAATGCCTTCTTTATACATCACCTCATATTTGTTTCAAGCTTCTGAAGAAATTCACCGAGTTGGAGGTCATGTTCTTGATAAACCAATTCTACAAAACTTTGCTTCAAAATTACTTGAAAAGGTATTTTTTTTTTCAAAATCAAAACCCTAATTCATGTTTCTGAACATAACTTTTTTTTAGTCATTAATCATATTCTTGTTGTTTTCTTGATATAGGTGATTGATATATACATGAATTTCCTCTCAAACAATGAATCTACTACAAATACAACCCGTGTGTCTGAAAAAGGAGTACTCCAAATATTACTGGATCTAAGATTTACTGCTGACATTCTATCCGGAGGCGATTTAACAGGAAACGAAACCTTAAAAACATCAAAAACAAAAACAGCATACAGACGAAAACAAGATGTTGCCCAACAAACAAAAACAGTTATGAAAGATCGCCTTGATGAGTTGGCAAATCGCCTCTCTCAGAAACTAGACCCCATAGACTGGCTCACGTACGTTTCTTTTTATTTATTTATTTATTTATTTTCGTGACATAATTATAAAATATAATTTTAAAAATTGTGTATAGGTATGAGCCATATCTGATGGAAAACGAGAAACAGTGTTACTTGAGACATGCTGTTTTATTTGGTTTCTTTGTGCAACTTAATCGTATGTACACAGACACCATGCAAAAATTGCCTACAAATTCAGAATCAAATATAATGAGATGCTCCACAATTCCTCGTTTCAAATATCTTCCAATCAGGTTCATTCATGAATCATGAATCATGATTCATCTTTTATTAAATCGGTTTATTATTATTTATTATTAATGTTTTTTTTTTTGGTATGTAGTGCTCCTGTGTTATCCAAGGGGACGAGTAAGTCGCCTATATCAACATCATCTATAGACAACAGTGTGACATCATCAAGTAATTCATGGAGAAATTATACACAAAATGAGCATATGAATATGGATCATGACACTACAAGCTTAGGGGTTGCAACGCCTTTCCTCAAGTCCTTCATGCAGGTAGGTAGATCAAGATCGTCTTCAAGGGCAAAATCGTAATTTTAAAAAAGTGATTTTTTTTTTTTTTTTTTAAAATTTTGTTGTTGAAATGCCAGGTTGGCAGCAGATTTGGGGAGAGTACATTGAAACTAGGATCGATGCTGACAGAAGGACAAGTAGGAAGATTTGGGGATATTTTACCTGCTCAAGCAGCTGGACTTCTTTCATCATTTACAGCTGGAAGATCAGATTAAAATTTGGATTTACTGATATTATATTTTCCAACAAGTTAAACAAGTTCCAAAAACATGGGAACTCACTTGGGTGACAAATTAAGGTCTCACATGAACTGCTGCTTCGAGGGGATTTGTAAAGAGAATATTTACAGGAGGGTTAAGATTGTGTGTGTTTGTTGGTGTAAAATTTTGGAATATGTGTGTGTGTAAACGAGGTGAAGACTGAACTTATAATTTCATGTGTTTTAAAGTTAATTTCATGAAGAAAAGAAAATAGAAGAGAGAGGGAAAGAGGGAGTTTGAGGTTAAGTTTAGAAGAGTGTTTTGTGGACTACACATATTTGTATACTGTTTTTATAGCGACTTTATTATATTTTCATTGTTTGGAAACATTTGGTATTATGTGCTTATAATTTGGATCAATCCAATAATTTTAACAATTCATATGTTTTGTATTATTTGTTAAATGAGATTGGACTCGACTTTTTTACAAAATGAAAGAACTTTTTTACATGATAACTTACGACTAAATATTAAAGTTACAGCTTTTTTCATACGTTATTACTTTACAAAACAGTGAGAGTTATTTTTGATAATTTAATTTGAGAGATTGAGAGACATTTATTGTTACCTTTTAATGTAAAGTTGACATAGCATAGCATGGTAAAAATTGGTTACAAACAATGTTTTAAAAACCTGTTTTTTAGTTGAACCGGTATGGTGATCCGTTCCCGGTTTAACCGGTTCGACCGCTGGGTGAACCGGTTTCTATATTTTTCATGTATTTTTCTATTTTCCAACATATACATACATATAGGAATTATGAATTTGATGTTTACAAGTTCAAACATTAAAAATACACATAAAAATAAGTTGTAGATGAATTCAAATACATTAAAATAACGCATAACCATAAATTTTAGTGTTTTACATCAATCCATATACGTCAAAAAGAAAATAAAGTATAATACCGAAACGAAATATAATTTTTGATGAATACAAACACATCAAAAAAATTTATAACATTTACCATATGTTTTTATTTAGAGAAAACTAAATAGATTTGAAAAAAATTACCAAAGTTTATTATGTAAATGGTTCTTTTTTCATGTGTTTTTATTCGGTTGAACCGGTTTATTTTGACCGGTTCAACCGTTTTTTTTCTAGAAACCGGCCGGTTCAATCCGGTTTAGAAATCAATGTAAAACCGGTGATAGTTGAACCGTTCCCTCTCCCAGTTCCCAGTCCAACCGGTTCCATCGGCCGGTTCAAACCGGTTTTTAAAACATTGGTTACAAAATGAAAGTTCGATTAAATGATTAAAAGTTGCATACAATGGCAACAATAGTAGTTTTTTACGTAAAATCATTAAAAAAATGATACATTATTTGATAAAGTAATTAATATATTTAAATAGTGAATGCTGAAGTTTTTGAGATAGTTTGAGGACTAATTTTGTAATTTTGTAATTAGTTACACTACCAACGCAAATCCCCCCCAACGCATTTCGCCGATCTTCTTCCCCAACGACGAGCGAATTGACACGGAGAAGTGATTCCGCAGGTGAGTTCTACGTTCTGTTCTGTGTAGATCATCTTTCGTTATACCTATTTTCATGTATCCTCTAATTTTTATATGAGTATGAATCATATTATTCCTTGGAAGCATTAGTTTTTAGTGTTAGGGTTCCATTGAATCAAAATGTTCGTTTGTTTGATTAAATTGACAATTCTATGGAGCTTCCTTGTGGTTTCATACAGTTACATCTGTGCTTCTCACTCACAATAATGACAATTTTGATAATCCTCTTGTTAGTTTCGATTTGATTATTGTAATTATGTTATTTCCGAAGTTATGTACTGAATAATTTTCGGTTTTACAAGATTGACTTGATTTACTGCTGTAATTGTTATGATAGCTTCAATATTCCTGTTGCTTGAATTGATTCATTTGTTTGTTGCATCACCAACTCCGATCCAAACTTATCTCAATGGTGAATTCATGCTTTTTGATTATGTTCTCTGCATCTGAACTAGAGGTTTTTAGGTCATCTTTGTTTCCTCACTTTTTTAATCCCTTTGGGCTTAGAACACTGAAGAAAGGAAGAAATCTATATAGTGAACTGAAGCTGAGATGGGAGATTCAGATCCTAGAAACTCTTTGAGATGCAGACACTGTGCAGGTCCTCTCACCAAGGAGATGGTAACTTCCATAACAAAACTATGAATTTTGTTCATCTTCTGTGTGTTATATTGTTCTTATCAATGGCAGGAAACCAGTGCTTGGACTGTTGGACCTCTTATCAGAGATAGCTTTTCCATGGTACTCCTTTTATTATTATTATTATTAAAAATCACTTTTTTTTTTTTGGAAAAAGATTCTATAAACTTTCTTTATTTGATCTTTCTTGATCACAAACCAGATTGGTTCTGCTGTTGGTGGTGTGTCAAGTGCATTCTATGGATTCAATCTAGGTATAAACATCAATGTTATTCAATTCTTTACTCTAATTTCCATTTATTTTTTTACATAAATCATTTACTTTTTTCTTTTCTTGTAGTGATGCCAATTGTTCAAAGGCGAGTGAAAGGACCTATGTGGTTGCATTTCTTGATTGGTGTAAGCTTCTTTACTAAATGGGAACTAAATAATTTTCATTTATTTATTTAAATCTAAAAGACTATATTTCTTTCATTAATATTTACGTTATTGATTCTGATGCAGGCCCCACCAGTGATAGTATTCTCATCAGCTTGTGCTGGATTAGCAGGTGAGTATTACTGTCTGTCTGGATATAGTGTTGTATAGATAAAAGTTTTTTAAATAAATATTTAAAAAAGAAATCATTGTTTTAGTTTTAGTTTTAATTGAATGAAATATTTGTAGGTGGTGCGATTCCAGCGCTTACTCAACTTGCAGCTTCATCATATCACGCAGCAGTCTCGTCAGCGCCACCTCCTCAAGATGATGACATCAGCAAATCAAGAACTTCCTCCACATTATAACAAAATGGTGAATCACTGAGTTGACTCGATCTTCGATCTGGATTTATACAGCTTGAACCACATGTACATGTTTTGAATTTTTGGGATTTGATTTTGAAACTCAACACATATATATAGTAGATGGGTGTTTGATAAAATTATGATCATGACTGTATATTATTAGCAATAGGGTTAAATCATCATAGCTCATTTAAAAATTAAAATGTTAGTGAGAAATGGTGAAATATGATATAATTAGTTAACTATATATATGTCATAAATCGTTAAGAAATCACATGTGTTTGGTTTACACTAATGTTAAAGAAGACAAATCACCTCATGGGCCTGAATTTTCAAGGCCAAAAAAGAATATCATCCTATACTTCGAGAGTAAGAATTGTTAATCTGCCAAACTTGGGGGCTAGTATGTGAAACTTTTTTTAAGAATGTCGATTGGAAATCAATTGTGTTTAAAAGAAAGATCGAAACCCTAACAAATGAATTTATACCATCTATGATTGTGAATTGAAGATGCATGTAGGCTCCAAATGTAAGCCCATATATATCTGTGATTTTGATGGAATAAGGTTTTTTTTTTGAAAATAAATAATTATACAATTATACTAAATTCGTATGTTTCTTTAATAAACGAGGCTGGATTTGAAAATTGGATACACAGGTGTTAGGATAAAAAAGATTAACGAACCTTGAGGGTAAAATTGACATTTCTCTTAAGTAAAGGGTAGTCGATGAAAAGTTTTTTTAGGGCAGCATAGATCAGGTACCAGGGTGTATAAAATGAGAACAAAACCCTAAAGCTAGGGTTTAACACTACTTGATCTTATCCGAGCGGTACCGGGAAGGGACTACGGCGGCGATGGTGATAGTCGTATCGGAGAAACATGGCGGATATTGTCACCCATCCACGACATCTTCTGGTGTTTAAAGGTTGCAGGAGGCTCCGTCATGTTCTTCTCAGTTCGCCTAGTCGCTATTCTCTTCCTTAGTTCCTCCGGTCATCCGCGATGAAGACTGCCCGCTTCCGGAGCCATAAATTCGATTATACTCGGGGCGATGATGGCCGCGCGGGCTAACCAAAACAAATTATTTTTCTTTGTTAAGTTGATTTATGCATTCGTTTTTAGTCTCTACAAATTAAAGCCCCTGATTTTTTTCGAAATCGATCGATTTTTTTCGGCAATTTAGGATTTTACTTGTAGTTGATATTCAAATTAAATCCCCTTGCTTCTAAAAGTAAACTATGATTTTCTACATCAAAATGCTGTTTTTCTCAGTGAAGTAGTCATATATATGTTATTTATATTTATATTCTTAATTGTGTTTGCTTTGATCCAGAGACGATTCTTGCTTGATTGTTAGTTTGTGGAATAAAGCATGAAATTCAAAATCTGATCGGAGTAATGCGGCTGTTGGTGGTTGAAGCTGGCCCTCCCTCTAGATCTCCGGTGTTGCTGTATGTTGTCTCTCTTTGATGCAATCTGATGCAACATAAATTCATAGTCTTTTGTAGATGATTAGATTCGCATGTCTTTTATACTGAAGTAATATACATATTTCTCAGTTAAGTATTGTAATATATGGGTTTTTAAGTCCCATCTGGAAAACTTCTCCTTTAATCATTTTATCACAATAAACAATCTTTTTAAAGCATTATTGAACTTATAGGAGACAATTTGAAAAAAAAAACCCTCAAATGATATGCTCAAAAGTTAAAACCAATAATGGATCAGTCTTTAGCACCACACTCATTCCAATATTGAGCATGATTACAACACACACAACTACTAGTTCACTAAGAAATACACATACTAAATACCAACCCTTGTTGGTTTTCAAATCATACTACTAACAATCTTTAAGAATTTGTAGTATACTTTAGGCATCCAATCTGGGCTTTTTAAAAAGAGCCCATGAAATTGGATCTTGATCACTATAAAAAACTATCAACCAATTAGTAACATAAACAACCAAAGAGTAGAATCGTGAGTTAGGAATTAGGATGCTAAAACTGTCTTCCTGTGTAGGTTTGCCCAAATGACCAGTTCACAGGTGCAACATTGTTAGAAATTACGGTTTTGCCATCACTCGTTGTAACTTTAAACGATAGAGTTTGACCATTAAGGTAACTATTACTCTGCCAATTTTGACCCCAATTACGACTCATCTTTTGCCATGTGGCCCCACCTTTCGACCCCCTTACAGACACCGAGATGACATCACCCGCTCCACCCACATTGGTCACAAGCACCAAGTTAAAATACGAGTGACCGTTAATCGTGAACCTAATCCCACCTCTCTTTCTACAAGCAACTCTGCAAAAATTTACAAAAAAACGTTAGGAGTTGTTTGAAAACCTCTGAATCGATCAGCATTCAATGTGTATGACAAAATCTCCATTAGAATCATTTTCACTGAATGTTTCAGTTTTATCAAACAACCCCTTAGTCTGTGTATTGGAGGGGAGGCTAGATGCAGACAGTCTTACCTTCTATATTGAACTGGTATTATCCCGGCTTTTTCTCGAGCAATGCGGTTGAAGATAGGTTGGGCGAGGTCAAAGTGTTGCAAGGGTGGATTACACCAACCACCATTGTTGTTAGGGAGCGCGTTGTTTGGTGGGCAAAAGTTTGTAGCCGTGACAATGATTGATCCTGGGTGGCACCATTTTTGGTCGTTAAGACACTTGATCTCGAAACATGCACCGCATGTGAGACCGTTGTTGAAGAGACTTGTACTTAGTGCAGCTGTGGTTGTACCGTATCCTTGACTATATAGATTTCCGTACCCACAAGCTCCCCCTGTGAAAAAATTACCAAAATCAAATTGCGAAAAACATGTCAATCCAGTTGAGCCAAACAGTGTTGGGTTCAACTGGGTTGGACTGTGTAGAATTGTTGATGTTCTTACCCATTGTGCCGGAGGCGTCGTGACCCCCGTAGAAGGTGGCGTGGGCGTTAGACCATGCATTAACACTTGTGATGGTGGATAGGAGAAGTAAGCATAGATCGAGAAACCTCATTTTTTTTTTTATTCCAAAGTGATGATTTTTATGAAAACGAGGAATGGTATTTCTATTGTACTCTTTGTGAACTTGGACTTAGATTCATAGAAGAGTAATGAGTTGAAGTGATGAATGGTGCTATATTTATAAACAAGGCATGGAAAGATGGAACTACTTTTTTTCTTTTGGTTTTATATTGCTCTTGTTTTATTTATATTATATAGTTAATAATTGAAGGGGTAAATAGGAGGAATACTTTTGTTATAACCAAAACCATCTTTTTCTCTGTAATAAATCTCTTTGTTTTCCTTTCTTAAAATCTCAAAAACAAAAAAAAAGTAAAAAACGTTAAAGAGAAGTTGAGAACGCGGCGTACTGTGTAAGTGGGACTCATTTTTAATTTTTTTTGCGTTATAATTGCATTATCCTTGATGTCTTTTCTTCTGTAGGCATCAACAGAGTTTTCTAAAAATAAAATTGAAAGGAATCCTTCTTAAAGTAATGACTGTATGACGATAAAATGAGTGATGTATCCCTAGGCATTGTGTCTTGTTGAAGTTAAAGAAAGATGGAAAAGCAAAAATCCCTTGTATAAATCTATACGAAAAGTGTTTTGATGATATGTAACTTTTTGAATGGAAAAAACCGGTGTGCAAAAGATTATTGTGAAAAGTGAAAAGCATGGGGGACAAATATGATGCGATTTGTAGGAGTCTAATCTCACTTTACAGCATATGAAGATGAAATAAATAGAATACTTTACAGCTTGAACTCAACTTCTGTTTTCTCTCTCTTTTACGTTGGATAAAAAATTCTTATCCAAATATGATGTGATTCGTAGGGTTCAAAGGTTACTAATACACATACACATAACAAAGTTTTATCCCATATAATTTCCTAATTTCATAAGATCAAACTTGGTTTGTGATCGATTACTAGTTGTAAGAAATCAGCAACACAAGTAAATACATGTAAAAAGTCGCTAAAATATTTATTAATTTTAACTTGTGTCGTTTGTTGCCTCTAACTAAAGTGAATGATGGGTATGGAAGCTTAGTTGGACATGCTCTTTCATGGTTTCTTCCATGAGATATTTGTTAGATAATGGTACTTTGGGGAGTCACGTTGTATAGGCTTGATGGAATAATTTTGTTCCAATAAAGTTGAACATCTTGGGTTGGCATTTGGGTTTGGATGAAGTGCCTACGATGTAGAATCTTGTTGACAAATGTGGATTTTATGTGGACTTCATGTTTTGTCCCCTTTGTATTAGGAGTATGAACACATCATTTATGTATTGAACCATATTGGTAAATGGTGGGATCTCAACAAGCCTTTTAATTCCATTTCAGATTGGATTCTTTGGGCGAACAACTTTAATTTAAATGTTGTCCAAAAAATGTTTTGATGTGATAATTATTTACCACTTTTTGGGTCATTTGGAGTTTTAAGAACAACCTTTTATTTGGATCGACTAAGTTGAGAAAATCAGACATTTAACATGTTGATTGGTTGTGCAACCTTAGTTTAGCTACTTCGAGTATGTGATCAAATAACACAAAATTTGAGACCATTATACGAGTATGTAATAAAAAATATGATACATATAAAGGTTATGAGACCATAATACGAGTATGTAATCCAATAACACAAAATTTGAGACCGGAGAACACGAAATATAAAAATTGAGAACACTGGGAGTAATATAATACTAGAGTTATTTATTATTTTTTTTTGTAGCTCGATCAAAATCTCTTCCCTATTTATACATATCCAAGATGTATAAAAAGGTAAAATATTTGCCAAAAATCTAGTCTAATGACTAGATAGTTGTTTTATTTAGAAATTGAGTAGATGAAAGAAAAAAAAATTATGAAACCAGACTTTTTTTAGAGCAACTTGCACATATAATCACGAAACCAAACTTTTTAAGTGATTCTAAATAATCAGAGTCTCATGTCAAAATCCCATAACTGAATACGACTTTTTTAACCAATATTTTTTTAATTGGTTTTGGGCTAGGGCCAGGCAAAATGTACTGTCCTGACCCCACTCTAGAGTTGAGGTACACAAACAAAATCGGTTTTTTCAAAAATCTAATATTCATTATGGTTTTCTATTTTCAGTTTAGATAATATGATCTGATTTGAATGAGATACCTTGAAAAATCTAAACGCCAATATTTTTTCCGTAAAAATTCAATAACTTTCATCCAACATTTGAATCCTATCCACCAAATTATCCAAAATCCGATTATTTCCAACCAAAAATCCGAATTGGATTATCAGAAATCTTATATGAGAAGATCCGTTTTATCTATAAAAGATCCAAAATAGAATATGGATATCCGGCCGACGTGTATACCTGTAGTGACAAAAACCTTCGTTGATGTTTGGTCCACTTCACATACTTGGCCCAATAATACTTTTCTCTTTAACACAAGCTTCAAAGTTAAAACATTAGTATTATCTTCTTTTTTTTTTTTTTCCTAACAGAAGACTTTGTCCATATTTTCTCTAAAAAGTAAAAACTCTTTTCTACGCTTAATGTATGTAATCGTCCTTTCATTACGGACCTAATACATTAATTAATACCTACTCTAATTAAATTGGCAAAGCTTGAATATTACAGAAAGTTTTGACTTCGAATTGACATGGATATGACGTAACCCCCTACATTTATATAATATATTATACATACACGTATTATGAAATCACTAGAGCAGAAAATATGAAATGATAGATAATGACCTTGGTATTTCTGAATATTTTATTGGTTGTAACTTGATTTCAATGATTGAGTAATTAATTATTTAAGTCGTTAGTTGTCATTCGACCTAGTCTTCAAAAGATCTTCAATTGATTCATTTTGTCATCAATGATTTTGTAATAAACAAGGAAACGGATATAGTTTATGACTATGTTCTTTTCATCTTTGATAGTAATATTTTATCTATAACAAATACTTAAGATAACAATTAATATAATAATATATAAATGAATATTTTTAAATGTACCAACGTCACTAATAGAATAATAGGTGGTTAGGCAGGTTCTTTATTTTTAGACAAAATTACAAAATCGGTACCTGTGGTTTGTAAAAAACTTTGAATGAGGTCTAAAAAGTTTCAAATTTACATGGAATGTCCAAAATCAAAAGTTTCTGGTGAATTTGGTCTCAAGATCATGAATTTTTCGTGAATTTGATCCATGATGTACTTATCTTCCTTTCTGCCGCCATCGAGCTTCATCTACGTCATTCCACCATCGAACTTTCTCTGTGTTGTTCTCTTCCCCGACGATGAACATCAATGCTGAATCGTTGTCTAATTCATGGTGGGTTATATGGATAGATACCAGAAGAAGAAGAAAGGATTGCTTGCCTCCAAGATTAGTAATTTTGGTGTTGATCGCATAAAACAACGAACTCATTTCCAGCACTTGGAATCATCTCCTCACCCTTCCGGTAAAACCCCCTTCATCATATTACTGTGGATTCTTAGGGTTTTTGCTGTCATACCTCTATTTTTTCACACAATCGAACAACGGGCAGAAAATCCAGAATCTCAAAACAAGAAGGTGACCTCATCTTATTTATATTTTCAATTACCGAGCATTTTTCTGTCATACCTATGTTTTTTCACGAAAATGGGGTGTATGATGACAGATCATCGTCAAATAATAATTTTGGAGGAATAAAGATTACAATGATATAAAAATCATTAACCAGGAGCAACGATTTCAGTTTGAAATCAATGGTGGTGCTAGTAGGAAAGATCAGAGGTGTAGAGGTGTTTGGGATATGTGTTTACATACTTTTTTGATTATTCTCAGATGTCTTGGGGTTGAACAGAAATTACCTTGGAGATATCGGTTGAGGCAAGGGGCTTTTGTTGAACGCAAATCATGTTGATGAAGAGCCTATTTTGTCAAACTATTATTTTGCTTCAATCTGGTTTTTTTTTTTTTTTTTTTTTTTTTTTTTTTTTTTTTTTTTTGTAGTTGAAAATGCGAGGAAGATGATAATGTGAGAGAGAGAGAGAGAGGGAGGTAGGTGTGGGATGGGTGGGTAGATTAAGATTTTTTTATTATTTAAACTGTAAATCTAATAATATAGATTTAAAAAAATTCCATTTAAGTTTAAAACTTTTTTGAACACTATCCAAAGTTTTATTAATACCATACGAACCAATGTTGCAGTTTTGTCTTATTCTTAAAAAGTTAGAGAGAGGGTTGTTAAAAAGAAAAAATGAGACACTTATGTGAAACAGAAATAAAAGAGAGATTTTTTTTAAATATAGTATTTTTGGAACACATTTATTTTTTTTATTCAGATACAATTTATTCTCTTAAAAATTAAAAGGATGTTTTAAAAAATTAAGAAGCTATCAAAAGCTTTTAATTGAATTTAAAAAAAAACAAAATGCCCCTAAATAAATGTGATACTAGAAAAATATGTAATCACAAATTATATTAATATTATATGAATTTATTAAAATATTATAGTTTTTTATACTAACTAAGAGAGAAAAAAAAGAGCTTTTAGACTATAGTATTAGGTTTTGCACTATCTCTTTAAGGTCTAGAGTTTATAAGTATATTAGATTTTGATGTTCTAAAAATAACTAATATTTCTTTTAATAAATGTCATTTATTTATTTCAAAACTTTCAAGAAATCATACATTTTAACATGCTTAGTATAATTTATCAGGCAATCGTTCGTAATAGTTATATTCAATTTCAAACTTGGATTTTAATATTTAGGGAATTACCAAAAAAAACTTTGTATTTGCCAAAAATATTTTGTTTACTTTAAATCCATTTTTATGTTAATTAATATGATAGATATTTGTATAAAATATTTGGTAGTTTTCTAGGTTACTATGATATTTAATTCGCAAGAAAATAGATAAGTTTTTTTTTTTTTTTTTTTTTTTTTTTTTTTTTTTTTTTTTTTTTTACCTGAAGTGTCTTCCTTTTTATAATATAAGTATTAATGCAGAAAAAACGTATTTATATATGAAAAAATATTTAATTAAATATTGTGTTTATGTTCTTTTTAAATGTTATTAACATATGTGTTTTTTTGTCTGGTTATACCGTAGAATATAAAAATACAATATATATATATATATATATATATATATATATATATATATATATATATATATATATATATATTAGAAATAATAACATGTATCCATAACTATATACATCCAAATACGTAAAAATACATATTTATCTTTCTACAAAACGTGTTTATACTCCTAAAAAATCTATTTATGCATCTAAAAATATAAAAATATGTATGTACACTTCTTTTATATATATATATATATATATATATATATATATATATATATATATATATATATATATATATATAAACGTAAAAATATGTAACTATATTTCTAAAATACATATTGATATTTTTTTTAAATATATTTATATTATTTAAATATATATATATATATATATATATATATATATATATATATATATATATATATTTACGGTTTTAAAAACATATTAAAAGTATATTAATATACCACTTAGTATGTCACTAGAAGTATAAATACATATTTTTATATTTTTTAGAATTATAAATATATAATTTATTTTTGTATATAAATAAATTTTTGATAGATATATATTTCTAAATAAATAAAAATACTTAATTATACTTAGGAAAACATAATAATATTTAAAAAAAAAAACTAAAAATATGTTATTGTACTTCTAGAGAATATAGCTATATTCTTCATACATTTTTATACTATAAATATGTATTAAGAGTGTAGCTATACTTTTTAGAAGTATAAATACGTGTGTGTGTATATATATATATATATATATATATATATATATATATATATATATATAGAGAGAGAGAGAGAGAGAGAGAGAGAGAGAGACTTAGGTTATTCTATTCTAACTAATTATTGTGTGGATGTAGGAATGATTCTGGGCCAATCATTTTACTTATTTTTGGAAAGTGAATAATACATATTATTAAATTAAAGATAATTAAAAAATACCATCTAATTTCATTCTAAGGGTATTTTAGTCAATTAACATAAATTTAAAAAAAAAAATTACATATTTTAAGGAAAAATAGATTCTATTAATTTTAAAATTCTGATTCTATGGATGACAATTCTCCTCATTCAGAAATTCTGACAAAATATGTTTATCAATATATTGAAAAATAAAAAATATGATTGAACCATACAAGAATACACATTCTGACATAATATATATTTTGATGTAATGAATTTATTGAAGAATAACAAAATTTTGGATACAAGTTAAAAAAAAATTTCATTACACTCTTAGAAAAGAAAAAAAAAATATTATTCTATGAGAATGTTACACTTATTAATAACAAAAAAACACAATATATAAATCATTATACTAGAATATACTATTACATATATTTTTTCATTATATTGTATATTATTCTGCTAGAATAATCCATTCTTTTTGGAAGATTGGTGGTAATTGTTCATCTTCATCCCATACACTGTTCATCTTCAAGATTCTATTATGACAGAATCGAAATTCAAGATTCCATTCCAGTAGAATGTTGTAAGTTTCATATGTACCATGTTTAGCTTTAATATATCTCGTTTCGTTCCCAGCCAGGAAAACAAGAACATTCTTGCTCTTGATTTCATGTATACCTGCAAATGAGAAATACAACCACTCATTATTATTGCTTAATCTTCTTTCCATGGTAATTTCAAGCAATAAACATTACATCGAATTCTGTCAAGCAAAACAAACAATTTCCTGTAAAACATTGAAATCCATTCCATTTATCCGTTTCTATCAAGAACAATCAAACCCAAAACCCATCAACACTCCACTGAATTTTTGTCAAAACAAAGGAAAGAAAAACAAAATCAAAGGAGTATCCATGACCACATTTGGTCTACTGCTACTCAGGTGACATATCCCTCTAAATGTCTAGTCTTTTTATGCTAACTAATATGAGTATTAAGGCTTAACATTTACACCTTGTCATTGTATTTGTTTGATTTAAAATATTGGAGTAATTGTCATTCTGTATAATCCATATCTGGTTAGTGGTTATTGTATATCTATTTCAGAATTGAAAGTTGAGCCGTTTTATAGTTCTTATTAAGAATCTGATTACATTCTCCACTTGTTATATAATAAAATCGAGAAGCAAAAGATAAGAACATTCTTACCTTTCTATAAACTTGTTGGATTATATTCTTAAAAGTTAAATTGTGTTGTGGGATCCTTAGGATAGATGTTGGAAAACCGTTGTTTGTCACGTTTTCAACAATACATACTAAGAAGTAAATTACGATAATTCAGAGGAATGGAAGGTAGAAGACAAACAACGACTCTAATATGAGTGAAAATTAGGGAAAAAAGGAATGGAAATAGGAGGGCATGGAGCTTGGAGATCGCTATGGATACGATCTAGACCCAAACACAGAAGCAAAAAACATAGAACGGGAGTCGCTGAATCCACATAGGGGTGGAGGCATGGGGCTCTCCGATAAAGCGATGCTGGTGGGGGGTAGGGGTTTGCGTCGTTGCCTTGCTGCGACAGAGGGGATACAAACGACACCAATAAGTCGGTGATTGGTGGAGGAGTAAAAATCAGGAGGGATGAGTTGCTGGTGATCTCGATTGAAGTAGGAGGCACTGGTGGAGTCGGTGACCTGCTGGTAGCTTGGTCGATCATTTGAGCACTGGATTCAAGCATCAAGGTCGATCATTTAACCCCAGGATTACAACGCTACTCTAACAGGAAGAAGCTTGATGGTTAACGAGATGATGGTGAAGGATGATGCATAGATGTATTGTAGGGTTTTAAACTAAACTCCTAATTCAAAGGGATATTAAATGTTTTCAATATTTACTAAAAATAAATAGGTTAAGATTACTATTATACCCCTTAAACAACTTATTAATGATTTAATATTTCTTAAAAATTGATTGGTCCACAATGATTCATACATTCATACAATACTTATTTAGAATACTTGAACCTAGCTCTCTCTCTCTCTCTCTCTCTCTCTCTATATATATATATATATATATATATATATATATATATATATATATATATATATATAAACATTTAAAAAGATTGTAGATACAATATTTAACTAAATATTTTTCATATATAAATACGTTTTTTCTGGATAAATACATATAATAATAATAATAATAATAATACATAGGTAAATACATAAAAAAAAAAATTATAAACTTAAGAAGTTTTTTTCTTACAAAGTTAATATCATGGTAACTTGGAAAAAACCTATCATCACAGTAAAAAAAGTTAAAAAAACAACAATTTTAACAAATATCATACTATTAATGAAATAAAAACGGACTTCACATAAACCGAACATTTTTGGCAAATTTAATAACTTTTATGACAATGCCCCTTAATATTTCAACCATTTTTACATACCTAAATTGAGTTGATTTCTATATCGTTTTAAACATTGCTAATGATTGTTTATTCATTTCAGTTAACCTTAATATATAATCTATAACCGATTAAGTAAATAGGGTAGGAAGATGTTATCTCTCAAACTCCAATTAAATAAACAAAACTTTATTCCATCAAAAGATTAACATAACCCCTTATTTTTTGTGCACCAATCTAGCTATCATTCTTGATTTGCTTTTAAGAAAAGAATAAATATTGACCAAAACAGATACATTCATTAAAACTTGTGTAAGTTTTTATATTGCATATTTTATAATAAGATTTATTAGGTGTTTGTGATTTTATTGTCGTTAGACATTTTAGCTTACCAAAATTTACTTGAATACATAACAATACCGATAGCGAACTTGAGAGGAGATGCAGAATGCACATATTACATGTGCTAGTTTGATCTGAACATGGCAAATGACTTCAAGGAAGCAACTCCCCTTTGTGGTATCTAGGGCGGTGCTATAATGATATACTTTTATTCAGGGCTGGTCCAGACGGTGGGTAATCCGGGCGACCGTCCAGGGCCCACAACTCAAGGGGGCCCAAAATTTCTGGATTATATATATATATATATATATATATATATATATATATATATATATATATATATATATATATAAACCAATTATTACCAAAATGATTTTTAGGGCCTAAATTTGATTCAAACTCAAAATAGCTCAAAAGATAAACAATTCGACTTGCTTGTTATTGCTAATTGAACGTAATTATAGTGAAGAATAAATGATTTTTTTTAATCTTTATTATATTTTTCTTTAAGGGGCCATTTTTTTCTTTTCGCCCCGAGCGCCATATACGTTTGGACCGGCCCTGCTTTTATTTTAGTTTCTCTTAACCTTTATAACTTATCAACTTTTATATAAATTTAACGAGAACTTCAAATTTTCTGACCATCAGGTCAAGGTTTTTGTTCGGTTGACCTGAAATTACAATACAATTAAGCATCTAATATCAGATTATTCATGTTTAATTTGCAAACAGTAACTTTATGCAATCTTCTATTTCGATAGAAAGCAACTCATTGGTCATTATTCTACATAATGATTATCCATTTTTTTCCAATTCAGATACACGTGTTTCTATGTCATACTTTCATATGATATTATCATAGTGAATAATTTTTAAACCGTCATATAATATTGTTACGAGACTTAAATATGTAACCAATAAATAGAGATATGAATATTAAAATTTTAAATTTATTACTCATATAAAATCAAAATAATACAATTTAGAGTTCCTTTTATTAATTTTTTCAACCACATAAAATTTGATATTGAATAACAATAATTTTGATTTTTAAAAGCTTAGATAAGTCTTTTTTTATTAAGAAAATTGCAAAATAATCCTTGTGGTTTCTCATGTTATGTGGCTAAGGTCTAAACCTTTGAAAAGTTGCAGATTTGGTCATTTTCAAAAGTTTTGTTGTGATTTTGGTTAGGGGTGCAAACGAGCCGAGCCGAGCCTGAGCGTGACCAAGCTCGAGCTCGGCTCGCTTAAAATTTGTATGGCTCGAGCTCGAGCTCGGCTCGTTTCGAGCCCTAAATAATGAGCTTGAGATCGGCTCATGAAGTAATGCATAGGCTCGGGATCGGCTCGTTTTGTTTAACTGAGCCTAAACGAGCTTAAGCTTGGCTCGAGCTTGTTAAAAGCTCGTTTACAAAATGAATTTAAAAAAACCACGAATTTACATAATTTTCAACTATGTGCGGACTACGTAAATTCCAACCAAGATGCTTAAATAAAATCTTCAAATTACATAAGTTTTAAACTCCAACAAACAAACCTAAAATGTAATTAAATCACCCAAAAGAAAGTCTTCCTATCATGGAAGTTCAAATTACAAAAAATACTATAAAACTATTAAATTTTAACATAACATATTATCAAAACTCAAAATTCAATCTTCCTTGAAGCAAATTCAATCCAGCAAAATCTGCAAAATAAAACATTTTATGAGATGTGCAATATAATGTAATTAAACAACCAAGATTACAAGTAGAATAAAATGACTTACACCTTTAAGTATTATTTGTCCATGTAGGTAATAAAACCTCAATGGGCATTTCCTCCTTCTGTAAAAAGAACCCACCAACATGAACAAATATTAATAAATTTAAATATTCAATTGTTAGTTCATGTGTATTAAGTTTATCAAATGTACCTTCAGTTTTTTCTTGATTCCATAACGATGTCTAATCCAATCTCCTCCACAAATCAACTTTTGAACAGTGTCCGGTGCTAATGAAGATCAGTATGGATCAATTACTCTACCCCCAGCACTAAATGTTGCCTCAGATGCAACGGTAGAAATCGGGATTAAAAGCAAATCCATAACCATCTTTGATAAAACGCGGTACTTCAGTTTATGAACATTCCACCACTCCAAAGCCTTGAATGAATCCATTCCATTTTGTCCCTGGTTCCTATAAACACCTTCTTCCAAATACATATCTAATTCTGACTTTTCTGGTCTCTCCAAATCTGTATTTTTTATAAACTCCCTAAAAGCCTCCCATCCTGACCCGAGTGATGTTGTTTTTGACACTTCATTGCCTCCACATCCATTTGCAGGCGTTGCAGCTTCTCGGACTGATGCATCATGTATTTCCAAATACTCTTCATACATTTCATAAAGTGCTTTCTTGACTTCTTCAATGTTCTTTTCAGCATTGGAGTATATGGTTAGGAAACTAAATTCTACTAACTTCATTTTGAATCTTGGATCTAACACTGAAGCTATCGCCATAACAAGATGGCACTCCCCCCAATATTTGTCAAGCTTCTCCTTCATCTTAGTCACCATAGTCTTAATGAAATCATTTTTTGATAGAGCACCTTTATACAAAGTTTCTTTTACTCTAAACACCTCAATCAAATACAGATTGGATGTTGGATAATCACTTCTAGAAATGACATTCCTGCATACTTGAAAATAAGTTGCTTTAGTATTACCCATGATAAAATAATTAAAATAACACTTAAATAATAAAGGTAATATGCACCTTGAAAACCTTCAAGATTTCACATACACTCTCCACATGTGCCCACTCCTCATCATTAGGCAGGTGATGGAAATGTGGCTCGTACTCTGCAAATCTATGAAAATCAAAAAAAAAAACTTAGTGTGTGCAATATTTGAAAACCTAAAAATCACAACATTCAAAACTATTTTTATTAAAATCTAATGTATACCTTGGAAAAACATCTTTAAATTTTAATGCAACCGACAACATATCATAGGTTGAATTACATCGTGTTGGAACATCAAGCAATAACTTTCTATCTTGTATTTGCAGTTGATGTGCAATATTTGAAAATGTTTGAAGTCTCGCCTCAGAATTATTAATATATTTTATACCCTCACGAACTTCCCCGATAACAGAATCAATCATAGCAAGACCATCTGTCACAAGAATGTTCAAAATGTGTGCACAACATCTAACATGAAATAACCTACCACCACACGTGAGTTTTCTTACTCTAGAAAAAATTTCTTTCAGTCGTCTCAATGCCATGTCATTGTATGCAGCATTGTCTACAGATATCGTGAATATCTTGTCCTCAATTTCCCAATGCTTCCAACATTTATAAATACCATCAACAATATCAAGTCCGGTACCAGGAGGAGGAACATGTACAAAACTCAAGACACGTTTTTGCAATCTACAAAATCAAATCCAGATATCAATATAAATATATTAAATAAAATGGAAAAAGCTTATTAAAAAATATAGAAGGAAATCAAACCTCCAATTATGGTCAATAAAGTGCTCTGTGATAACCATGTACTCAATCTTCTGATGAGATGACTTCCAACAATCAGTGGTCAAACTGATTTTTGAGGTTGCTTTTATAAGAGCTTTTAGTATTTTTTTCTCATGCTCGTATATCTTAAAACAATATGATTTGGTTGAAGTCCTGCTTTTTTTCTCAAATAATGGAGTAGATGTGTTCATCATATACACGAATAAATCATCCTCCACAACAGAAAAAAGGTTGCTCAGTACCCAACACCCAAGTAGCTATTGCTTCTCTCATTTTGTTACTGTCATACTTTGCATTAGGCCTGATCAATGAAGGAAGCTTCTCATGTCCTGCATCCCCATCAGACCTAATATGTGGAAAATTCAATAAATTCTGCTTTTCTTCATAATCTTTATGTGGCTTGCATATAAGCAAGCGCCTTTTTAATGTTGATGTAGTCTCGCTATCACTATAAGTTAGCTTTGTTTTACAATGATTACACTGAGCTTTTTTGGTACCATTAGATAGAGCCACTATAGTAAAACCATCCCATGCCTTTGATGTTTTTTTCATTTTCGTTTCATTACTATTTCCTCTTCTCCCCCGTGGATTTCTACATTTTGGTGTTTATCACTGCCATTTTCGCTTGGAATATGATTATGAGGAGTTGGTTGTTCATCAGCATCTACATTTATGGGAGCAGATTGCTCCTTATTCTCAACCCCTTCCATTAGATCTAAACTCACATTACAATCCATAATATCTACAACATGGTTAATGAAAGAATATTTGTCAAAATTTGTACATTTAATAAGCATACTTAGTTCATCAGCATTCAACAATATACTTTCCTGTTAAGGGTCTTTAATTAATATCCAGTGAATAAGAATCTAGACTAAACAATTAAAATGGTATTTCAATCAAACCAAGTCAATATATCGCAGAGACAAACAATCAAAAAAAAATATCATTCAACTGCTCATAAAAGAGAACACACTGAGAAGTTAACCAGAAAAAGTAACCCAACAAAGCTATAAAGCCATTTTAACAAAACTATCAATGAAAATAGCCTACATCAGAATACGATGAGTGATAAGAAAATAATAACAAACTAGTGGACATGGGAAAAATACCAACAATGGAATCAATAGAAAAATAAGCTATTTTAACAAAGCTATCAACTGATGTGAGACAACAAAACCGAAGTAATCAAGAAATAATAAGCTATCATCAAATCAGTAGAAAAAAAAAATAGATGAGTGAACAATGGAAAAAAAAACATACTGTGAATTGTGAAGAATTGAAGATGACTGGCCGGTGTTCGGATGGACTGAAGGTGTTTAATGTCGGACGATGGTACTCGATGTCGGACAACAACGCTCGATCGGAAGGTAGACGTCGCTGGGAGATCGTCGTCTGGTACGTGCTTAGCAATCACTTGATTAGAATGTTCGAATCACAGCAGAAAGGAGTTAACGAGTCTCGATTGAAGGGCAGGGACGCAGGGTTGACGTGAGATGATGGAAGATCGTCGTATGGTGGTCTTTGTGGTATCGTGCTCGCCGACTCGCCGCCGATAACAATCGGATGAAAAGATTTTTCGAATGGGGAAGGAATGTGAATAGTGGCAGCTTCTTTTGATTTGAAATGAATGAAATTCCCTCGGTCCCTAATACCCAAAACCTAATTGTTAATTCAATAATTTTCCAAATATCTATTTTAATATATAAAATATAATTATAAAAAATAAAATATATTATATTTATATATAGGCTCGTTTAGGCTCGCGAGCCTAATCAATCTTTGTTAGACAGGCTCGAGCTCGAGCTCGTTTAATAAACAAGATTAAAGTCAGGCTCGAGCTCGGCTTGGGCTCGATAAAAAACCGATCTCGAGTCGAACTTTTACTGAGTCGATCTCGGGTAGCTCGCGAGTAGCTTGGCTCGTTTGCACCCCTACTCCCTGCTCATGTGGCCCGGTTGGCCACAACCGTAACATACCAAGCCTCCTACCCGACAAGCTCCACTATACGGCTTGCTACACTTGGAATAGCGGCCCGACCCTGCTAGCCTCTGCTGGGAGGATCAGAGGTCTTAGGCCTCTTAGCCTAACCCACTGTCATATAAACCTTCTCTGGCTTCCGCTTCGTCCGGAGCTCCAACTCAATTTCCCACTCATGGGCCTTCTCAATCATGTCATTCAGGGTTTTGCACCCTGAAAAGCTCACAAACTCCTAGATATCATTCCTCATCATAGCATGCTATCTTGTCTTCATCATCTCCTCATCAGCAACGTACTGTAGAACCAGTAATGCCCTCTCCCTGAACTTGGCAGTAATCTCCGTTATAGACTTCATAGTTTGGTGAAGGTCCTGGAACTCCCTCACCAGATGTTGCACCTCAATGGTCGATGCAAACTCCCGATCAAACCTCCACATAAAATCTTACCACGTCATCAGTGTCACATTCGCTGTCCCAACCTCATGGTAACATCCTCCAACTAGACTCGCGCCTGATCCCTCAGCATACAAAATGTGAATCCCACCTTTTC
This sequence comes from Lactuca serriola, assembly GCF_051521515.1. Classification (NCBI taxonomy): domain Eukaryota; kingdom Viridiplantae; phylum Streptophyta; class Magnoliopsida; order Asterales; family Asteraceae; genus Lactuca; species Lactuca serriola. The sequence continues at coordinate 75,407,431 of NC_136408.1, forward strand.
TGCCTCAAGGCAAAAGCTCGTGTGTTGAGCATTCTCCATGTAAACAATCCAACGACGATTAGCAGTGAGGTTCCTTAACCCCAAAGAACTCAGGCGCTCCGCATGCCTTGAACTCCCAAAATGAGGGAGTTCGAGTCCTAATCTGACTGCAACGATCTCGGATCAGAAAGACCTGAGCGGCTCCTCCATAATCTCCATGATCCCCTCCTTGACGGTACCAAAAATCATTGGGGTAGCTTCAAGGATGCCGCGAGTAACCTCGGCTGCGATAAGCTCGCCAACCTCTCATCAATCGGCTCTGCACCAGAGCTTGAACTCGACCCTGAACCTGAACCTCCTCGCGTAGCCATCACCATCCCCAACTGAAAATACAACATATAAAGCAATTGATAATGAATTTCGAAGGGATTCCTCCCCACCGAACTCCTTATAGCTTCCAGGTCTATCATTATCTTGGGTACAAGTCTTGTGCTTTCAGTAGTATAAGCCTAATACTACTTTCCACACGTACCTGTACCTTCCACAAGGCCATACCTGATACCTTTAATTCACCCAGCCATAGATAAAACATGACCTACAAAACACATCACATACGCATATCCTAGACTCTTCTAAGATTTCTCAATCCTCATAGAACCAGAAACCTCAATCAACACCGCAGGTTGCCTTATGCATACAAGTTATACATAAATAGAATCACATAGACTGTCAAAGAAAGTTTTCTCCCCTAAGACCATAAACAAACAAGGAACAGGAAATGAGGAAGAATCCACCATTCTAGGGATATGCAATCCTAAACATATTCAACTTTGAAAATACACACTTAGCAAATTACAGAGTCAACATCGATTCCAAGAAATATATTCATAGCATTGAATTCTCCAAGGCTACAAGGCAACAATTACTCGAGATCGGTCGATTATGCGCATTGCACTCTCCCTTTTTACTTAAGAAAACTGTTTTCAGAAAAACTTGACTTTGTTTTTTCTTTTGAAAAGGGTTACCATTTCCTCAGTTTGAGTTCTGACACACCCGAGAGTGTGCCCGAATCCCACAATCCAAGGCTCCGATACCAACTTGTAACACCCCAAAAATCCAGATAAAAATTTTCATTTTTAAAATACGAATTACCATCATAATTTGTTTCTCAAAATCCATTGTATCATATCATATCAAAATATCAGAGTATCAATATCGATAAATGCGGAAATTTTTAGATGTGAATGTTGCGCCATCAAGCCGGGCCCTTCCCCTTAGTATCGGAAGTACCTGAAAACACCCAAATAAACTATAAGCAAAAGCTTAGCGAGTTCCCAAAATATAACATAACATATAACCACATAATACCATGCCACATACATAAGATTTCCATGGTCTACCCCCTTGGTCTTTACCTAGAATGACATGGGCTACAAAAGGGCCTGATATCCAAGTGCCATGGGCTACCCCCATGGTCTTTACTTGGAATGCCATGGGCTACACCAATGTTCTAATATCCAAGTGCCATAGGCTACCCCCATGTTTTTCACACAAGTGTCACGGGCTACCCCCGACGAGGTCTTCAGACAAATAATTATATAACAACTGCCAATCCTCATGTCAGATAATGGGCCGACATTGGTGCCTTCGACACATTAATATAGTGAGAAGACTCACCTCAGACTGCTGATAAAAATACTGTTTGGATACCGGTCCGTAAATCTCACACTGAATATACACAAGTTAACCTAATTAGAATTAAGTCACAAACTAAAGGCATAGGCCAAAATCCTAAGTCCAAAATCCTCCAATAAGGCCCAAAAGTCTTTCTCCTTTCATGGGCCTAACATCCAAGGTCCAAAACAATAATGGGCCACAAAGGCTTAACCATGCCATCTATGGTCCAATAACAAGTTTAAAGGCCCAATTACTCTAACAGGTCCAGGACCAAGGCTAAGTAGGGCCCAAATGTGTCAAAAGCCCGTCGAAAGCCCAAAACTCACTGGAAGCATACGCCCGACATACATCATCAGTACGCTTAGCATACTAGGTCCTTTGGCGGTACGCGCAACGTACAAACTAGTACCCCCAGCGTACAAGCTGCTTTGCACAAAAAGTCATTAAGTTCTTAATTCATGTAGCCACTTCGTTAAATTCCAGATCTTAGTCATTTTAAAGGCCCTAGGGCATAAAGTTGGCAACTTTATGCCTTTGCGTGCCATATAGAAACCGAACACCTCATTTTATCCATTAAGACTCCATTTAAGATCTTAAAATCATGCATGGTGCCATAACAACCATCAAGTTTGCATTTTTTATGCTTTTAACATGCCAAAGGAACTCATATCTAACATTTCTAAACTCTAGAGTTGCTCAAACTCACAAGAGAGGATCCATGGACCAAAAATTTACTAATTACCAAACCCTAACTCATACTAGCAAAAGGATAAGCAAGGTATGGATTTTTTCCTCCAAAAGTTCCCCAAGATGAATTAGATGCAGGATCTAGAAGCTCAACCACGTCCAAGACTTGATCACCACCTTCTACTTCTTGTAAACACACTAAAATGGCCACCAAAATCACTTTTAAGATCAAGAATCACACTCACTTGCAAACAAGGGTTTAAGGACTATAAGAGGCAATGGAGGCTATTTAGGGTTACGTCCAAATGGCATAAGAGTGTTTAAATAAGGTTCATGCCACAAAATTAGGGTTTTTGTATTAGGCCACGTACGCCCCGCGTACATTGTGCATGTACATGTCCAAATCACCCTTGTATGCTAAGCGTACGCATATGTACGCCCAGCGTACATAGGGACCTCCTTTGTAAATAAGTTTCATTCCAAGAGTTAAAACGGTAAATACCTTCATTCCGAATGTTACACCACGTACACCCATCATACGAGGATGAGTTCTGTGATCAACCTGCATGAGTACGCCCATCATACTCCAACTTCCATGAAGTTGAAAATTCTACCCCTTATAGACCAAATTTGCAAACCGTACACCCTCAAAGGTCTAAACTGAAAAGTACAATGAATCAAGCGTTACACTCTTGACATATCATCATCCTATATACCAGGATAACATGTCGACACGGGTCCGCCTCAACCCAACCACACATAATATGTCGACATACACATAACAGATAAACATACACATAACCAGTCAACAGACAATCAAGCAGATCTTACAAATCACTAATCATATCATCATCCTATATACCAGGATACCACTCTAACATATCACTATAGCATGATAACATACTATTATATAACAGGATATCTAATCTAATGAGCCAACCTTGGTGCCTTCGACCCGTAAGTACAGTGAGGAAAACTCACCTCACAAACTGGACAAAATTTGATAAGGTCTCGACTCCGAATTTCAGCTCTAACCGTCATCTATCCAACCAATTGACCAATCACAATCAAAATCCCAAAATACCCTAAATTCCCTAAGGTCAAACTTGGTCAAAGTCAAAGTAAAACTGGGCAAATCAACTGAGTCAACCGAGTCACCCCAGCCGAGTCACCACAAAGTGAGTACGCGAGGCATACCCAAATGTACGTTGGGCGTACTCACATGTTGACCACCATCGGGGTGGTCGACATCATATACAAGGCATACTCCATGTACGCAGGGCGTACTCCTAGAAGCCCAAAATCTCAATAAGTGCTTAATGGCTTAAGCACTCATGTCCATTTTTTCAGATCCATGGTTAAAATACCCTCAAGAGTCATAAAAGTTTCCAACTTTATGACTTTCCATGTCCATTAACTACTTAACTCAACTTCTTAATCCATTAAGACCTTTTAAATAATGCATTGAGCAAAACCAACCATTTGGAACCCATTTTTATGACTCAAGAGGCTTCCAAGGGTCTGAAAGGACAACTTAATGGGTCAAGAACATGCTATGTTCATGAATCATCATATTGGGACCAAAAAGTAACTTAAAAGAGCAAAAACCTAGATCTACAAGATGGAGTGGTAAAGTTGTAGGGTTTATACCTTCAAGATGTTGCAAACCAAGTAGAAATCTCAGATCTAAAGTAATCTCAACTCCAAGATCTTCTCACCACCTTCTTCTTTCTTCAGAACCACTCCAAAACTCTCTTAAAGGCTTAAAATTGGCTCTTTTGCTCTTAGGGTTGCTTGGGGAGTCAATAATATAGAAGGAGGCTGGGTAAGAAGAGAATATGAGTCCATAAGGATGCATAAATATGAGCCAAAACCCTAAAATGAAGGTTTGCATGCTTTCCTCCTACGCCCTGCGTACTAAGGCGTGCCTTAGTACGCTTAGCGTACATACGTACGCACAACTTACTCCTCAAGCCCCAACTTTTACCAAAATGCCACTATGGGTCCTTTTGCACTCTTTCTTACACCTAGGGACCAAAATGCAATATTATTCAATTATAGGGTCAATTTTATAAGTACCTCATCATCAGGATGTTACAGACCACCTGAATATTCGTGTAGCGTCCTCCGCGTTGGAGATCTTCCATGGTAATGATTGATAGATATCAAATATCTGCTAGTAGAGTGGGATTACCCTCATGCTGGCATGTATCCCCTGTGTGTTGGTCCCTTTTGCACGTTTCGTCCGTGTGGCGCGCTATACGGACCCACAAACATGTGCTGCTAGAGGGTGGCTGGTTCGACACGCGATACAACTTACATGACGGAGCATGACCGACAACGAGGTATCATGATGGATACGCCATTATATATATATATATATATATATATATATATATATATATATATATATATATATATGCTTAGGTTATTGTATTCTATCTATCTATTGTGTGGATGTAAGGTCAATTGTGGACCAACCATTTTAGTTGTTTTAAGAAAGTGATTAATAAATACTATTGAATTAAAGAAAATTGAAAATACCATCTAATTTCATTATAAGGGTATTTTAGTCAATTAACATAAACTTAAGAAAGGAAAATTATGGCTTTTAGGGAGTAATTAATTCTCTTATCTTTAAAAATCTGATTTTTCTGGATAATAATTCTATTAATTCAGACATTCTAAAAGAATGTGGTTATGATTATCCTGAAAAAAACATTACATTTTGAAAGAATACTATAAACATATATTATTAAAATTCATAATTTTTAATGAATACATATTTTAAATGAAATGAATTTTAATATTTTAGAAAGCAATAACATTCATTCTTAAATAATACAACTATGAACATAAATTACATTCATTCTGAAAGGATAAGACTAATAATGGTTAACAATTACATTTATTTTTAAAGAATAGAACTAAGAATGGTTAAAAATCAATTAAAAATATTGAAATCTAAGTAAAACAGCAATACATTTTAAGAGAATATTCTTGCTAATACATTCTGACAGAATAATAAATCCATTCTTTAGAAATAAAATGTGATTGCCATGTTGCTGGTTTCACATTAGTCCCTACTAAATACACACATGAACATCAACTTGTCATGAGACAGAGTGTACAAAATTTGTGTCCATCATTCTAATGTAATGTAATCAAAATTCAAAAGCTCTCATATATATATATATATATATATATATATATATATATATATATATATATATATATATATATATATATATATAAAATCAAAACTTTTGTGTAGTGAATGTGATAGAAATAACAAAAGAAACATGTTGCACAAAGGAACCATTATGCAGCTGGCGAAACAGAGAATATTTTTCCACAATATATATATATATATATATATATATATATATATATATATATATATATATATATATATATATATAACTTCATTGCATATGCTAACAGAATGTCATAAAAATGAATAAAGTTCTTAAAAAATAGCATTCAATAGTCCATAGTCGACTTGATTACGCGAATGACATTCTATGAAATAAAATGATGTGAGAATGACACTTTGTAAGAATACCATTCTGCGAGACGTAAATGAAAAAAAAAAAAAATACTATTTTGTTAGTCTATATGAAAAAAATACAAATCATGCATCCTTTCTTCTTACAATTAAAAGTAAATCCATAATTTTATGAATTTGATTCATTTGAAAAGATAAATAAAGGGAAGATAAATATAAGAAAAAAGAAATCCTAAACCACAAAATACAAGTAACAGAATCATGGATAAATTCACATGATTATTAGAGAACTTACCAATGCCATCGATTATAATATTCAAGAACGCAATTAAATGCAATAATTTTTAATCTAAAAATGTTCACAAATTTGTAAGAAGGGTAATATTAAACAATCATAATTACCTCTGCCTCGGATAAAAAAAACATATAATCCCCTTTTGGAACCTCTTATACGAACATATAACCACTAAAATTCCAAAACATTTAAAATTTTACTTTATTGGTTCGTTGACAATCGATAAAAAGATTAAAGAACTAAACGTGGACTGAAGCAAGTGGAGATACCTAATAAAAAACGAGAAAAACATAATTTGCAAATTGAGTTCTTGCTATAGCCACCCCAAAATCGAAAGAGTAATCGCCGCAGACTCTTGGGAGTTTTAGCAGTAACAGTGTCGACTCAATTGAGTTGATTGCTCCATCTCTTTCAATTCCTTTAGAGCATGCAAAGTCTGATTCACACTCACAAGGAATCCAAATCTATTTTCATCATCCGATTATGGGAGAACTAAATGATTGCCTTCGATTTATGCAAGGTCTATGTGGGGAAGATGGGTGAGAGGGATGATCAACATGCGATTTTAGAGAAACAGAGGTAGAAGACTGAAAGGGGTATGTAACGTGTTGTTTGCAGACGGTGTTCAACAATAGTGGTGTGTGACGTGTGGTCTTTGTAACATCCATAAAATCACAAGAAATTTAAACTTTTTAAAATCAACCCAAATTCAAAAATTGTTTACAAATCGTAGTTTTCAAAACATTTTCTAAACATCGGAGTCTCCCAAAATCATAAGTCATAAACAAGAGGATGTGTACGGTCACGCCTTCGCCTTTCCGCGGTCATTAGAAGTACCTGAAAATATGACCCAAAGTTGTAAGCCAACGCCTAGTGGTTTCCCCTAAAGTATCACCACCTAAACGTAATAACAAACAACATGCATACAGAGCCTTCAGCCTAACTGGAACGCCGCACCGGCCTACAAACTATCCGGAACGCTCACAGAACCTTCAACATGACTGGAACACCTCACTGGGCCTTAAGCCTATCTAGACTGTTCTTTAGGCCTTCGGCTTGACTAGTATGCCTCTCAGGCCTGTAGTCTATCCGGGCCGCCCTAGATCTCTTGGCATTCATCCTACACCGATCCTCCTCAACCCAGCCACACATAACATGTCGACATATACATAAAAGACAAACATACATATAACCAGTCAACAGACAATCAGGTAGATCTGTATATCACTAAGCATAGCATCAACCTATATACCAGGATACCGATCTAACAGATCACTACAACAAGATAACATACCATCACATAACATGATATCTAATCCAATGGGCTGGCCTTGGTGCCTTCGACCCGCAAGTACAGTGAGGAAAACTCACCTCACAGACTAGAAAAAAGTTGATAAGGTCTCGACTCTGAATCTTAGCTCTAATCGTCACCTATCCAACCAATTGACCAATCACAATCAAAATCCCAAAATACCCAAAATGCCCTAAGGTCAAACTTGGTCAAAGTCAAACTGGTCAAATCAACTGAGTTAACTCATCCGAGTCACCACAGAGTGAGAATGTGGTGCGTACTCCAAATGTAAGCTAGGCGTACTTGCATGTTGACCACCATCGGGGTGGTTGACCTCGTACACGGGGCATACTCCTAGGAGCCCAAAATCTCAATAAGTGCTTTATGGCTTAACCTCTCACGTCCATCTTTCAAATCCATAGCTAAAATACCCTCAAGAGTCATAAAGTTTCCAACTTTATGAATTTTCATTCCCATTAAGTGCTTAACTCAACTTTTAAATCCATTAAGACCTTCTAAGTGATGCATGGAGCAAAACCAACCATTTGGAACCTATATTTATGACTCAAGACCCTTCCAAATGTCTGAAAGGACAGCTTAATGGGTCAAGAACATGCTATGTTCATGAATCATCATTTTGGGACCAAAAAGTGACTTAAAAGAGCTAAAACCTAGATCTACAAGATGGAATGGTAAAGATGCAAGCTTTATGCCTTCTAGAGGCTACAAACAAGCTAGAAATCGCATATCCAAAATGCACTCAACTCCAAGATCTTCTCATCACCTTCTTCTTTCTTCAAAACCACTCCAAAACTCTCTTAAAGGCTCAAAATTTGCTTTCTCTTGCTCTAGGGTTGCTTGAGGGTCGATATCACAGATGGAGGCGAGATAAGAATGACATGTGAGGCCTTAAGGATGCTTAAATATGAGCCAAAACCCTAAAATTAGGGTTTGCATGGTTTTCCACTTACGCCCTGCGTACGAGGTGTATGCCTATCGTACTAAGGTGCGCCTTAGTACGATTAACTTACACAAGTACGCACAACGTACTCCTCAAGTCCTAATTTTACCAAAATGCCACTATGGGCCCTTTTGCACTCTTTCTTACACTGAGGGACCAAAATGCAATATAATTCATTTATAGGGTCAAATTTAGAAGTACCTCATCATTGAGATGTTACAGTCTTCAACGACGATGGTCTCTGACCTTCGAGATGAAGGGGTGAAGGATGGTTCTTTAATGTTTGGGTACGAAGTGAGAGGCGGTGGAGGAGAAACAAGGAAAACAGCGTGTGTTTATGGTGACGAGGGCTCGATGGTTTTTTTAGGGTTGAGAAACTAATTCCTTTAATTTAGTGATATTAAATATTTTAAATATTTACCATAATTAAGTGTGACCAAGACTACTATTATACTCCTAATCAGATTTTTGAAATGATTGGTCCGCAATCATCCTACATCCACACAATATATATATATATATATATATATATATATATATATATATATATATATATATATATATATATATATATATATAGTTAGAACACATGAACATCTCTCTCTCTCTCTCTCTCTGTATGTATATATATACTAGACGAATGTCCGCGCGTTGCGAAGAAGCAACTATATAACTGAAATCTTTACAAATATATGTTTTTTAAATATGACAATTATGTTGTAAAATTTTATATAATAATTCGTATACTAAGTTGATATAACATATTGATTATTTTGAACTATACGATAATATATAAATATATTAAAACAGCATAATCTCAATCTTTTGAATAACCTCTACCTGCGGGTTACCCATGAATAAAATTAAATATAATATATATGGTTTAATGTTATTTATATTTTTTGTTATTGTTAATTAATTTTTTAAATATTATTTTCTTAACGTTTTAATTTCTATCATTATAATTATTTAAAACATCTAATACTTTTTATTATTTTAAAGGTAACAATATAATTATTTAATAAAAGTTATTTCTAACTATTGTTATTGTAAGTTATTTTAAGCTAATTATTTTAAAACTTTTAACGATTATAAAAATATATTTAGGAAATATTTATTTAAATTGATATTACAATTTAGGCTTTGTATTTAGCACTACAGTTTATCACTTTTAACTATTCACAAAATATTTTTTCGGTTTTTTACGTTGAACTGAAATTTATATTGAAGTTAACCCTGTATTATTATATTTAAATTAACAATTTAAGTATTTTGTCCAAACTGTTCAAAAGTTGTAGATTTAAACTGATAATGGTTTACATACAATAACATATTAAATTTAATAAATTAAGTATAATATGTTAAAAGTTAAAGACATAGTTTTATAAATAGAAGTAAAAATATTATTTTAGTATTGGAATTTAGTTTATTTATGATTACACTTTAGGTTTGATCCTTATTTAACCTCATTAACCAGTTTATAATCATTATTATAAAGACACTACAGTTTATCAGTTTTAAGTATTTACAAAATATTTTTTGGGCTGTTTAAATTGATCTAAAATTTATTTTTAAATTGATCTTGTAAGCTTATATTTAAATTAACAATTTAAGTATTTTATACAAAATTTTCAAAAGTTACAGCTTTAAAATGATAATGGTTTACATACAACAACATGTTAGACCTAATAAATTAAATATAATACGTTAAAAGTTAAAAAAAAAGTTTTTAAGTATATGAAAATATATTCTTTTAATATTGAAATTTAGTTTATATATGATTACACTTTAGGTTTTATAATTATTTAACCTTATTAATCAACTTATAATCATTATTAGAAAGAAATTGAAAAATCATGAGAGTTTCAAATGAATGTGGTGAAAGGAAAAAGGAATGGGAGTTTCAAATGAATGCGGTGAAAGGAAAAATGCTTCCTTTATATATATATATATATATATATATATATATATATATATATATATATATATATATATATATATATATGTTAAATTGTGTTTATTTATTTGTGTAGCACCTGGTTCCTGGTACGTAAAATCTATCTAAGTATGTTTCATTCTTGGCCTTGGACTCGGCGAGTTGTAGGCCCGACTCGCCGAGTAGAGACGGGTTTGGGGGCACGTTTAAGTTGGCGACTCAGCGAGTCCACATTCTGGACTCGGCGAGTCCCCGCTGTCTGATAAAACCCTAAATTTCAAGGGTTTTCACCTTATTTAAACCTTTTTATCCGCCCCTAAGCTCGCCCCCTTCACCCTCAGAGCTCTCTACTTCGTTCAAGCCTTGTTCTTTGTGAGTTAGAAGCATTTTGGTGTGTTTTCTTGAATATTTGGAGAGGGAAGGAGAGTAGATCAAGAAGAGAAGAATGAGGCCAGGCATCCTTGTGTTATCTCAGTGATTTCCTTGAGGTATAGCTCAGTTTCCCTCTGTTTTCATGCTTTTTGTCCCTTGTAGCTCAATGAAAGTCCTTCTTGAGCCTTTCCCCAAGCTTGTTTGTGTATTAGGGTTTGTAATAAGTTGTTTAGCCTCTAGATCTAGGCATGAATGAGCTCCAGGAGCTTGGATCTACTGCCTTTATGGAGCCATATTGCATGAAAGCCCTAGATCTACTCTTTTAGTGCATTTTGAGCCCTAAAACCTTCATTGGTGTTTATTTACACGTAAAGTTGGAAACTTTACGTGTTAACCAGGCCCTAGAAACCCAGATCTATGTATGGTATGAGCTGGATTCAAGCAGAATCGCGTATATAGTATTTGCATGTGGCAGACTTGGCGAGTCGTTCATCTGACTCGGCGAGTCGAGTCGCGAGTCCCCGAGTTCTCCCCTTTTGTGTTGCGGGTTGGAGTAGTGAGTCATGGGGTGTGACTCAGTGGGTCGGAAGCCAGACTCACTCATGAAGTAACTCGGCGAGTCAATGCCATGACTCGGCGAGTTCAAGGCAATCTTCTTGCCTCAAGAACAGACTCGGCAAGTTGTTCATACAACTCGGCGAGTCTCAGCATAGAGTGTTCTTCGGATGATGATGAACTTGGCGAGTTGTTCATACACCTCGGCGAGTAGGATGAAGGACTATTGGCCTTGGGTTTAGAAGGTAAACTCGTCGAGTCAATGCTTAACTCGACAAGTAGAAGACGGGTTTATGGTCAGACAAAGGGATAGGGACTCGGCGAGTCGGGTCAACTGGCAGTGATTTTGACTTTGACTCTTGGTTTGGTTGGGGGTAAATGGTCATTTTACCCTGAGGTCGGTTAGCAGTATTTGACTAAGGGTTTTGCGGGAATTATAGCCGGAGGATTTCCGGAGCAGCAGCAGCAGAAGACAGTCAGTTCCCATGCAGATCAACAGCTACTTTGAGGTGAGTTACCTTCCAGTAGCGGTGGGTCTACGGCCACAATGCCGGCCCACCAGTAGAGTTGTATGATAGATGTTTGTCTCTGTGATATTCATCTTGGGTTGCTACTACATGTGATATGTTATTGTGCTAGTATGATATGATGCTATGTGCTAGTGACAGTAGGGGGAGATAGTCCCCAGTATACCGGTCGATAGGGCCAAAGGGGCAGTCATGCCCAGCCATGCTAGATAGATAATGAGATATATGTGTTATGTGGTAGTAGTAGGGGGTGAAATAGTCCCCAGTATCCGGTCGAGAGGACCGAAGGGGAGACCAGCACCCAGATATGCTAGTCAGTATCCGGTCGAGACGACCGAAGGGGAGGCAAGCTCCTAGACATACTGGTCAGTATCCGGTCGAGAGGACCGAAGGGGAGACCAGCACCCAGATATGCTAGTCAGTGTCCGGTCGAGAGGACCGTAGGGGAGGCAAGCTCCCAGATATACTGATCAGTATCCGGTCGTGAGGACCGAAGGGGTAGGTCGGGCACCCAAATATGCCTGACAATATTTGTATGTTATGTGATTGTATGGTATGTGGTATGTTGGCGGAACTCACTAAGCTTCGTGCTTACAATTTTCAGTTTTGATTTTAGGTACCTCTTCTTCGAAGGGGAAGGATCGGGCACGGTAGCGGCCCATCACACACACGCCTTGTATTCCGCACTATGAGACCCTCCTGGGAATTTGTACTCTGACTTTATTATGTTTTTATGAAATGTTTTTTTCAAGACATGCGATAACTTTTATGAAATGATATGATCAGTGAACATTTTATTCTTAAGGTTCGCTAAGAATATGTTTTAAAAATGAAATTTTGGCTCGTATTTTTGGGATGTTACAAGTTGGTATCAGAGCCCTGGTTTGAGGGATTCAGACACACCTTCGGGGGTGTTTGAACTCAAATCGAGGGATTAAATGATTTTTTTTCGAAAAAAATGTTTTCTAAAAGGCTAAGTAAAGGGCTTTAAGAAAGAACAAAGTGTATGATGTGCGCGACCGGCCGAGCTCAAGTAAGTATTCCACAAAGTACCCATACAAGCTTATGTTATGTTTATCAGTTTCAGTAGAACAACATGCTAGAATAGGACTAAGGATCTAGGAGTGATGCCTTATGTGCCTGCTTTATGTGCTTCAGTGTATGAAAAGTTGCATGCTAGAATTGAGTAGACATTAGTAGGATAGTCTGTTTAGGTTATGCCTGATAGTACGAGTTTAGCATTGTATGCTAGTTCAGTTTTTCTCTACGAGGATAGAGTTGCTTGAGATTGTTTCCTTTTGTCCAAATGTTGTTTTCTCTGTGCTATGTGGGCTTTGAGTGATGGGAGTTAGCTGTTAGGTGAATACGTTAAAGTCACATGTGATAAGGGTTGAATAATCTCAGAGTGTTGGATTTGACCCTATTGCGTAGCTCTTGTTTGAGTCCTAACCGTTGTAGGGATGAGTCCCTTACTCGAAGGATTATCCGAGCCTCGTCGCATGTGATTGTATTCAGGTAATAGCTAATTGGCATCACAAAGAGACCTTCAGCAATTGAGGACTGGGTTGGGTGGAGTCAGAGGCTTCCTAGGGTAAGCCTAGGATAAGAGTAGCAGAGATTAGCGGTAGTAAAAGGGATCTGGTGGAGTCAAGGAAGTCCTTGGAGAAGGTACGGATAGATGTGGAAGGTAGTATAGGCCCGTACTACTGAAAGCAGAGGATCCGTACCCGAACCGAGGAAGGCCAAGATAAGACCAAGGAACTTGTAGTAGGTGTGATCCCTCCAGAGGTATCAGTATCACTAACAGTTATTATTTTTGTATTTCAGAATGGTGGTACTATGCTCGAGGCCAACAGTCGGCAGTACAGGAGAGGGATCAGGTTCGGGATCAGGTTCCGAGCCAGTGGATGAGGGGCTACGCGAGTTCATTGCATCAGAGATCACCAGAGGCATCCTTGAGTCGACCCCCATTATCTTCAGGTCGATCAAGGAAGGGGTATTGGAGATGATGGAGGATCGCCTCCGGGCATTTAGGAGCGACATGGCATCTGGCCAGTCGGGATCTCGCACACTGTCCTTCAAGGACTTCCGGGGCAGTGGTGCGCCGGATTTTCACGGGGCAAAGGACCCCATAGCTGCCAGACGATGGATTGCAGACATTGATCATGCACAGTTGACTAGCTTCTGGCCTGAGGGGTCGAATGTGAGATATGCAACAGGATGTTTGAAAGATCGAGCTAGGGATTGGTGGGAGTCCATTGGTGACTCGTTGGGAGCCTCGGCTGTCGAGGCTATGACCTGGTCGAACTTCGTGACCAGGTTCAGGGCAGAGTTTGCGCCGACTATCGAGCTTCAGCAGCTGGCCAGGGAGTTCCTAGATATGAGACAGACGACGGAGACTGTGGCTGGGATCACCGCCAAGTTCCAGGAGAGGGCGTTGCTGGTGCCCCAGTATGTGGGTGATGAGGATATGAGGAGGACCCGCTATCATGACATGCTACGAGCTGATATTCGGGAGCATGTCAGTTTTTCAGCTTGCCCTACCCTGGACTCTATGATTGCCAGGGCAAAGGAGAGGGAGATCGATCTGGAGCACATCTGGAAGAGGAAGGCAGAGGAGGGGCATGTTATGGGGGATTCGGGGAAGAAGCCCAAGGGATTAGATGCGGGGCCGAAAGGCCAACAGGGGCGGGGTCACTGCAGGAAATGCGGCAAGGTGCACGAGGGAGCGTGCAAGTTGGGATCTTCAGGCTGCTACAAGTGCGGCAAGTTAGGGAACTTCAGCAAGGATTGTACCACCCCTGCACCTGTGGTTCAGACGTCGGAGTTGTTGTGTTTCCAGTGCAACCAGAGGGGCCACTAGAAGGCCAATTGCCCCCAGTTGACAACATCAGCGCCGGTTAAGGCGCCAGCTCCAGCTACCCTGCGGATTACAGATGGCCGGCAGGGCAAGGCAGAGGCTCCAGTGGTGAGGATCCGGGCGATTCAGTTGACTACAGAGGAGGCTCGCGCCGCACCCGATGCGGTGACGGGTATGAGTCCTTCCCCTATCTTATTTTTATGATGCTATGATATTGATATGTTCTCTGTGTATATGCAATAGGATCGTTCCATGTGAACGGTATTCCTGTTCAGGTGTTGTTTGACTCGGGTGCCACCCGATCATTTGTTTCCCTTGCTCTTAGCAAGAGGTTTACTGAGTCTTCGGGCATGTTGGATTGCCCTTTAGAGGTAGATATTGCCGATGATCGATCAGTGCGAGCATCAGCAGTATTCAGGGATTGTGTCCTAAGGTTATTTGAGGAGCTCTATTTGGTGGATTTGGTTCTCATCCCTTTGCGGGGGAACAAGGTGATTATAGGCATGGATTGGTTGAGCCCTAATGGGGCGGTGATAGATTGCGCACAATAGTTAGTGCGAATCAGGACCCCAAGTGGGGGAGAGTTGGTGATCCATGGCGAGAGGCCACAGTGTGGACCTACAGTATGTTCAGCAGCGAGAGTTAGGCGCTACCTTCAGCAGGTTTGCGCGGGATATGTCGCGTATGTTATGGATACCCGGAAGACGGGTAAGGCGACGGTGAGCGAGGTTCCAGTGGTGCGAGACTACGCTGATGTGTTCCCGGAGGAGCTTCCTGGAATATCTCCGGAGTGTCAAGTAGAGTTCAGGATCGACCTAGTTCCTGGTGCGGCTCCGATAGCCAAGGCACCCTATCGGTTGGCTCCTCCCGAGATGCAGGAGTTGTCTACGCAACTACAGGAGCTGCTAAACAAGGGATTTATTCGACCAAGCAGTTCACCCTGGGGAGCCCCGATCCTGTTTGTGAAGAAGAAGGATGGGTCGCATCGGATGTGTATAGATTACCAGGAGCTGAATAAGGTAATGGTGAAGAACCGTTACCCCCTCCCGAGGATTGATGACCTCTTTGATCAGTTGTAGGGAGCATCTTGGTTCTCCAAGATAGATTTGCGTTCAGGTTATCATCAGATGAGGGTTAGAGAGGAGGATGTGCAGAAGACCGCGTTTCGGACACGTTATGGCCATTATAAGTTTGTGGTGATGCCGTTTGGGCTCACCAATGCTCCTGCCGCATTCATGGACCTCATGAACCGCGTGTGTAGACCGATACTGGATCGGTCTGTGATAGTTTTCATTGATGACATCTTGGTTTATTCCAAGACGCAGGAGGAACACGAGGAGCATCTGAGGGAGGATTTGGAGACCTTGAGGAGGGAGAGCTTGTATGCCAAGTTCTCCAAATGTGAGTTTTGGTTGCGCGAAGTGCAGTTTCTTGGGCACCTCGTCAACCAGAACGGGATTTCAGTAGACCCGGCCAAGGTGGAGGCCGTGATGAGATGGTAGGTTCTGAAGTCTCCATCCGAGATTCGGAGTTTCCTAGGATTAGCAGGCTACTATCGGAGATTCATTCGGGATTTCTCCAAGATAGTTGTACCCCTGGCACGGTTGACTAGGAAAGCCGTGGTCTTTCGATGGGGGCCTGAGCAGCAGGCAACGTTCGAGATTCTGAGGCAGAGATTGTGCGAGGCGCCAATCTTAGCCCTGCTCGAGGGCGTAGAGGATTTTGTGGTATACTGTGATACGTCTATCTCAGGCTTAGGCGCAGTATTGATGCAGAGGGGTCATGTCATTGCTTATGCCTCGAGGCAGCTGAAGCCTCACGAGGCGAACTACCCGACGCATGATTTAGAGTTGGGGGCAGTGGTCTTCGCCCTCAAGATTTGGCGGCATTGCCTCTACGGGGTTCGGTGTACCATTTACACGGACCACAAGAGTTTAAGGTACCTCATGGATCAGCCGAATCTGAACATGAGGCAGCGTCGGTGGTTGGACGTGGTGAAGGATTATGATTGCGAGATCCTTTACCACCCGGGGAAGGCCAATGTGGTGACCGATGTGCTTAGCCGTAAGGCAGCACCGATCAAGGATGTGTGTATGAGGATGACGGTGTTGACTACACTGTTAGAGCAGATTCGGGAAGCCCAGCAGGAGGCTATAATGGAGGAACATCGGAAGAGCGAGCGAATAGTGGGCCAAGTCACCTCCTTTGATTATGATAGCCGAGGATTATTGACACTACACCATAAGGTGTGGGTGCCGTATCATGGAGGCGTGCGCCATATGTTGATGCAGGAGGTGCACAAATCCCGATTCTCTATTCATCCAGGGGCGACGAAGATGTATAGGGATCTTCGTCTAGACTATTGGTGGCCCTGCATGAAGCGGGATGTGGCGTGGTACGTCGAGCGGTGTTTGACCTGCAGGAAGGTCAACGCCGAGCATTAGAGACCGCACGGCAAGATGCAGCTGTTGGACATCCCGTTGTGGAAATGGGAAGATATTATGATGGATTTTATCACAAAGCTTCCCAAGACGGCGCGATGAGTAGATTCAATTTGGGTCATCGTGGATCGGTTGACCAAGAGCGCCCATTTTATTCCGATTCAGGAGAGTATCTCGGCCGAAAAGTTAGCCGATATCTACATCAGGGAGATAGTGGCACGGCACGGGGTGCCAGTGTCAGTGATATCAGATCGAGATGTGCGGTTCACTTCCAGGTTTTGGAAGAAGTTTCATGATGAGTTGGGCACTCGTCTGCATTTTAGCACCGCTTTCACCCGCAGATGGATGGTCAGAGTGAGCGGACCATCCATACTTTGGAGGATATGTTGCGGGCATGTGTGCTAGACTTCGGTGGTAGCTGGGATACTTATCTTCCCTTGGCTGAGTTCTCGTACAACAACAGCTACCATGCGAGTATTGACCGTCCTCCATTCAAGATGTTGTACGGTCGGAGGTGCAGGACCCCGATATGTTGGGGTTAAGTTGGTCAGAGGGTCATGGGGAGCACCGAGGTGGTGCTCAAGACGACCGAGAGGATCCAGCAGGTTCGAAGCAGGCTTCAGACTGCGCAGAGTCGGCAGAAAAGTTACGCCGACAAGTGTCGATCAGACATGGAGTTCCAGGTCGGGGATATGGTTCTCCTGAAGGTGTCGCCTTGGAAAGGCGTCATTCGATTCAAGAAGCGGGGAAAGTTGGGCCCGAGATACATTGGTCCATTCAGGGTTATAGCCGGGGTGGGCAAGGTGGCATATAGGCTGGATCTGCCAGCCGAGCTCAGTCAGATCCACAGCACCTTCCATGTCTCCCAGCTACGGAAGTGCCTAGTGGATGATTCAGCGGTGGTGCCGCTAGAGGATATATAGGTTGATGACAGCCTGAATTACATTGAGCGCCCAGTCGCAATCCTCGACCAGAATTCGAAGGATCTGAGGAACAAGAGTGTGGAATTAGTAAAGGTGCAATGGCAGCACTGAAAGGGTTCAGAATGGACTTGGGAGCCGGTGGAAGAAATGATGGAACATTATCCCGAGCTGTTTCAGGATCGACCAGCAGACTTCGAGGACGAAGTTTAAAATAAGTGGGGGAGATTTGTAGCACCTGGTTCCGGGTACGTAAAATCTATCTAAGTATTTTTCATTCTTGGCCTTGGACTCGGCGAGTTGTAGGCCCGACTCGCCGAGTAGAGACGGGTTTGGGGGCACGTTTAGGTTGGCGACTCGGCGAGTCCACATTCTGGACTCGGCGAGTCACCGCTGTCTGATGAAACCCTAAATTTCAAGGGTTTGCACCCTATTTAAACCTTCTTATCCGCCCCCAAGCTCGCCCCCTTCACCCTCAGAGCTCTCTACTTCGTTCAAGCCTTGTTCTTTGTGAGTTTGAAGCATTTTGGTGTGTTTTCTTGAAGATTTGGAGAG
Organism: Lactuca serriola; assembly: GCF_051521515.1. Classification (NCBI taxonomy): domain Eukaryota; kingdom Viridiplantae; phylum Streptophyta; class Magnoliopsida; order Asterales; family Asteraceae; genus Lactuca; species Lactuca serriola. The sequence goes on from NC_136408.1 coordinate 75,425,995, forward strand.
GGAAGGAGAGTAGATCAAGAACAGAAGAAGGAGGCCAGACATCCTTGTGTTATCTCAAAGATTTCCTTGAGGTATAGCTCAGTTTCCCTCTGTTTTCATGCTTTTGTCCCTTGTAGCTCCATGAAAGTCCTTCTTGAGCCTTTCCCCAAGCTTGTTTGTGTATTAGGGTTTGTAATAAGTTGTTTAGCCTCTAGATCTAGGCATGATTGAGCGCCAGGAGCTTGGATCTACTGCCTTTATGGAGCCATATTGCATGAAAGCCCTAGATCTACTCTTTTAGTGCATTTTGAGCCCTAAAACCTTCATTGGTGTTTATTTACACGTAAAGTTGGAAACTTTACGTGTTAACCAGGCCCTAGAAACCCAAATCTATGTATGGTATGAGCTGGATTCAAGTAGAATCGCGTATATAGAATTTGCATGTGGCAGACTCGGCGAGTCGTTCATCTGACTCGGTGAGTCGAGTCGCGAGTCCCCGAGTTTTCCCCCTTTTGTGTTGCGGGTTGGAGTAGTGAGTCATGAGGTGTGACTCAATGGGTCGGAAGCCAGACTCATTCATGAAGTAACTCGGCGAGTTCAAGGCAATCTTCTTGCCTCAAGAACAGACTCGGCGAGTTGTTCATACAGCTCGGCGAGTCTCAGCATAGAGTGTTCTTCGGATGATGATGAACTCGGCGAGTTGTTCATACACCTCGGCGAGTAGGATGAAGGACTATTGGCCTTGGGTTTAGAAGGTAAACTCGTCGAGTCAATGCTTAACTCGACGAGTAGAAGACGGGTTTATGGTCAGACAAAGGGATAGGGACTCGGCGAGTCGGGTCAACTGGCAGTGATGTTGACTTTGACTCTTGGTTTGGTTGGGGGTAAATGGTCATTTTACCCTGAGGTCGGTTAGCAGTATTTGACTAAGGGTTTTGCGGGAATTATAGCCGGAGGATTTCCGGAGCAGCAGCAGCAGAAGACAGTCAGTTCCCATGCAGATCAACAGCTACTTTGAGGTGAGTTACCTTCCAGTAGCGGTGGGTCTACGGCCACAATGCCGACCCACCAGTAGGGTTGTATGATAGATGTTTGTCTCTGTGATATTCATCTTGAGTTGCTACTACATGTGATATGTTATTGTGCTAGTATGATATGATGCTATGTGCTAGTGACAGTAGGGGGAGATAGTCCCCAGTATACCGGTCGATAGGGCCAAAGGGGCAGTCATGCCCAGCCATGCTAGATAGATAATGAGATATGTGTGTTATGTGGTAGTAGTAGGGGGTGAAATAGTCCCCAGTATCCGGTCGAGAGGACCGAAGGGGAGACCAGCACCCAGATATGCTAGTCAGTATCCGGTCGAGACGACCGAAGGGGAGGCAAGCTCCCAGACATACTGGTCAGTATCCGGTTGAGAGGACCGAAGGGGAGACCAGCACCCAGATATGCTAGTCAGTGTCCGGTCGAGAGGACCGCAGGGGAGGCAAGCTCCCAGATATACTGATCAGTATCCGGTCGTGAGGACCGAAGGGGTAGGTCGGGCACCCAAATATGCCTGACAATATTTGTATGTTATGTGATTGTATGGTATGTGGTATGTTGGGGGAACTCACTAAGCTTCGTGCTTACAGTTTTCAGTTTTGATTTCAGGTACCTCTTCTTCGAAGGGGAAGGAGTTGGTACGGTAGCGACCCATCACACACACGCCTTGTATTCCGCACTATGAGACCCTCCTGGGAATTTGTACTCTGACTTTATTATGTTTTTATGAAATGTTTTTTTCAAGACATGCGATAACTTTTATGAAATGATATGATCAGTGAACATTTTATTCTTAAGGTTCGCTAAGAACATGTTTTAAAAATGAAATTTTTGGCTTGTATTTTTGGGATGTTACAATTTGCGTTCATATATGTTCGTTTAACATCTTAACGAATATAAACTAACAAAATTGAATAAAATAATTTGTAAAACATATAAACATAAACAATAATATCTATTCGTTTATTCATTTGTGTTTGTTTGTTTGTTTGTTTTGGTTAACTTAAACAAACGAACAGAACAAGCCGGTTTCGTTCGATGTGTTTACATCTCTACCCTGAACATTAGAATATGGGCACCATTAACAATGCATATCGAGATTTTTTTTATGTGGATTGGTCATTACCTTAAAGGCTCATCATTTGATGGAAGTTAGGAAGTTATACCCGTTTATAATTTTCATATTTTTTTATGTTGTCTGTTTTTTCTATTATTTGGTCTATCATTCATCATGCTTCAAATCAAATAAAAGGAAGTAAGCATGAATAGAAATAATAATAAAAAAAACCGCAGATCGGACAAATAAACTTGATATCAAACTTTTGAGTAGAAGTTCGATAGGTTAATTACATAAAAGCAAAACATTATGTCATTACATCTTAAAAAGCACCAAAAACCTCGATTGCAAAGAGATTGAGGGTAATGACTCAAACCATGTAAAAGATAACATTGGCCCTACCACATCCCACTTTGCCTCCGACATCTAAATTTCAATGTTTTATATCATCGAATATAAAAAGTAAAACCTTTTAATAGATACAAGAATTCAAGGGCTCCAAAGTCTAAAGTAACAAAAAGTACTAAAGATATGATAGCAATACGATACGAATAAATAATTCAAATGCGAAGAAACACTATCCTATTATTCAGGGGCGGTTCTATATGGTGTCCCACAGAGACATCCACAACGTCTGATTTTCGTATACGTAGTGCAAAAGGTTTAGAATTTTTTTTCTATTATTGTGCCACTACGTAAAAAAATATGCAACTACGTAAAAACATGTGCCACCATAGACGATTTTTTTCTATGCCACATCTAGTATAAAATCCTACGACCGCCCCCGACATCATTTAATCTTCATTAAAATGACACTTAAACATTCAACAACTAACAATTGATTTTGTTTTGGTTTTAGTTGTTAGAACCTTTTGAATATATATGACATTTAAGCAGTTAAAAAAACAACCAACAATTGATTTTTCATAATTGATGCGTACAAATAGCTACACATAATTTTACCTGGCTATTCGATCCAGGACAGTGTATCCTTTCGCAAATAGTATAACACAAAAGTCGGGTATCGATCTCAGGGAACGAGATTAATTATTTAACCTGCTTACTATTAAATTCTCCTAAATTTTGTAGCAAAAGTAAAATGGTTTTTTTTTTATCTAATTTTGCAAGTTTAGACAAACTTAAATTCTCAACAACTATTCAATCAAATATTAAAAACATTTTGTTAGTTCGAATCCACTTTCCCTCAATGATTTAGCTATTAATTATTGCAATTCTCGTTGGTTACCAATTAATGTATCATTAGCAATTCAAGTCCAGATTTACTAATATTGAATTAATTCATGTAGAGGTATGCATGATCATACATAATTTAACACATCATCAATTATTAGATAGGATTGGAGCTATGTAAGATTGAGTTAACAAACACAATTATGGTCATAATATGAGTTCTCCAGCACAACCAAATTCAATACTTTAATTACTTATCTAAGATTGGTTTGATCTTAGCTCTAATAATTTGATGTTCACTAAATTACTAGGTAATCAAATTCATGTAGATTAATGGTCACTAAATTATACAGAATATGAATTAAAACAATCTAGTATTAAATTAAGCATGCTAGGTATAAATAATCAAACACAAACCATTAACTAACTAGAAAAATCTATATTAATATAACCAAACCATAAGTTCCAGCTTCATCTAGCTAACAGAATCAACTAGATTTAGCTACTCATAGAAGCAATCAAACAAGTAGACTCCATAATTAAAGATATAGTAATGTACCAAACTAAAAATTAAGTATGTTCTTCTTCTTCTTCCTTGTTGCCCGCCTTAATTTTCCTCTGAAAAACGTCTTTGGAAACTCTATTCTGTCTAGCCAACCTTTTAAAATCCGTGAGCATTAAGGATATTTATATTTTTCGAATTAACCCTACTCATGTCGTGAGAAAGGCCTCTCACATCGTGAGCTCGATATTAATTTGTATCCAACACCAATTCTTGCTTTCGGGTGTTAATCTTCTAAAACCTCCATGCTCACGTTGTGGGGCTTTATTCCTCACGTCCTGGGAGTGACTTTTTGTTGCATTCTTCATCTTTTAAGCTTTTAACCTCTAAATCCCAATCCTTATTGCTTTTAGTCCTTATTCTTCAAGATGACTTCTTTTAGATGCAAAATGTAATTTAATCTTATAAGTACCATTTATCTATGCAAATAGCCAAATATTAAACAAAATGTATTCAAATATTACCTAAAAATATTTAAAAATATGGCAATATCAATAATCATGCATTAATACGAGTGCAAACTTTATTTTAATATCATGTTAGGCTATAAGGGATTTACATACAATCATCTCTTATTTTTCCACACCTCTCATTTTTAAAAATTACCACATTATTTATCATCCTCTTACCATCTATACCTTTTCACCTAGGAAATTGTCACCCCATTTAACGGTTTAATTTTGTCTTTAATACAAAGAAAAAAAATGTAATTGACTAAATAAATATACAAACTTAGTAGAAAAATAATTTATTTATAAAAATAAGTTTTCATTAATTTAAACTAAAATTTTAAAAATTTAAAAATAATAATTAAAACATATTATCCTTCTTTGTTATTTTTTCGATAATGCTAAAACCATTTAAACGATATTTCATGATAGATGATTGATTTATGGGATTATCAATTATAAAAAATATAAGATTTAAGTGGTTTTTAAATGAGTTAAAAGAACACACATACATACACACACACACACACACACATATATATATATATATATATATATATATATATATATATATATATATATATATTCAATTGGGAAAAGAAAAGTTGAGAATGGGGAAACCATTCTCGGTCAATCATTTATTTTCGTAATAAATTTTTTTGTCGTACCGGCACGACGAGGGATAAGAAATATTCATATCTGAATATAAATGTAAGTATATTCATATAAGAATCCACCACTACCAACTACCACCATCATTGCCACCTCCATCGTCACCACCATCGCCACCTCCACCTCCATCGCCATCGCCACCACCACCTCCGCCACAATCTTCATCACCATCATCGTCACCAGCACCTCTGCCACCCACCGACACTACCATCGCCACTACCACCCCCGATACACCGAAAACACCACCATTGTCATCGCTACCGTTACCCCTTCCACCACCGTCTCCAATTGCCACCAACCGCTATTGTAACGTATGGTTCCTAGTACGCATTTAAATTAAAATTTATTCATTTTTGTAGAGCAACTCGACGAGTTGGGAGCCCTAAACTCGTCGAGTAGAGATCAGAAAGGACGCGGGTTTTAAGTAACCTACTCGGACGAGTTGAGAGCCTCAAATCGACGAGTAGGCTGGCAGGGGTGAAACCCTAATTTCGGCGTTTTGCACCCTATTTAAGCATCCTAATCCCCACATACTGGCCTCATTTCCAGCCTCCAAGTCCCGAACCCTAAATCGCGAAACCCTAATGCTTTGTGTGAGATTGTGAGATATTTTTGAGTGAATCTTGTGTGTTTGAAGCTTGTGAAGGAAGGAGAAGCTTGGGGATTCAAGAAGAATCTAGTAGATCTAGAGACACCATTGCATTCTCATCATTTTCTGGTAAGCAAGTCCCAAAATTGCTTAGTAACTTCTTAGATCTTCTTATTATCATTTTATTGGGTTTTTTGGTCCAAGAAGCATGACCTTTGGGAAATGGATATCTCAAGTGAGTATACCATCAGATATGGAATCATGAAGGGCTTTCATGGCATAAAGGTGCAAACTTTATGGCCATTGAAGCCCCATGCAAGCTATAGGATGTCATTTTGGCCTTTTAAGCTCCAAAAGGCCATGCATGGAGAGAAAGGTGGAAGCTTTACATGTTCATATAGTATCAAGGGTCCGGATCTCAGTTTGTGTGCTTTAGCTTGGAGTATTGATGGCTTGTGAACCAAGATCTGGGTCCTAAAGAGTTAGAGTTTGAGCTAAATCCATTAAGTAAGGATATTTATGGGTAATGTTGGAAATTTTACCCTTAAAAGGACATTTTCAGTGTACATGAGAAGTATGAAGCTCAAATTAGAAGAATAGGGGTTTAATCCATTAAGATGTAACAGCAAATTGAAGAACTCGGCAAGTCCATAGAGGAACTCGACGAGTTGTGTCGATTTGTCCCGATTATGTAAAGGGTAGAACTCGACGAGTCTGAGGAGGGACTTGACGAGTTGACTCGCTTTATCACGACTACGAGTAGCAATGAAACTCGACGAGTTAGGGGGATGACTCGATGAGTTGAGTCAACTCGGGTGTTGACTTTGACATTGACCGAGTGTTGAATTTGATTTTTGGGGATGACTCGATGAGTTGAGGAGTTTGAGGGCCAAGCACCAATAGTGTGAATGCCTCAAATGGAATCACAAAACACCACAAACTCTTGGAAAACTTTGAGAGAGTATACACACTTTGTATTTTCGGCCACACACAAGCACACACACCCTAGTTCACTAGTTGCCATTTCATGCACCATAAGCATGCTTATATAGTGTACATGGTTAGGGTGAAACCCTAATAACCCATGACCTTTCCTTTCCAAGGATCCATGGGTTAAAAGCTCCATGGATCATCCATGGACTTCCATCAAAGCCTAGCCCATTAACAAATGAGTGTTAGCCCACACCATATAAAACCAATAGCCCATAATCTAATTAGTCTTCCTTTTAATCTCTAAATTAATTCATAATTAATTTAAGACTAATAATGTATTTAATGACATAACTTCATATTAATATATTATAACTTATAATATATTAATAAACATATGTGTATAACTCTCATAAAATTATCCACAAATAGTTTGGATGAGATGCAACCCAAATGGACCATGTCGGTCGGGTCAAGTATATACCAAATAAGTTATGGACTTAGACACCTTATCCAACAGACTCCCACTTGGATAAGTCTAATAACTGTATTTGCCTATATAACTTCAGGAACCAACCAGCAATCGTAGCTCTCGAAAACTCCGTTGAACTATGAAGCGCCATTTTAAGACAAGTGATCATATAATCCTCTGTTCTCATGATATCAGCCGGGCAAACACATGGAACTATATCTTGCTTATTGTCTGGCAGTTGTTTCTCGATTTCCGATTTGTTTGACTAAGAACTTCACTGAACACATCAGTTTAGTTCTGACCGGGCCCGGTACATGGGTCAACACAAAATCATCGAGGGGCCCAGATATCGCTTCTATTTCTAGAAGGAACAGATAAACTTCGACTCATATGCTTGTTCTACTACTTGTTGAATTGTACACAAAGGCACGCTTTATAACATCAAGTTACTGATGCGTTTTCGTGCAATCAATGCACAACCAACTCATAGGTAACAACTCATATCTCTAGGTTTGAAGACTTATATGATATTATCGTCTCACGATCACTCGAGATAAATTCCATGAAGTGATACAAGTGAGCGTGGGTTTATACCAATACTCATAACTTATGAGTACTCATGAATGTTGCAGCAACCATTGCCATGTCTAAACACCTTTAGCCATCTACAAACCCAATTCATGACAATCTTGATTCATACCTACTTCCGACGTATGACCGATTGTGGAGGTTTGAATAAATTAATTATTCTGGAAGTCAAAACATGCAAAACTGAAACAATAGTAAATAATTGACAATGATAGTAACACTTTACTCATAAATAAATCACAAATTTTATTCATCATCAAACGTCGATTACATTTTACAAGTTTCAGGAAAAACTATCTAATCTGTAAAACTAATATTGTCCCTCAGCCCGATGCGTCTCGCATGCTGAAAATGCTTAACCCTCGTCAGTCCCTTCGTAAGGGGATCTGCAGGATTCTCATCCGACGATATCCTCCTTGCCACGAGGAGTCCTTCTTCAATCTTGTGTCTTATGAAGTGATATTTTCTGTCAATGTGTCGGGATCTGCCATGATCTCTTGGTTCCTTGGCTAAGGCAACTGCACTATTGTTGTCACAGAAAATCTCCATAGGTTCCTTAATAGCTGGTACAACTCCAAGGTCTCCGATGAAGTTCTTCAGCCATATCGCCTCCTTCGCTACTTCACTCGCTGCTATATACTCTGATTCACAAGTCGAATCAGCCACCGTCTCCTGCTTGGAACTCTTCCAAGAAATTGCCCCTCCATTTAAGGTAAAGACCCAGCCCAACTGAGAGCGGAAGTTATCCCTATCAGTCTGAAAACCAGCATCACTATACCCTAATACTCTCAAGTCATCACTCCCACTAAGGGTAAGGATCCATTCCTTAGTCCTCCGCAGATACTTGAGAATGTTCTTTACCGCGGTCCAATGAGCCTTGCCAGGGTTCCCCTGATACCTGCTGACCATGCTCAAAGCAAATGCCACATCAGGGCGGGTACAAGTCATAACATACATGATCGAGCCAACAGCGGAAGCATACGGTAATTGGCTCATCTCATCTATCTCTGCCTTTGTGCTCGGACTCTGAGTCTTACTCAGTTTGGCATTGCTTTGGATCGGTAAATCTCCTTTCTTGGAATTCTGCATGTTGAACCTTTTCAACACCTTATCCAAGTAGGTACTCTGACTAAGTCCAATTAGTCTTTTACTCCTTTCTCTTAATATCCTTATCCCTAGGATATAGGCAGCCTCCCCTAGGTCCTTCATAGCAAAGCACTTCCCAAGCCAGGACTTAACCTCCTGCAAGGTTGGGATGTCATTTCCTATAAGTAGTATGTCATCCACAGACAGTACCAAGAAGCTAACTATACTCCCACTAGCTCTGACATATACGCAAGACTCATCTTCACTTCTCGAGAAGCCAAACTCTTTTACCTTCTCATCAAAACAAAGATTCCAGCTACGAGATGCTTGTTTTAATCCATAAATGGATTTCTCAAGCTTGCATACTCTATTAGGGTACTCTGCACTGAAAAAACCCTCTGGCTGATTCATGTACACATCCTCAGCCAACTTTCCATTAAGGAAAGCAGTTTTGACATCCATTTGCCATATTTCATAATCATGAAATGCGGCAATGGCTAGCATAACCCTAATAGACTTAATCTTTGCTACCGGCGAGAAGGTTTCATCATAACCAATACCTTGAGTTTGAGTAAAACCCTTCGCAACCAGTCGAGCCTTATAAGTATGCACTTTTCCTTCCATGTCGGTCTTCTTCTTGAAGATCCATTTGCACCCGAATGTTTTACGGCCTGGTACATTGTCAACCAAGTTCCAAACTTGATTGTCATACATGGACTGTATCTCGCTGTCCATAGCCTCCTTCCATTTAGCAAACTCCGGGCCTGCCATGGCTTCCTTAACACTGCTAGGTTCATCCAAATTTACCAGTGTACTATCACTGATAAACGTATCACCTTCCGTAGTAATATGAAAGCCATAAATAAACGAAGGTGTGTTCCTAACCCGTGTGGAACGCCTCGGAGGTATAGACATGTCAGCTTGCTCAACAGGAGTTTCCTCCTCAGGTTGATTGCTAGTATCTGAGGTTCCTTCACCAATTGCTTCTTGAATTTCTTCAAGATCAATTTGCCTCCCACTATCTCCTTGGCTTATAAATTCTTTCTCACGAAAGACCCCTCTTCTTGCTACAAAGACCACATTCTCACTGGGTCTGTAGAAGAGGTAACCGAAAGATTTCTGTGGGTAGCCGATGAAAATACACCTTTCACTCCGGGGTTCGAGCTTATCATGAGTTTCACGCCTCACGAAAGCCTCGCAACCCCAAATCTTGATGTGGTTCAAATTGGGAACCTTCCCAGTCCACATCTCATGAGGTGTTTTGGTAACCTTCTTTGTAGGGACTAGATTAAGGATATGGGCGGCAGTCTCTAAGTCATACCCCCAAAAAGAGATTGGTAACGAAACTCGACTCATCATAGAGCGAACCATGTCCAACAAGGTTCGATTACGCCTCTCAGCTACACCATTCAACTGTGGTGTCCTGGGAGGAGTCAATTGTGAGACAATCCCACACTCCTTAAGATAGTCAAGGAACTCGGTACTAAGATACTCACCACCTCGATCGGATCGAAGCATCTTAATGTTCCTGCCCAATTGATTTTCTACTTCCTGTTTGAATTCCTTAAACCTTTCAAAGGTTTCTGACTTATGTTTGATTAAGTAGACATACCCATATCTACTAAAATCATCAATAAAAGTCACATAATACCGATTAGCATCCCTTGTTGCGGTTTTGAATGGCCCACATACATCAGTATGTATTAGGTCCAACAAACCCTCACCCCTTTCACAGGTTCCAGTGAAGGGTGATTTTGTCATCTTTCCAAGTAGACAAGATTCACAACTATCATCCGATTTGAGGTCGAACGATTCCAAGACTCCACTCTTTTGGAGTTGGCCTATGCGTTTCTTGTTTACATGTCCAAGACGACAATGCCACAATGATGCTTTATCTAAGCTAGTAGAAGAATCAATATACAACACATTATTTCCTAAGTTGTCTACAATCGACACAGTTTCATACACACCATCACAAGGTAACGCTTTAAAATAAAACACATTTTTAAAGAAAGCATTAATACCACCACATTCATTATCAAACGAAAAGGTAAAACCTTGTTTGTACAAAGCATGAAAAGAAATAATATTCCTCGCCATTTCAGATGAGTACACACATTTATTCAAATCTAATTTTAACCGATTATTAAGCAACAAAGTATAAACTCCAATCTTGGAAACAGGTGAAGCCTTCCTATTCCCCATGATCAAGTTTATCTTCCCGTGCTCCACATCCTCACTTCTTCTTAGGCCCTGCATATCAGAACATATGTGAATACCACATCATGTATCAAGCACCCAAGATTTAGAATATAATGAGTAATTAGACAATATAGTGTAAATACCTGCATGGGTGGGTTTCACTTTCCCATCCTTTAGATCCTGCAAGTACTTAGGGCATTTTCGCTTCCAGTGTGCCTTTTCATGGCAATAGAAGCATTCAGCATCCTTGGGAATGGCAGAAGGAGTGACAGAACCGCTCTTGGTCTTCGATGAGGAGCCTTCAAGAGACTTTCCCTTGGTACCCTTCGAAGGGTGCTTCCTCTTTTTCCCTTTGCCTTGCCCGATAGCCAAAACAGGGGTAGATGTTGGAGTAGGAGTAGTAGAGGTAACAACCGCCTTGCCCTTAAGACCGGTTTCAGCGGTCTTCAAGAGTCCTTGAAGCTTGCTGAGGGTAACTTCCTCCTTGTTCATATGGTATGTCATACGAAATTGGTCATAACAAGAAGGTAAGGAGTGCAAAATGATGTCAATTGCCAACTCCTCAGGGATGTTCACATTCAGCATCAGCAAACTGTCCACATACCTTTGCATCTTTTGCATGTGAGCCGTGATGGAATCACCATCCTTCATGCGGGTAGTTATTATGGAGGAGATTATTTCATACCGCTCCTGACGAGCACTCTGATGATACCTTTCCATCAGGTCTTGGTGCATCTCAAAAGGGTAGAAATCTTCATATGACTTTTGGAGCTCGGCTGTCATCGTGGCCATCATGATACATGCCACCTTAGTAGCATCTCTCTCATGTGTCCTGAATTCAGCGATCTCCTCAGGAGTAGCAGTAGACTCTTCAAGCTCTTTTAACTCCTTATCGAGGACATATTCCTTGTCTTCATAACGAGTAACCATCCTGATGTTCCTAATCCAATCCATGAAGTTGGAACCATCAAAGATGACCCTCCCACAAAGATTCATGAGAGAGAAAGAGCCAGTTGGGTTAGAGCCTGAAGCATTAGTGTTGGAAGACATCTGAAGGAAGAAAGCAAGTTTAGATTAGATATATAGAATCCTTAATAAGACACCCAAATGTAATATTAAGGCTAGGACCCAATCACAATATATTATACTTAGAAGAGGGATGTCGTAATCTAAGTAATAATATATTTGAAAGGTAGGTGAATGACGATTCACCAATTTCCACCATGAAAAACAAAATGAATTATTAGGTTTTAATTGGATTTGAAATTCCTAGATTCTTTTGAGATTCATTGAACTTTTCAATGGCATGTTTCAATCTCGATTGTGCCCTTCAAGTTTTGTGACTGGGATGCCGAAGATCATAAAACAAGGTGTGAATAACCATGCTAATTAACTTGGTACCCTTAATATTATCACCTAATCAATGTGCCGGTAAACCACACACGCTCCATTGATCCATGACAAACATTAAGTCACCCTTCGTGATCCTTACTAGTCCAAGTTAGTGTGCCGGTTAACCACACACGCTCCACCAACGACTTGGTAAGGTACAAAGTGTGAATTCCATGGACTCGCACCATGTTCACATTTTTCCTAAAATAACTAAGATTGGGAATTAAAAAGGTTTAGTTACTTTATAATAATCATTATACTTTTAATGAGGATTTAAAGTCATTGTCCTACCCGTTCGGCTAACGACCCTCCACCAGTCAAGCGAGCGGTGGGTGAGAGTGGACACCCATTAAGTCTCCATTTTATAGGCAACAACCTTATACCCACCTTATAGATCGGCTTCGTGAATGAGGCCTACTAACGGTAGAACGACTTATTCTTATACATATATATAATAATTAACCATTAATGTTATAAATAGTATAAGGGTTGAATTTTAACTATTAAAACTCTAAGGGTTGGAATTAAAGTTTATTAAAGTGTGTGAAACTTTACAAATTCCAAAACTTGAGGACAAGTTTTGTAACTATCCAAAACTTTTCATTTCATAACTTATGAATTAAAGGTTCATAAAATGAAGACTCTTCATTTTCATGTAACTTATGTGTTTAAATGTGTGTGTTAAAGAAAGTGACCTTTGGATATCCATAACTTGAGGACAAATTATGGACTCCATTAAAACACATAAATGATCAAGAATTAATTCTAAACAATTCAGCAAATAATTCCTATCATCTTCTAAATTCATAAGAACATGAACATGATCATCAAAATTTCAAGAATTATATGAACACATAAAAATCATGGAATTTTGATATATGCTATTGTAAATGGATTAGAACAACCATTACACCAACTAAAACAAGTTTTAAAACACCAAAACAGTTTAGGGTAATGTTTCTAGTCCATTTCCAGCAGCAAAAGTCGAAAATTTGCACTCTGTCGCTCCTACTCGTCGAGTGCATGAACCTACTCGGCGAGTAGGTTGAAGATACACATGGACTCGGCAAGTCCCCCCATGGACTCGGCGAGTTCATCAGGCAGACAACAAGTTTTTCGACTTTTTCAACTATTTTGCATCAAGTATCAAACAAGCAAGCCTAGGCTCTGATACCACTGTTGGGTTTTGAGCAATCTAACAGTTCCTAAGTGTGCATGCAACCCTAATAAACCTTGGATCTATGTTTGTCTAAATACATGCAAAATAATAATTTTCCAAGGTTTATAACCTATCTAACATGGCATGGGGAACATTTCAACATAAAAAGTTAGAAGAGATTACATACCTTTTTGATGAGTTTGGTTCTTGAGGAGTTTGAGGGCCAAGCACCAATAGTGTGAATGCCTCAAATGGAATCACAAAACACCACAAACTCTTGGAAAACTTTGAGAGAGTATACACACTTTGTATTTTCGGCCACACACAAGCACACACACCCTAGTTCACTAGTTGCCATTTCATGCACCATAAGCATGCTTATATAGTGTACATGGTTAGGGTGAAACCCTAATAACCCATGACCTTTCCTTTCCAAGGATCCATGGGTTAAAAGCTCCATGGATCATCCATGGACTTCCATCAAAGCCTAGCCCATTAACAAATGAGTGTTAGCCCACACCATATAAAACCAATAGCCCATAATCTAATTAGTCTTCCTTTTAATCTCTAAATTAATTCATAATTAATTTAAGACTAATAATGTATTTAATGACATAACTTCATATTAATATATTATAACTTATAATATATTAATAAACATATGTGTATAACTCTCATAAAATTATCCACAAATAGTTTGGATGAGATGCAACCCAAATGGACCACGTCGGTCGGGTCAAGTATATACCAAATAAGTTATGGACTTAGACACCTTATCCAACACTCAGGACGTAGAGTCAAGGCATTGACTATGACAATCCATTCACATCTGTCCACACAAATTAAAGAGGCTCAACAGGAAGCCTTAAAGCCTGAAAATGTGGCAGGTGAAACCCTAAGAGGGATGGATAAGAACTTAGAAGTCAAGGGCAACAGAGTCTTATACCTCATGGATCAGATCTGGACACCGAAACTCGGTCGTTTCAGAGACGTTGTCATGAACGAAGCACACAATACTCGATACTCCGTTCATCCAGGTTCAGACAAGATGTATCTGGATCTCAAAAAGTTATATTGGTGGCCTAACATGAAAGCAGAGATTGATACCTTCATGGGAAAGTGTCTTACTTGTGCCAAGGTTAAGGTAGAATACCAAAAGCCCTCAAGTTTACTACAACAACTGGAGATACCTGAGTGGAAGTAGGAGCGGATTACAATTTGGGTTATCGTTGACCGGTTAACTAAGTCCGCGTACTTCCTACCAATCAAAGAAATCGACAAGATAGAGAAACTGGCCAGAACATACATTAGAGAGATTGTACGACTGCATGGTGTTCCCATATCTATTATCTCCGATAGAGAACTAGGCTAGACATGAGTACAACCTACCACCCAAAAAATGATGAACAGAGTGAGAGGACTATATAAACGTTGGAAGGCATGCTGAGAGATTATGTGATCGACTTTGGTAAAGCATGGGATATCCATTTACCATTGGTCGAGTTTTCATAGAACAACATCTACCATACTAGTATCAAAGTTGCTCCATTCGAAGCCCTCTATGGCCGGAAGTGCAGATCCCCTATGTGTTGGGTTGAGGTGGATGACACACAAATAGCTAAAGGACAAGTTCCTGACAGCACTCTCACTGGTCCAGAAATCATCAGAGAGACAACAAAAAAGATTATGCAAATTCACAAGCGATTAACAACCTGTAGCGATCGACAGAAAAGCTACGCGGACAAAAGACGGAAACCCTTGGAATTTCAGGTTGGTGACCTTGTTCTATTGAAGGTCTCACCTTAGAAGCTTATGATCCACTTCGGAAAGCGTGGTAAACTAAATCCAAGGTACATTGGGCCTTTTGAGATTCTCCCTAGAATCAACCTTGTAGCTTACAAACTCCGAATACCTCAAGAACTTAACAACGTACACCCTACCTTCCACGTGTCCAACCTAAAGAAGTATCTATCTGATGAGACTCTTGTTATCCCACTCGATGAAATCGAGATCAATTAGAATCTCAACTTCGTGGAAGAACCAGTAGGAATAATGGATAGGGAAGTCAAGCAAACCAGAAAAAATCATATCCCGATAGTGAAGGTTCGTTGGAATGCAAAACGAGGACCTGAATTCACTTGGGAGCGAGATGATCAAATGAAACATAAGTATCCGCACCTTTTCCCTTAGTCCATGTGTATCTATTAGACTTAATTTCGGGACGAAATTCCCTCTAACAGCGGGATGATGTGACAACCCGTTATTTTCGTTATTGTAAAAGTCAAACTAAGTCAAACTTATTGTTTTGATTTACTTATTTAAGGTTATATTGATAACCTATATGTGTTTGAAAGACTTTTATTAGAAGTGTAATGCTTAATCCGAGAAGTCTCGCATTGGCCGCAAACCCTCGATTCGCAGCCGAGAACCCACTTTGGGCCGCACACCCTCGGTTCGCAACCAAGAACCCACTTCAGACCGCAAACCCTGGATTCGTGGACGAGAACTCCTTTCTAACCGCAAACTTTGGTCTTATCCACTCGGTGTGAGAACCAATGTATATGTTCCATCATCGATTTCGGCCCTATACATATGGGGGGGACCGAAAACACCACATCACTTCTACCATTCTAGCCAAAAACACACTTTTTACTCTCAAGAACACCAACCGAAAACCCCTCACTCTCTCTCAACTATCATCGAAAATCCTTTGTATCTCGTTCAGATCTTGCTTAGAACATCAAGTGTTCTACATTTCATCAAGATTCTCAGCCGAAAACCCTTGAATCTCCTTGGTTTTCCAAGAACACCAAGATCCTCATTGGGCCGAAAACCTAAAGGGCTAGCCGAAAACTCATTGCAGCCTTCCTAAATCGCTTCTAATACTCTTATTTGTAAGTGAAACTTACAAATTAGTCTATTTCCTTAATGTACTTGCGATTATATTCACTAATTGTATACACATATATTGCATGAAATGCTTTTAGGATTTGTTTTTTCCTCGGGATCTAACTGTTGGATAAGGTGTCTAAGTCCATAACTTATTTGGTACATACTTGACCCGACCCGGCATGGTCCATTTGGGTTGCACTTCACCCGAACTATTTATGGATAATTTTATGAGAGTTATACACATATGTTTATTAATATATTGTAAGTTATAATATATTAATATGAAGTTATTTAATTAGTCTTAGTCTTAAATTAATTATGAATTAATTTAGAGATTAAAAGGAAGACTATTTAAATTGTGGGCTATTGTTTTATATGGTGTGGGCTAACACTCATTTGTTAATGGGCTAGGCTTATATGGAAGTCCATGGATGATCCATGGAGCTTTTAACCCATGGATCCTTGGAAAAGGAAAGGTCATGGGTTATTAGGGTTTCACCCTAATCATGTACACTATATAAGCATGCTTATGTTGCATGAAATGGCCACTAGTGTGACTAGAGTATGTGTGTCAGTGTGTGGCTGACTTTATAAGTGTGTATACACTCTCTCAAAGTTTTTCCAAGAGTTTGTGGTGATTTGTGATTCCATTTGAGGCATTCACACTATTGGTGCTTGGCCCTCAAACTCCTTAGGAATCAAACTCATCATCAAAAGGTATGTAATCTCATCTAATTCTTTTATGTTTAAAAGTACCCCATGCCATGTTAGATAGGTTATGAACCTTGGAAAAATTATTATTTTGCATGTATTTAGACAAACATAGATCCAAGGTTTATTAGGGTTGCATGCACACTTAGGAAGTGTTAGATTGCTCAAAACCCAACAGTGGTATCAGAGCCTAGGCTTGTTTTCTTGAATACTTGATGCAAATTGCTGAAAATCGAAGTTTATGTGCTGTCTGCACAGCAGACTCGCCGAGTCCATGAAGGGACTCGACGAGTCCAAGACAAAATTCATCCAACTCGGCGAGTTGGTTCATGCACTCGACGAGTTGGAACCCCAGACAGCATATCTTCGAGTTTTGGTGCTGGAATTGGTCTAGAATCTTTACCTTAAACTTTTTTGGACTCATAAAACCTGTTTTTGATGTGGTAATGATGATGGTGGACCAATTTCAAGGTTATAATCAAATTTCAAGTTTATATGTGTTCATATGATTCTTGAAATTGTGGATGTGGATGTTCATGTTCATATGAGTTTTGTTAGATCATAGGAATTATTTGAAAATTGTTTGTTAGTTAATTCTTGATCTTAATGTTGTTTAATGGAATTCTTAATTTGTCCTCAAGTTATGGAATTCCAAGAGTTTTTTCTTTTAAATGTTTTTAAGAAGTTGTAGGTTACATTTTCTTGAAGAGTTTTTCCCATAAATGCTTTTATGGACTTCATAACTTGTCCTCAAGTTATGGATTTCCAAGAGACTCTTCATTAAAAGTATTAAACACTTAATTAAAACTCATAAGTTATGAATATCCAAAAGTTTATGAATTGTTCAAAACTTGCCCTCAAGTTTTGGAATTTGTAAAGTCTCACACAAACTTTAATTCCATACCCTAAAAGTTTTAAAAGTTAAAATTCTACCCTTATACTATTATAATATTAATGGTTAATTATTATATATATGTATAAGAACAAGTCGTTTTACCGTTAGTAGGCCTCATTCACGAAGCCGGTCTATAAGGTGGGTATAAGGTTGTTGCCTATAAAATGGCGACTTAATGGGTGTCCACTCTCACCCACCGCTTGCTTGATCGGTGGAGGGTCGTTAGCCGAACGGGTAGGACAATGACTTTAAATTCTCATTAAAAGTATAATGATTATTATAAAGTAACTAAATATTTTTTATTTAATTCCCAATCTTAGTTGATTTAGGAAAAATGTGAATTTGGTGCTAGCCCATGGAATTCACACTTCGTACCTTACCAAGTCGTTGGTGGAGCGTGTGTGGTTAACCGGCACACTAACTTGGACTAGTAAGGATCACGAAGGGTGACTTAATGTTTGTCATAGATCAATGGAGCGTGTGTGGTTAACCGACACATTGATTAGGTGATAATATTAAGGGTACCAAGTGAATTGGTATGGTTATTCACACCTTGTTTTGTGATCCTCGGCATCCCAGTCACAAAATTTGAGAGGGCACACTCGAGATTGAAACATGCCATTGAAAAAGTTCAATGAATCTCAAAAGATCTAGGAATTTCAAATCCAATTAAAACCTAATAAATTATTTCGTTTTTCATGGTGGAAATTGGTGAATCGTCATTCGCCTACCTTCAAATATTTTATAGCTTGGATTACGACATCCCTCTTCCAAATTATAAAATATTGTGTTGGGTCCTAGCCTTAATATTTCATATTGGGTGTTATATTAAGGACTTTGAATCAACTAACTTGATTTTCTCCCATTATAGATGTCTGGTTCAGACAACTATGATCTTCCCAAATCTCTTGAAGATGGTGTCCCTCAACATCATGCTTCACCTCCTCCACCTCCTCCAATTATTCTCCCTCACCCACAAGTTCTTGAAAAGTTTAAAGTCACTCAATCCCTATTGGCAAGCATAGTCTATGTGTGCTCACATCTTGGAGATAAAGTCACATATTGACAAGCCGGGAGAGTTGGGTGTCAAAGTCTCGTGAAAGTTGGATGTTCAATCAATTTCTTAGAAACATAGTGAGTCTCTTTGGGACTATTATGAGACAGACTATGACATGACCCTTAATGATGTTACCTATTTGCTTGGTGTTGTGGAATCAGCAATGATTTGGAACACCAGTAAAGCAAATTTGATTAAAAGAACAACTTCCCAAGTCTTAAATGGACATTGACAATGGTAGCATTGGATATCTAGAAAAGCATTACTCTTCCCAATGGAAAGGGATCGGCCATAGTCAGCTCGGTTGACCAAAGGGTAAAGAGAAAGGCAAATTCTGAGATAGTCTCATGTGCCATTACCAAAGGGTCCATGTGTTTTGTTGCCAAAGGAAGGGGCATTGGTTGCGAAGCTGCCCTATTCACCTGAAAGATCATAAGGTTGATCAAGTCAAGAGGTTTGACTCTACTTCGGGTAAAGTCCACTGTCTAACTCTATTAAGTTCCTATTTGGAGATTCTTATTACATAATGTGAATGGGTCACATGCTAATGTTTTTAAGAATCAAAGAAAAGATAGGAAGCTTAAAGTAAGTATATGTTGATTCTGATTGCAAAGGTGGGTTTCGATCGCATGGTTCGGTAATCAGAATTTTGAGTTGTTGCTTAAGAGTTATTGTTTATGAATAAATAACAACAAGGTTTTCATGTGGATTGTAAGGATAAGTTTTTCCGCAAAGTTTTAAAATAAAAGAAAAAAAAGGGGTTTTAATTTTATTTATTTTAAAAATATCCTTACAATGGCATCTGTGGAAAATTTTTGCTTATATGTTTCCAGTAATAGCAATATTGGAAAGTGGATTTGATTCCTTCATTTGTGGTAGTGTCTGAATTTACCGAATGAAGAAAATTTTTCATCACCCAAGTTTCAATTGGACAGAAACTTGGAATCATACAAGTTGTACTGTATGATGAATGAGAATTTTCATCTTTGAAAATTAAGACTAATTCTTTGATCACATGTATATGTGAGTCAATTGAAGGACTAAGGAATTAGGTACACTGGGTGTGCGCTGGTCAAGGTCCACCACAAAGATTGATTTGTCATGATTTACTGAAGATTAGTAAATATGATTATACTTATAAGGTTAAGTATAATTCTGTAACATTGGAAAGGTTACAATGTATGACAAAACAAATGAAAAGAATCAAATTAGGCAGAAAGATAAAAGTTTCTCAAATCTGAAAGGATGGGAGAGTACTTTAGTATCATATTTCATGATCATCTTAATGATTATGAAACCATATCACAAATTCATACTCTAAGGACGTCTTAGTGCATTGTTATGGCTAAGAAGAGAGGTCATGAATTGTTGGATTGGTTAAAATCAAGAAGATGAGTCATATTTCGTTCCAAAACAATTCTTAGAGTCATACTCCAACATTGTAACATTGAGTGACATAAAGTAAGGTTTAAAACACTTATCAAATATAGTGTAGAATGTTTCTACTCTTGTACATTTGAGATTGGTAAGTTGTGATGTCTTGGATGAGACAAAGACCAACTAAGACCAATTGTGTGAAGTGTTAGTCTTGATAAGAATCCGCACTATCCCTTGAATATTTGTTTTGTCAAGGAATGGTTCTTGACTGGGGAAACTTATATATCAAGGGGACAGTGGGAGCCTTAAAGATCCCGAAAGAGTTTCGAGATTTAATCAAGAGTAAAACCTGTAATTTATCACTAGCACACGACTTAAGGTTTGCAACCTATCGTGTTGACATAATTCTTATTTCTGTACCTACTTCAAATAAGTTGAATTTGCATGTGAGTTATCAGAGTTCAACTTGGAAGCATTGGTGGGCCTTGTGCTACCAAGGTGACAAGAAACTAAAATTGAACAAGTTTAATCCATGTAAGGCTGAATTTGTCACTAACCTTATCTTGTGATTATGGTTTTGACAAATTCACATGGATAGGAACTCATACACTATAAAATCTAAGTGTCATAAGGTTTCTCTCCGATTCATGAAAATGATGGTGAGGAAACGCTTTCACTAAGTAGATTTTACGTAGATATCAATTGTGTTATTTGCATTTTCAAAAGTCGTTAGTGGAGCGTGTGTGGTTAACCGGCACACTAACATGGACTTGTGAGAAATGGCAAATGCCTAAGCAATTGAGACTATGATTACGACATCCCTTTTCATAGTTCTGAAAATTGTTTAGACACACATGTGAGCTATCTAAGAAAGGGTGTATGAATCTAAATTTCAGAAGTCCAGCAAATTTCTGGAAATATGTCAAAGCTAGTGGGAGCATAAGTGTTATGCTGATAATCATCATGTTAGTGGGAGCATGATTATTACGTTTAGTGTTGCAAGTTAGCAATGTTAATTATAGAAAACAAAGTTTCAATTCGTGAAGTTGCAGGGGTTGAAAAGTTGTTTTGCTATAATTAAGGGAGAGGAAATTATACTTCATTTCAATTCTAAAGCTTAGATTGAGATTTTAATCATCTTTAGTCAGGAATATATATATGAATTTTATGTTGGAATGGTTCAACTTGAAGAAATTCTATATATATTGCGTTTTCAAAATTCAATTATGACTACGGCATCCCTCTTCATAGTTAAATTTTGAAAACATGGCAAATAAAAAATATTGTAGCAAAAGACTGGTCTAGTATCATGTCTTTATGTCAAACATCATGAATCGTGTCCCATATGCTTCGGATGTAGGATCGATTGCATGTGCTATAATATTCATCTTTTCTAAAATTTCCAAATGCTTAAGGCATTGAGAAGGGAAAAGTATAGAACTGGATATGACTAAAGTGATTAAGCAATTGTCGAGGACAAATCTGAGGTTCGCCAAAGATTGGTTGCTTAGGGACAGTTGGAAGTATGATGTAAGTTGTCGGAAATGACCATATTGACATATTCTGAAAAGAAGTAACTCTTGTTCGGAAGTGATAGTCAAAATGGGACTATGGAAATGTCTCCATAGGTGGAAGTTATTCAATCTATGTAAGATTAGAAAACCTTAATGCAAGAAGGATGTTCAAAGCAATGTACTTTGAATATGAGACTTTCGTTCCATAGAAGTTGACCTTCTTTGGAATACTCTGTAATGACTGGTGACAAGGTTTTGGTGACTTTGTGCATAATCATTACAAGAGGAACATTGCATAAAAAGTTTAAAATCTAACAGTTTTTTTTGGTAAATGATAGGAATCGGGGATTCTCACATTTACAATAAGGATTTGGGATTGTGAAATGAGTATCATTGAAATCATGTTCAATTGATCTACATCACAATGTAAGGATCATAGACAAACATAGTGTGCATTCTTGGAGTATGGCATAACTATTGTTTAGAAAAACAAAGTGTACATGCTAGGAGCATGGGACGACTGTTGTTTTTATTCAAGTCTTAAGTTGATTGTTTGAAACATTATACAAATGAGTAATGTGTAATCAATATGGTGATAAATAAAAGGTGGTTATATTTATATTCAAAAGGGTTCTGAGACCATATTGGATTCGATTATTATTGTGTTTCACTTTGCATGTTTTGACTTCCAAAATAGCTAGGTTATTCTTTCCGAATGACTAAGTTATTTAAACACTCCACAGTCGTTCATATGTTGGAAGTAGGTATGAATCAAGACTTTCATGAATCAAGTTTGTAGATGGCTAAATGGGTTTAGTCATAGCAATGGTTGCTACAACATTCATGAGTGCTCATAAGTTATGAGTATTGGAATAAACCCACGCTCACTTGTATCACTTCATGGAATTTATCTCGAGTGATTGTGAGACGGTAATATCATATAAATCTTCAAACCTAGAGATATGAGTTGTTACCTATGAGTTGGTTGTGCATTGATTGCACGTAAACGCATCAGTAACTTGATGTTATAAAACGTGCCTTTGTGTACAATTCAACAAGTAGTAGAACAAGCATATGAGTCGAAGTTTATTTGTTCCTTCTAGAAATAGAAGCGATATCTGGGCCCCTCGATGATTTTGTTGTGACCTATGTACCGGCCGGTCAGAACTAAATTGATGTGTTCGATTAAGTTCTTTGTCAAACAAATCGAAAATCGGGAAACAAACTGCTGGACAATAAGTACGACGTTGTTCCATGTATTTGTCCGGCTGGGATCATGAGAACAGAGGATTTTATGATCACTTATCTAAAATGGCGCTTCATAGTTCAACAGAGTTTTCGAGAGCTACGATTGCTGGTTGGTTCCTGAAGTAACATACGCAAATATAGTTATTAGACTTATCCAAGTGGGAGTCTGTTGGATAAGGTGTCTAAGTCCATAACTTATTTGGTACATACTTGACCCGACCCGACATGGTCCATTTGGGTTGCACTTCACCCGAACTATTTATGGATAATTTTATGAGAGTTATACACATATGTTTATTAATATATTGTAAGTTATAATATATTAATATGAAGTTATTTAATTAGTCTTAGTCTTAAATTAATTATGAATTAATTTAGAGATTAAAAGGAAGACTAATTAAATTGTGGGCTATTGTTTTATATGGTGTGGGCTAACACTCATTTGTTAATGGGCTAGGCTTATATGGAAGTCCATGGATGATCCATGGAGCTTTTAACCCATGGATCCTTGGAAAAGGAAAGGTCATGGGTTATTAGGGTTTCACCCTAATCATGTACACTATATAAGCATGCTTATGTTGCATGAAATGGCCACTAGTGTGACTAGTGTTACTAGAGTATGTGTGTTAGTGTGTGGCTGACTTTATAAGTGTTTATACACTCTCTCAAAGTTTTTCCAAGAGTTTGTGGTGATTTGTGATTCCATTTGAGGCATTCACACTATTGGTGCTTGGCCCTCAAACTCCTTAGGAATCAAACTCATCATCAAAAGGTATGTAATCTCATCTAATTCTTTTATGTTTAAAAGTACCCCATGCCATGTTAGTTAGGTTATGAACCTTGGAAAAATTATTATTTTGCATGTATTTAGACAAACATAGATCCAAGGTTTATTAGGGTTGCATGCACACTTAGGAAGTGTTAGATTGCTCAAAACCCAACACTAACTTGTGGAAAACATCCTATATCAAACCTTCAAACAAATCACTTACATAAGGTGAGTTCATACCTCTACAAGTTACCTTTTTCAATGTTTTTTAGGAGGGGGGATACAAGTAGAACACAATTTAATTGTGTTAACTCTTACATGTGAAAACAAAACAAACGAAGGGTGTCTTATGCTTATAAATATTGTTAAAATCATTTCAAAACTCTTTTAAACTATTTCAGATTTCTGTTTATATCACATTCACAATCGTTTGTATATTTATGTATAATCATGCTTTAACGGACTTAGGACTATTGCTAAATACCGTAACTCATGTTCCTTGTTTGGTTGTGGTCTTAGGGTAGGATCACTAGTCCGACTGTCGGCCAAATCATAATTATACATGCTAAATATATACATGAATATTAAATCTCATTTTCAGAGACATACTTAACTCAGTTGCATTTGTTGGGCAATTGAGTCTTTTCTCCAAATCATTTACAGTTCAAACAAAACGTACTAGTAAACTATAATAGGTATGGTTTAGAGAATCAATTCATACTATTTTCTAGATCAGAGAAACAATACATCAATCAATACCTTTATACTACTACATTTCATTACAAAGTATATTATTCATTTACAAGAATAAGAAGGAACTTACATAATGTACGTGAACAAGTTATCTAGAATGTGAAATACTATTTCATGGCATAGCAATATTCTTGCTAAGTCGTGTTTTGTAACCAGAGTCTCCTGGAGGGAGAGCGTGAGTTTGTGTATAGATCTATACAGGACTGACCATCTCACACCTTGCTGCTAGCTACAGTGGGACCTATAGGTCTACGGGTGACAAATGTCATATCATTTTCGATGTCTGAAGAACGTCGTGTTTTATACTAGTTAATCAAGCATGGTTATAACCTTAATCACATTAAAACCTTAATTAACCAGCTCGATTACAAGGCAGTTAATTCATCAGTAGTGTATTTTACACAATACTACTGTGAATCTTCATTTTCTATTTCATACATATAGTGATAATCTCACATGAGCAATGCATTCTATTTTTCTAGTAAAGATGGTTTACAAATATGGAAAACATACATTTTATACTATTTCAAGTACAAACATACATTTTATACTACTTCAAGTACAAACATACATTTTATACTATTTCAAGTACAAACATACATTTTATACTTTTTCGAGAGAACAAAACATACAAATAGTTTGGTCTTGGGTAGAAGACTACTTTTCATTTAAGCAGAAAATATAGGATTTTCTGGGAAGTACACTAACATTTACATGAAGCAGTTACAAACATTTTGACAATAACTTATGAACTCACCAACTTAAATGTTGATACTCTCTTTCAAAATAACTTGTATTCTCAGGGAACCAGTAGACAGGTACACTGACACAAGTGTTGGAGAAGATGGAGCATGTTCAGACTCGTCTTCTATTTTTGCTTTACAATTTTGGTGTCATACAACTATACAAAGAACACACACGTATTAACTATTTTATTAATGCAATGGATATTGTTGCTTGTTTTACTATTGTGCATTGTTATGATACTACACATGACGTCCTCCGCCCCCGAATGTTTCTGCCATCTTGGTTTGGGGTGTGACACATATTGCAGAACAAGAGGGCCCAGTATCCGAGTTTAGTAGCAACAGGACAGGTGGCGACCCCCGCTCCTGCTACGTTGAGGATTACAGATGGCCGTCAGGGCCAGACTGAGGCACCTACGGCAAGGAGCAGGGCTTTCCAGCTTACTGCGAAGGAGGCACATGCAGCTCTTGATGTTGTATCGGGTATGTATTCTCTCCTTATATCTTTATTTGTATTGAATGTCACTTATGTTTATGTGTTTCATTATAGGATCTTTCCTAGTGAACGGTGTATAAACTCTGGTATTGTTCGATTCGGGGACTACCCGATCTTTTTTGTCACTCGCACTTAGCAAGCAATTTGTTGGAGCTCCGGGGGAGCTAGACTGTCCACTGGATGTAGAGATAGCAAATGATAGTACCGTTCGGGTTGCGAGGTTTCATCGGGGATGTACACTACATTTGTTCAACGAGCAGTTTTCCATGGATTTGGTCCCCATTCCCCTGCGAGGGAATAAGGTTATTGTGGGTGTGGACTAGCTGAGCCCTAATGGGGCAGTGATCAACTGTGAGCAGTAGCTAGCGAGAGTTCGGACTCCTGGTGGGGGATGGTTAGTGATTCAGGGCGAGAGGCCGCAGTATGGACCGAATTTGTGTTTGACAGCGAGGGCGAGACACTACCTTCAGCAGGGTTGTGCAGGTTATGTCGTCTATGTTATTTATACCCGGGATAAGGGTAAGGCGACTATGCATGATGTACCGGTCATACAAGAGTACCTAGATGTGTTCCCAGAGGATTTTCTTGGGGTGCCTCTGGAGAGGCGGGTAGAGTTCAGGATTGACCTAGTTCCTGGTGCGGCTCCGATATCCAAGGAACGATATTGGTTGGCTCCTCCCGAGATGCAGGAGTTGTCTACTCAGCTACAGGAGCTATTAGACAAAGGATTTATCTGACCGAGCAGTTCCCCATGTGTGACATTCCCAATTTCACGGCCAGAAAAGACCAGTTTGTTTATGCTTTGTTTTAAAATCAGAGTTATCTTTTAAAGAAAACAGTTGCGGAATTTGTCCCAAAAACAAAATGTGATAACCATTTATCAAAACATTTCTCAAAGAGAATGTATTTTTATTAAATAATAAAACCTCGGGATGTCATGTTTCGATACAGACCAAAAGCATAAACAGTATAAAATAGACCTTACAACAGTTATTTATAACTACTGATCTATAATCCAAAATCTTTCGTCAAGTCCACCAACTTATACTCTTGTGCCATTACCTGTAATGAAAAGAAAACTGAGTAGGTCAGGCATGGGAGCCTGGTGAGCATATAGGGTTTTCAACCCACAATAATATAATTAGTATATTTAATCATCAAACAATCAACCCAATTACCCATCCCCCATTATCTCCATTTATCTTAAGGATCTACCCTAAGAATCATCTATCTTTCATTCTTAAGGATTGACCTGAGGTATAGGCACGAAGTCACATCGTCGCCAGGGTTTACTCAATAGGCGCTAACTCCATAGTTACCAAGGTTTATACAATAGGTGCTAACTCCATAGTCACCTAGGTTTATACAATAGGCGCTAACTCCATAGTCACCAAGGTTTATACAATAGGCGCTAACTCCATAGTCACCAAGGTTTATACAATAGGCATTAACTCCATAGTCACCAACTATCCCATCTACCCATGTTCTACACATTTTCGTAGATATAAATACTCACATAGTTTAAATCATTTAACACTTGTATAAAACATCAATTCCACGCCCATCTCCAATAGACAAACAATATATAACACATAGCACGTATTTCATGGCAAACACTTCATATATATGTGTTAGAAGAAAGTAACTACACACTCACACAAAACATATACTTAATACATTCAAACAATACTTGTATTAAAATCGTGTTTGTGAAAGGGACTATACACTCACTTGATCAGAAGATGATCGGACAGCACTACGACTTGTAGATGTAGTATTCTTCGGTAGATTTGGAAGATCTTCACAAAAATTGGCTTCTCGTGGGCAGAGCTTCGGCTCAGGAATTTCACTTTTCGGGATCTTCGGGCTTCGGGATTCGCTTTGGGTCTCGGGATGATACCAGTGCTTCGGGGGTATAAAATAGGGCTTAAAGAGGGTATCGGGAGTGGGAGAGTAAGGAAGGAGCAACCAAAATCGGTTGACCCTTGATTTCTATTTATAGGGCTAGGTTTTGACCCTCACGTCGTGAGTTTCTAAAGATCACATCGTGGGACTTGATCGTCACTGCATGCGTCATCACAACTTGCGTCTGTCAGGCTCCAGAAGGCGTCGAAAGTCATTTCACGTGTGAACACTATTTTCACGTCGTGAACTCTGACACAACTTTGGGGTTTGCGCCCGAACTTCAGAAATTCATAACTTTCGCATACGAACTCCGTTTTCGACGTTCTTTATATCCACGCGAAGGTGAGATTATGCTCTACAACTATCGTTTAGACTCCATTGGCTAATTTTGATTCTAATTTTAATATATTTTTAATATATTATTTTTAGTAGGCCGAGACAGGAAAACTCCGTTAGAAAATCATATCTTCTTCATCTGATGTGCGTTTTCGTCTGTCTTTTTATCAGTGTACTACTAATAATGAGATATTCGATTTTCGTATAGATTATTTCGGCTAAAAACCGCTCGATATCAAATCGAGTATTCGGGCTGCATACTGCTAAGTCGAAACTTCGGAAAAATCATAACTTCCTTATACGGCGTTCTTTTCATGCACGCTCTCGGTTTAACGTATTCTATGACTTTCATTTAGATTTTTAAGGCCAAATATCGCTCTAACGTAAATTCACTATTTACGTCGCGCTGTGTCGTGCCGGTTCTGTCGTGAAACTTCGATAGGTCATAACTTCTTCGTTATAACTCGGATTTCGACGTTCTTTATATGTACGGAATCCTTGTAACATATACTAAAACTTAGTCAAGATTAATACTTCTAAATAATCTTCCATCAAAAAGTCATTTTTGATGCTTATCGTCTCTAAATTGACTAGCCCTGATCTACGGGCGTTACACCATGGAGAGCCTCAGTCTTGTTTGTGAAGAAGAAGGACGGGTCACATCGGATGTGCATAGATTAACGAGAGATGAATAAGGTAATGGTGAAGAACCGTTACCCCCTCCAGAGGATTGATTATTTATTTGACTAGCTTCATGGTGCATCTTGGTTCTCCAAGATTGATCTGCGATCGGGTTATCACCAGATGCGAGTCAGGGACGACGTCGTGCCGAAGACAACCTTTCAGACTCGCTATGGTTACAATGAGTTCGTGGTGATGCTGTTTGGGCTCACCAATGCTCCTGCCACGTTGATCGACCTCATGAACCGCGTGTGCAGACCAATATTGGACCGGTCTGTGATAGTCTTCATTGATGACATATTGGTTTATTACAAGACTAAGTAGTAGCATGAGGAGCACCTGAGGGAGATGTTAGAGAAACTAAGGAGTGAGAGACTTTTCGCAAAGTGTTGATGCAACTGTTGGGTTTTGAGAATTCTAACACTCCTAAGTGTACATGCAACCCTAAATACCTTGGATCTATGTTTTCTCTATTATACATGAAAATATGAACTTTCCAAGGTATTTATCCTAACTAGCATAATAACATTGATTCATATGAATATATTAAGTTAGAATTACATACCTATTTGATGTAGAAAGTCTTCATGAAGCTTGAGTGCCTAGTGCCCCAAGTGTGACACCTCAAATGGTTCACACAACACCAAATGCACATGGAATGACTTGAGAGAAATTGGAACACTCCTTGAAATCATCTAGCCCTCATATTCACACATAGTGCACGATTTCTTGAGCCATGGGATTCTTTTATATAGTGGCTATTAGGGTTACACCATGTAACTCATAACTTTACCCATTCCTTATGCTCCATGGATTTTAACCTCCATGGAGTATCCATGGATCACCCCATGGACTTAGTCCAACATAAGGAATCTTGGATCACAAGCCCACATATATAAGAATGAATGATTTACACAATCAACCCATATATTTAATTAGTCTCCTTTTGATCACTTAACTAATTCCAAATTAATTATTGATCAATACTAATTAAATAACTTTATTAATATATTAGAACTTATAATATATTAACAAACCTTAAGTGTTATTTCTCTCATTATAGTCTATCCAAATGCATGATGCCATGCAACCCAAATGGACCATGTCGGGTCGGGTCAAGTATTACAAATTATAGTTATGGATTTAGACATTAATCTAACAGTCTCCCACTTGGATAAGTCTAAAACTATTATTGCGTATGACTTCAAGAACTGACTGGAAATCGTAGCTCTCAAAAGCTTCTGTCGAACTCTGACCTTGCCGATGATCTCTGACCTTTGTCAATGACTTGTCCATTAGATAAGGAATCATATATTCCTCCATTCTAGATATCATATGGACTAAGACATGGATTAAAATCATTCCCTCTATCCATTTGTTGTTTCCCAATTTCCGATTCATTATGACTGACTGATTGAACAGATCAAATCAGTCCTGGCTTGGCCAAGCACTCACATGTATCATCATTAAATCATCAAGGGGCCCACAAATCTCTCTATTATCCCCAAGGTAAAAGGAATGGATAAACTTTGACTCATTTGGCTTGTTCCACTACTTGTTGAATCATACACAAAGGCACGTTTTATAACATCGAGTTACCGAATGCGTTTTCGTGCAACCAATGTACAACCAACTCATAGTAACAACTCATATCTCTAGGTTTGATGAATATAAGATATTATCGTCTCATGATCACTCATGATAAAATCCATGAAGTGATTCCAATGAGCGCGGGTTGAATCCAATACTCAGAACTTATGAGCACTCATGAGTGTTGTAGCACAACTTTGTCCACCAACTTGGACCTCTACAAGCCAACCCATGACCGTCTTGATTCATATCTACTTCCAACCTATGACCGACTGTGGATGGTTTGAATAACTTAGTCATTCCGGAAGAATAACCTAGTTTATTCTGGAAGTTAAAACATGCAAAATGAAACACAAGAATAATTGAATCTAATATGGTATCAAAACCTATGAACATAAATAAAAAACCTTTTATTTATCACCATATGATTACACATTATTCATTGCATATTGTTTCAGCTATCAACTTTATTCTTGAATTAAAACAATAGTTGTCCCATGCTCCGAGCATGTACACTATGTTTTCTAAACAACAGCTTTGCCATACACCAACTATGCACTCTATGTTTGTCTATGATCCTTACTTTATGAAATAAACCAATTGACCATACTTTCAATGATTCTAATTTCACACTCCCGAATTCTTATGGCAAATGCAGGAATTCCAAATTCATGCCATTTACCGAAATCTGTTAGATTCTAAACTTATATGCAATGATTCTCTTGTAATGACTATGCAGACAGTCACAAAGACTTGACAACAACCATTACAGAGTATTCCAAAAGAGATCAACTCCTTGAAAGCATCCTTCTTGCATTAAGTTTCTTAATCTTACACAGATTGCTTGAACAACTTCCACCAATGGGATCATTTCCACATCCCCCTTTTGACTATCACTTTTGAACAAGAGTTGCCTCTTTTTCAGAATATGTCAATATGGTCCTTCCAACAATTAACACTATACTTCCAACTGTCCCTGAGAAACCAATCTTTGGTAAACCTTAGATTGTCCTCTACAATTGCTTAATCGTTTTAGTCATATCCAGTTCTAGACCTTTTCCCTTCTTAATGCCCCAGGCATTTGGAAAATTTTAGAAAGGA
Organism: Lactuca serriola; assembly: GCF_051521515.1. Taxonomy (NCBI): domain Eukaryota; kingdom Viridiplantae; phylum Streptophyta; class Magnoliopsida; order Asterales; family Asteraceae; genus Lactuca; species Lactuca serriola. The sequence goes on from NC_136408.1 coordinate 75,457,438, forward strand.
TGAATATAGCACATTTAATCGATCCTATATCCGAAGCATATGGGACACGATTCATGATGTCGTAATCATAATTGAATTTTAGAACGCAAATAATGAACCCATATATATAATTTCCTTATGTTGAGCCATTCCAACATGAAATTCATATATATATATATATATATATATATATATATATATATATATATATATATATATATATATATTCTTGACTAAATTTGATTAAAATCTCAATCTAAGCTTTTAGAATTAAAATGAAGTATAATTTTCTCTCCCTTAATTATAGCAAAACACCTTTTTCAACGAATTGAAACTTTTTTTTTCTATAATTAACATTGCTAACTTGCAATACTTATCATAATTATCATGCTCCCACGAACATTATGATTATTAGCATAACACTTATGCTCCCACTAGCTTTGACATGTACTCAGAAATCATCTGGACTTCTAGAAATCAATACTTTATTAACTTTCTTACCAAAGTTCAGATTTCTGATACTAGATTGCTTTGATAAAACTTTTTCAATATCATACACCTTATCTTAGATAGCTCACAGGCGTGTCTAAACAATTTTAAGAACTATGAAAAAGGATGCCATAATCATAGTCTCGATTGTTTAGACCTTTGCCACTTCTCACAAGTCCAGGTTAGTGTGCCGGTTAACCACACACGCTCCACTAACGACTTTGAGAATGCAAATATCACAATTGCTATCTAGTTAAAATCTACTTAGTGAAAGTGTTTCCTCACCATCATTTTCATGAATCGGAGAGAAACATTATGACACTTAGATTTAATGGTGTATGAGTTCTTATCCATGTGAATTGTCAAAACAATAATCACAAGACAAGGTTAGTGACAAATCCAAACTCATATGGACTGAACTCAATCTTAATTTCTTGCCATCTGGCAGCTCAAGGGCCTGCCATTGCTTCCAAGTTGTTATGCAACCAATTGAGACCTCTAAGAACTCATATGACAAGCCAACTTTAATTGGAATGGGCATAGAATATGTCAACACGATAGGTTATAAATCTCAAGTCGTGTGCTAGTGATAAACTTACAGGTTTTTATTCTTGATTATCCTTTCAGGATCTTTAAGACTCCCACTATCCTCTTGACATATAAAACTCATTTGCCAAATATTCAAGAGATAGTTTGGATTCTTTATCAAGACAAACACTTTACACAATTGGCCTTAGTTGGTCTTTGTTTTATCCAAAACATCACAACTTACCAATTTCAAATGTACAAGAGTAGGAAACTTTTACTCTTACATTTGACAAGTGTTTTTAAACCTTCTTTAAGACATGTCACTCAAGTTACAATCTTGGAGTATGACTCTAAGACTTGTTTTGGAACAAATTATGACTCATCTTCTTGATTTGACCACTTCAACAATTCCTAGCTCCTATTCTTAGCTATCAGAATGCACTTAGAGGATGAATTGCGATAAGGTCTCTTAATCATTAAGATGATCATATGACATGATACTAAAGTACTCTCCCATCTTTTCAGATTTGAGAAACTTTTATCCTTCTGCCTAATTTGATTCTTCTTATTCGCTCTGCCATACATTGGAACCTTTTCCAATGTCTCAGAATTATACTTAAGCTTGTAAGTATAACCATATTTACTTAGCGTTAGTAAATTATGACGAATAATCTTATAGATCTTTTGTGGTGCACTTGATCAGTGCACAAGAATGTGTACTTGATCCCTTAGTCCTTCACTTGACTCACATATACATGTGAACAAGGAACTAGTCTTAATTTTCCAAAGATGAAAAATTCTCATTCATCATGCTATACAACTTGCATGATTCCAAGTTTCGGTCCAATTGAAACTTGGGTGATGAGGATCTTTCCTTATTTGGTAAATTTAGACATTACCACAAATGAAAGAATCAATTTCATATTTCCACTCTTGCTATTAATGGAATCATATAAGCAACAAAATTTTCCACAACTGCCATTGTAAGGATATTTTTTTAAAATAAATAAAGTCAAAATTTTTCCTTTTATTTTAAAAACGTTGCGGAAAAACTATCCTTACAGTGCAAAAGCACATGAAAACTTTGTTGTTATCTATTCCTAAGCAATATATCATAACTCCTAAGAAGTAGCTCAAGAATCTGATCTTCAACCTATGCGATAGAAATCCATCTACGCAATCAGATTCAACATATTCTTTCTTTAAGTTTCTTCACTTTTCTTTGATTCTTAACACATCAACATGTGACCCAGTCACATCATGTATCAAGAATCTCAGAATAGAAACTTAGTAGAGTTAGATGGTGGACTTTACCTGAAGTAGGGTCAAACTTATTGACTTTAACATCCTTAGGTAAAATTGACAGCTTCGAAACTAATGCCCCTTCCTTTGGCAATATAAACATATGGACCCTTTGGTAATGGTACCGGTACTATCACAGACTTAGCTTTTCTCTTTACCATTTGGTCAAGCGAGTTGACTATGGCTGATCCCTTTCCATTGGGAAGAGAATGATTTTTTTGGATTTCCAGTGTCTTCATTGTCAATGTCCATAAAGTTTTAGGAAGTTGATCTTAGCAAATAGATAAGATCATTAAGGGTCTTGTCATAGTCTGTTTCATAGGGGTCCCAAAGGAACTCACTATGTGACTTAGAAAGTGATTGAACATCCAACTTTCTCAAGACTTTGACACCCAACTTTCCCGGCTTGTCAATATGTGACTTCATCTCCTAGATGTGATCACACCTAGACCTTGACTTGCCAATAGGGCTTGAGTGACTTTGAACTTGTGGGATAGGGAGAATAATTGGAGGAGGTGGAGGAAGTGAAGTTCCAAGAGATTTGGGAGGATCATAGATGTCTGAACTAGACATCTTTTGGGAGACATTCAAGATAGTTGATTAAAAGTCCTTAATATAACACCCAATATGGAATATTAAGGCTAGGACCCAACAAACTATCTTATAACTCGGAAGAGGGATACCGTAATCCAAGCTATAAAATATTTGAAGGTAGGTGAATGACAATTCACCAATTTCCACCAAGATAAACGAAATGTATTATTAGGTTTTAATTAGTTTTTGAAACTCCTAGATTCTTTTGAGATTCATTGAACTGTTCAATGGCATGTTTCAATCTCGAGTGTGCCCTTCAGGTTTTGTGACTGGGATGCTGAGGATCACAAAACAAGGTGTGAATAACCATGCAAATATACTTGGTACCCTTAATTATTTACCCCTTAATTGATGTGCCGGTTAACCACACACACTCCACTAACGATTTAAGCAAAGTGCAAAGTGTAATTTCATGGGTTAGCACCAAATTCACATTTTCCTAAGTAACTAAGATTGGGTATTAAGAAGAGTTTAGTTACTTAGTATTTATCATTAATACATTTAATGAAGGGAGAAATCTAGTCCTTGTCCTACCCGTTCGGCTAACGACCCTCCACCGGTCAAGGAAGCGGTAGGTGAGAGTGGACACCCATTAAACTGCCATTTTATAGGCAGTAACTTTATACCCCCCATATAGACCGGCTTCGTGAATGAGGCCTACTAACGGTAAGACTGACTTGCTCTTATACATACATATATATATATATATATATATATATATATATATATATATACATATAAACTTATAATATTATAAAGTATAAGGGTTGAATTTTAACTTTTAAAATTCTAAGGGCTAACTTGGAATTAAAGTATCCATAAGTGAAAACTTTTTCAAATTCCAAAACTTGAGGGCAAGTTTTGAAACTATTCAAAACTAATTAATTCCATAACTTATGAGTTTAAAGTAGTTTTAATTAAAAACTCTTCAAGTTCCATAACTTGAGGACAAGTTACGGAAGACTTTAAACTAATAAAAGAATGTAACTTTTCTTTATTTTGTAACTTATGGAATTAATTAAGGTTACACATTTTATTACTTAATGAAGTGACTCTTGAACCTCCATAACTTGTGGACAAGACTCTTCATTTTTTGTAACCATTGCCAACTTTTATGAGTTTTATGAAACTTAAATGTGACGTTTCATATAACTTGAGGACAAGTTACAAAAACACATTTTAGAATCAACTCTTAGATTAATTTGGATTGAAAACAACAATTTCACATAACTTCCTATTAATCTAACCAACTCATAAGAACAAGATAATTCAAATCAAACTTTTTCATGTAATTAGTCTAAACCTTAAACTAATACAAAACATGAATCTATTGACAATTATCTTTGAAATTGGATTAGCATGAACATTACCACATCAAAAAACAAGTTTATAAGTCCAAAAACATCTTAGGGTAATGTTCCTAGTCCAATTCCAGCCAAAACAATCGAATATGTGCTGTCTGGGGTCCAACTCGTTGAGTGCATGAACCAAATCGGCGAGTTGGATGCTTTTTGTCTTGAACTTGGCGAGTCCATCAGTGGACTCGGCGAGTCTGCTGAGTAGAAAGCATAAAAACTCGATTTTTCAGCCAATTTTGCAAGTATAACAAGAAAACAAGCCTAGGCTCTGATACCACTATTGGGTTTTGAGCATTCTAACACTCCTAAGTGTACATGAAACCCTAAATACCTTGGATCTATGTTTTCTCTATTATACATGCAAATATGAACTTTCCAAGGTATTCATCCTAACTAGCATAATAACATTGATTCATATGAATATATTAAGTTAGAATTACATACCTCTTTGATGTAGAAAGTCTTCATGAAGCTTGAGAGCCTAATGCCCCAAGTGTAACACCTCAAATGGTTCACACAACACCAAATGCACATGGAATGACTTGAGAGAAATTGGAACACTCCTTGAAATCGTCTAGCCCTCATATTCACACATAGTGCACGATTTCTTGAGCCATGGGATTCTTTTATATGGTGGCTATTAGGGTTACACCATGTAACTCATAACTTTACCCATTCCTTATGCTCCATGGATTTTAACCTCAATGGAGTATCCATGGGTCACCCCATGGACTTAGTCTAACATAAGGAATCTTGGATCACAAGCCCACATATATAAGAATGAATGATTTACAAAATCAACCCATATATTTAATTTGTCTCCTTTTGATCACTTAATTAATTCCAAATTAATTCTTGGTCAATACTTATTAAATACTTTATTAATATATTAGAACTTATAATATATTAACAACCTTAAGTGTTATTTCTCTCATTATAGTCTATCCAAATGCATGATGCCATGCAACCCAAATGGACCATGCCAGGTTGGGTCATGTCTTACCAATTATAGTTATGGACTTAGACATTAATCCAACAACAGCGGGGTCACGTGATAGCATACGATTCGAGGAAGTTGAAGCCTCATGAGGCGAACTACCTGACGTACGATTTGGAGCTGGGGGCTATAGTTTTCGTCCTCAAGATTTGGCAGCATTACCTCTATGGGGTATTTTGTACCATTTACATGGACCATAAGAGTTTGGGGTACCTCATGGATCAGCCGAATCTGAACATGAGGCAGCTTCGGTGGTTAGATGTGGTGAAGGATTATGACTGTGAGATCCTTTACCATCCAGGAAAGGCCAATGTAGTGGCTGATGCTCTTAGGCGCAAGGTAGCATCGGATCCGATTCGAGATATATGTTTGAGGATGACTGTGATTACTCCGTTGCTGGAGCATATCCGAGAGGTGCATGTCGATGGTATGAAGGAGGAGCGTCGGAAGTGTGATCGGATCATAGGCTAGGTGGCCTCATTTGATTATGACGCCAGGTTCTTATGGATGAGGCTCACAAGTCGAGGTTCTCTATCCATCCCGGGGCGACGAAGATGTATCGGGATCTTTGCCCTGGTTATTGGTGGCTCTGCATGAAGCGGTACCTAACATGGTACGTAGAGCGGTGCTTGACTTGCAGGAAAGTCAAGGCCGAACACCATCAAACACACGGCAAGATGCATCCGTTAGACATACCCATGTGGAAATGGAAAGTTATCACTATGGATTTCATCATGAAGCTTCCCAGGACCACTCGTGGAGTAGATTCGATAGGAGTCATCGTGGATGGGTTGACCAAGAGTGCTCATTTTATCCCGATCTAGGAGAGTATATCAACTGAGAAACTAGATGAGATTTACGTACGTGAGGTAGTGGCACGACATGGAGTGCCTGTTTCGGTTGTGTCAGACCGGGATGTTCGTTTCACTTACAGATTTTGGAAGCGGTTTCACGACGAGATAGGTACACGTCTTCACTTAAGTATCTCTTTCCACCCTCCAACTGACGGGCAGAGTGAGAGGATGATTCATACTCTATAGGACATGTTGTGTGCATATGTACTTGATTTTGGAGGAAGTTGGGATATGTATCTTCTGTTAGCGGAATTTTCGTATAACAATAGTTACCATGTCGGCATATACCGACCTCCCTTTGAGATGCGCTACGGGAGGAAGTGTAGGACCCCAATCTGTTGGGGCGAGTTTGGTCAAAGAGTCATGGGGAGTATTGAGGTAGTACTCAAGACTACTGAGAGGATCCAACAAGTCTAGAGCAGGCTACAGACTTCTCAGAGTCGGCAGAAAATCTATGCCGACAAGTGACGTTCAGACTTGGAGTTTCAGGTGGGCGACATGGTTCTCCTGAAGGTGTCACCTTGGAAAGGTGTCATCCTGTTCAGTAAGCAGGGCAAGCTGGGCCCCAACTACATCGATCCTTTCAGGGTTGTGGCCCGGGTGGGAAAGGTGGCATATCGGTTGGATCTTCCAGCATAGCTCAGCCAAATCCACAACAATTTTCATGTTTCCCAGCTGCAGAAGTGCTTAGTGGATGACTCCGCGATTGTGCCTTTAGAGGATATTCAGGTTGACGACAGCGTGAACTACATCGAGAGACCAATAGCTATTCTCGACAACAAGACGAGGGAACTGAGGAACAAGAGGGTGGAGCTGGTGAAGGTGTAGTGGCAGCACCGCAAGGGCTTGGAGTGGACTTGGGAGCCCGAGGAGATGAGGGAGCACTACACAGAGTTGTTTCCCGACGCAGTTGACTTCGAGGACGAAGTCTAATACAAGTGGGGGAGAATTATAATGCATGGTTCCTAGTACGCATTTAAATTATAATTTATTCATTTTTGTAGATCAACTCGACGAGTTCGGAAGGGACGCGAGTTTTAAGTAACCTACTCGGATGAGTTGAGAGCCTCAAATCGACGAGTAGGCTGGCAGGGGTGAAACCCTAATTTCGGCGTTTTGCACCCTATTTAAGCATCCTAATCCCCACATACTGGCCTCATTTCTAGCCTCCAAGTCCCGAACCCTAAATCGCGAAACCCTAATGCTTTGTGTGAGATTGTGAGATATTTTTGAGTGAATCTTGTGTGTTTGAAGCTTGTGAAGGAAGGAGAAGCTTGGGGATTCAAGAAGAATCTAGTAGATCTAGAGACACCATTGCATTCTCATCATTTTCTGGTAAGCAAGTCCCAAAATTGCTTAGTAACTTCTTAGATCTTCTTATTATCATTTTATTGGGTTTTTTGGTCCAAGAAGCATGACCTTTGGGAAATGGATATCTCAAGTGAGTATACCATCAGATATGGAATCATGAAGGGCTTTCATGGCATAAAGGTGCAAACTTTATGGCCATTGAAGCCCCATGCAAGCTATAGGATGTCATTTTGGCCTTTTAAGCTCCAAAAGGCCATGCATGGAGAGAAAGGTGGAAGCTTTACATGTTCATATAGTATCAAGGGTCCGGATCTCAGTTTGTGTGCTTTAGCTTGGAGTATTGATGGCTTGTGAACCAAGATCTGGGTCCTAAAGAGTTAGAGTTTGAGCTAAATCCATTAAGTAAGGATATTTATGGGTAATGTTGGAAATTTTACCCTTAAAAGGACATTTTCAGTGTACATGAGAAGTATGAAGCTCAAATTAGAAGAATAGGGGTTTAATCCATTAAGATGTAACAGCAAATTGAAGAACTCGGCAAGTCCATAGAGGAACTCGACGAGTTGTGTCGATTTGTCCCGATTATGTAAAGGGTAGAACTCGACGAGTCTGAGGAGGGACTTGACGAGTTGACTCGCTTTATCACGACTACGAGTAGCAAGGGAACTCAGAGAGTCAATGGGATAACTAACGAGTTGAGTTAAGTCGGGTGTTGACTTTAACTTTGACCGAGTGTTGAATTTGATTTTTGGATTGGACGTTGACTTTGATCTTGACGTTGATTTTGACCAAGGTTGACCCGTGAAGGGGTCTTGAGTATAAAATGGTATCTAAGAGGTTGTTTCTGAATAGGGCGTGAGTAGAACCGGTTGCAGGAGTAGAGACGTACAACTATTTCACTCGACATTTGAGGTGAGTTTTCTCCTGTAAGAATGTGTCGAAGGCACCAATGTTGGCCCGTGTATGTATGCAAGTATGTTCCGGACTAAGGTCTGATGCCGGGCGGGGCTCGATGTAGGTTTATAAGTTTTTCGGGTTTCGACTCGATGTCGGGGCGGTACTCAATAAATGTTTGTATGCTTGGTGTCTTTTTGCTTCTTGCATGTGTTTGTAGTGTTTGATCTGTATGTTTCTGGACTACGGTCCGATGCTAGGGCGATTCCCGAGGAATGTTTGTATGCTTTTCGGATCTCGGTCCGATGTCAGGCGGGGCCCGAAGAATGATTATATGTCTATGATTAGGTGATTATGATTATGTTTATGTGTATTAGTAGATATGCTCATACGTATGCGGAGCTTTGCTCGATGTTGGGCGGGGCCCGATGTAGTAGGGCGGGGCCCACGATATGTTGTTATGTGATTATGTGATATGTGTATGGTATGCGGTAGTTTGGGGAGAGTCACTAAGATTTGTGCTTACATTTTTTAGTTTTGGGTTCAGATACTTCCGGTAGCAAGGGGAAGAGCTCGGGATTATTGCAATGCACACACCATTTGATTAGCCTGGGATGTTTATACTCTAATATGCTTGATAGATGTTTATGATACTTTGAGATACACGACTTATGATTTTTATATGATGTTTGATATTATGGTTTTCTTGATGATTTAAAATGAAATTTTTGGATTTGTATTTTTGGGATGTTTCAGCTATTCCCCTTCCCACCCCCACCCCTCAACTTTCGAAACCGCAAACCCGATAACACTTTTGCGTTAGATACAACCCCCGCCATTTCCCGACCATCGAATCAACTCAATGTGGTTTTGTGAATTTGCTTCAAACCGGTTCCCCTATCCAACAAACACTACTTTTCCAACAACAATATTGTAGGGTTTAAAGTATTCCATGGATTATGACAATGGGCCCCCTGATGAAGTGTAGGTTATTAGGCCCAATACTTGTTTTATTCCTTATATATAGTTATGTATTATTAATTCTTAGGGTTAAGAGTGAGGCAAGATGTAGCCGCCAATAATAAAGAGGTTTCTTAGGTAGAATAGATTTACTTTAATCTTTTCTTATAGTGTAATTTCCTCTTGTACTTAAATAAATATTTTGTTCATCAATCACATCTTCATTATTGTGTTCATTCTTATATTCCGCATTATAATCATCAAATTGTTCTTGAGTTTTGACTCAACAAGTGGTATCAGAGCGGGTCTTTGAAAATATAATTGATTTTTGAAGTATTGGTTCTTGATTTGATTATTTTCCACACACGTTATTGAAGATCTTTGGTATTTGGTATTTTGGAATCAAGATTCTTGTTCAAGCTACTGTGCATGAAGATTTATGGTATTTTTTATTGTTTATTTGTGTATAATTTCGATCCAACTCTCTTTTCATTCTTAATTTGTTTTTAGATCTGATATGGTTTATTCAGCCGATCATGGCCTAATTGTTTTTGATCTATATTCATTCAGTCGCTGACATAATGTTCTTGAGCCTATCTTTTATCATTTATTGTTCCTTCGTTCCATTCATTGAGCCCATTATTGCCTATTACAGTTCATTGGTTTAGTCTGCATCCTGTTCTTTGAAATTGTGTGATCTGAATCACGCATGTTGACTCATCTCTAATCCATAGTTGTTGTATCTTAAAATCTTTTGTTATTCTGTTCTTGAGTCGTAATTTATGACTATTGTCAAAATCGATTTTGATTTTATTTGATTTTGTGTTCGAACTACGTCAATCCGTTCATTCATCGAGTATCGATTTTGCTTCTTGATTGTATTGTTTTGTGAAGTTAAAGATGATTTGGAGAATCGATGATTTAGGGTTGTTGTGTGTACCAACATTTGTTAGAAGTCAAGAACATATGAAGGTAGAGATGAATTTAGTTGAAAGAGACCTTTGATCTGAAATCGATTTAAAGATAATGAATTTGGTGTTTGTCGAGCATTGTAATGGGTCTCGCAATCGAAATTGGAACTCAATTCTTCAATCAGAATGGTTGTGTGTATCTGTTCCCAATTACTTGTCAAAAATAAAAGTCAAAATTTGGTGCTTTTGATTATCCGGTAACGAAGAGCAAGATTAATCAGAACGAAAGGGGTCTCGAAATCGTAACTTACATCCAGATCAGAAGTTGTTCGGAATTGACTAGTGTTCGGAATCGGTTGGTATTCAGAACTGTAACTCGGTATCGGAATTGAACATATTTCTCGAAATCGGAAGAGTTTATCGGAAAGTTCATTCGGAATTGGAACTCAAGTCACCGTATTTGGAATGGTTATGATGAATGCTCGGAATCGGAACTCATATCTTCAATCGGAAACGAACTGATTGCTCGAAACCGAAGGATTGATCGGAACTATTTGGTGTTCAGAATTGGTTTTGATGATTACGTGTCGTCGTCTTATTCGATCAATTGGGGAAGCAGACTGCAGATTTAAACAGTTGATCCCCAGAGATTTGACAAAGTGACTGTTTTAGTGCAATTTCCGAAATTGTTACAAATTAAAGAGAAGATGAGGTAATTTTACCATTTAAGTCCCCTGACTTTTAGCAAAGTGACTTTTACAAATTTAAGGGCTAATGAACAAATTTGGATTTTTCATGAACATATTTTTTCGTGAACAGTAAATTATGGATTCCAACAAGTCTTGGCGGTTCGGAATGTCGTATTTCGCAATAACGTCAAATTTTTTCGACTATTTTGGATTTTAAACTTCAATGTTTATTCCATTTTGTCGCGGGGGAGCATAGTAATTGTTTATCCAATTTAAGATCATTCTCATGACCATTTGAAGGTTTTATAATCACGTTTTGATTATAAAAGGGGGAGAATTTGATATGACCATTCGAAATTGGATTGTGACTTTTCAAATTTGAAGATTTTTGATGGAGCTTATCGTAGCAATATGAAGATAGCTTTTACAGAGAAGTTCTCATTGAACTATTCTAAAGCTTTTACAGAGAAGTTCACATCGACCTATTCTAAAGCTTTTCAATATATCTGACTTTTAGTGATTTCTCCATCAAGTGACGTTATGAATCTTAAATTTGGTTTGTTACATGATATTTTTTGGTGGCTTATATCGTTACCTTATTTGAAGATCATTGTGACTTGGAGGGGGAGTTGTTCAAAGATAAAGAAGTAATTTTGTTTCTTAATTCCGAAATGGGTTTTTATGGCGGGTTTGGCTTTCTTGAAGATCTTTGGGTTACATTAGAAGATGAAGTTTAAAAACATTCCTTCAGTGCTTGGTTTCGTATTTAAATATCCTAGAACCCGTTTTGAAGACTATTGAAGAATCAAGATTCGTGGATCGCTTCTGATATTCCTTGTTATGAGATCCTTTCTTATTTGCTAGATGCTTGTTTTTGAAGTTGAAGACTTGTCATCCATTCCATACTTTGAGGGGGAGAATGTAGGGTTCAAAATATTTCATCGATTATGACAATAGGCCCCCTTGATGAAGTGTAGGTTATTAGGCCCAAGACTTGTTTTATTCCCAATATATAGTCATGTATTATTCATTATGAGGGTTAAGAGTGAGGCAAGATGTAACCGCCAATCATAAAGAGGTTTCTTAGGTATACTAGATCTACTTTAATCTTTTCTTATAGTCTAATTTCCTCTTGTTCTTGAATAAAATATTTTGTTCATCGATCACATCTTAATTATTATGTTCGTTCTTATATTCCACATTATAATCATCAAATCGTTCTTGAGTTTTGACTCAACAAATGTAAACCTTCCAGGCCTACCAGCAACAATTCCAACAATTCTAACAATTCCAACCACAAGCGTCACAATCACAACAATCACAACCACCACTTCGGAAACACAACCTTCACCACCACCACATCAACAACAAAAAAAAAAGAAAAAAAAATCGGCCCGAACCAATCCACAAGAAAGGGTACCATGGACAAAAGAGGAAGTAGAGAATTTAGCGAAGGCGTGGTTATCAGCTTCCCAAGACCTGATTGAAGGAGATGCATAAATGTTTAGTTGTTTTGGGGAGAAAGTACGAATAAGATTTTATGAGATAATGAGAAGTGAAAGTCGAAATCCCGACCAAATTAGCTCGAAGTGGCGGTTGTGGCGCGATATTAGACTAAAATGCATAGAATTCGGAAAAATTTACAACAACCTCCAATACATACGCAAAAGTGGGTCAAACGATTTCAATGTCTTCAAGGCGGCCTTGGATCAATTTAAAAAACAACGCCAACCCACAAAGCTTTCCATATGTAAAATCGTGGCTAAAATTGAAAGATGCTCATAAATGGAAAAAACAAACGGAAGGAACTTCACAAACTTCTTCCGGTTCAAAGCGATCAAGAAACCCCGATGCAACTTCCCAACAACCGGACGGGCTAACAAACATCGACAACAATGATGACCCGATTGATCTTGAAGACGAGCAACCTCTTCGTCCGCCCGTGGGAAGAAATAAAGCAAAAAAGCGAGTTCATCTGCTTTGGGTTCTAGTGTTATCGGTCATTTTGAAGAGAAATTTGTTCGATATGTAAATATTCAAGAAACCAAAGCGAAGATGTTGAGTCGGGTGGAGCAAAACATGATAGAAGCGTAAACGTCATTCCAAGAGGTGCAAACGCCGCTTCAAACAAAAACCGATATGAATATTTTGAAGATGAAAACGGACGATCTAGAAGTCGAAGATTTAAAGATATTATTGGCAATGAGAGAATTCGTTCGAGCCTGATATAGGAATAGAGGTTTGTTTATTTTAGTTATGTTTGCCTTTTTTAGTTTTTTTTTTTCTTAACATTGCGTTTTTTTAGTTAATGTAACTTTTTTAAAATGTAATGTAGTATTTTAAATCAATGAAAAACTAGTTAAAAAAATATGTGTTTATTTTATTTTTATTATATTTTTGAATTAAATTTAATTAAAAAAATAAGATGTTGTGGTATATTAGTCTAGGTATCCCATGGTTTAATGGTAAATATGTAGTGATGATGTGACATTCACCACTATAACGGTTAGTAATGCGTATTATGATCTTAGGTATTTTGCGACAAACAATGGGCGATTTCTGAGACGGGCATTAGGTGTTTCAGTGGAAGTATGGAATTTCTAAGTGAGATGTTAGCATCTTAGTAGAATTTAAAATGTATTTTTGATATAAAACGAGGAAAATATTTGCCTTTAATATTGGGAGTTGGGACCACTATTTGTAATTTGGTATTACACAATATCTCCATTACAAAATGCATTATCATAATGTCCAAAGTTTTAATTTTTAAAAGAATAATTTAAAGGTTTTCTCTATTATTATTATTATATGATTTGTATCAATGATATGACATTTATTTAATCATATCGAAGGGGCTTTTTGGGAAAGGTCGTTCATGAAAGGTGTAGCATAAATGTATAATATATCTTTAAGCCCTCCAATCGTGATTGCCCTTTCTATTAACTGATCAACCTTCACCTTTTTGTATTGTACAGTTTGATTAACTTGCATCTTCCCCCCTCACTTCTTTGTGAGATTTACCATTAAACAACATTTCATTCGCTTAGTTCAAGTATATATACTTTTTTGAAATTATTTTATAAAGTAATTATGGGTTATGTCATTAAGACTTAACAAATTTTTTACTTTAGATTTAAAAGGTTTCTGAAATATTTTTGTACATTCTAAATCATTAAAGTTTGAAATAACGTGTTAACTAGAGATGACAATAAGGACGGGAAATACAGGGACCCCAATCCCCATCCTCATCCCCACCTCCAACGGGATTGGGGATCCCCAGCAAGGAATCGGATATTTTTTTTCCTTATTTAATATGAAAACTTTTACATAAAGGAAAACTCTAAATTTCAATTTTACCAGCATAAGTTTAAAGATTTTACAAAATATAAAAATATCTATAGATTGCATAAAAAAAATATAAACAAATTTTCTACCAAATTTAAATAAATATATAAAAAATCAAGTAGAAAAAAATTATCAGAGTGAAATTTGATATAAAATAGATAAACCAAATAGAAAAAAAAAATTATACACGAGTTTAATTACTAATGAGTTAGGTTACTTGGATCAAGTTTTATGTAATGTAAATTGTATTATAAATATATATTTTGTATTATTTTTATATATTAATATATATCGGAGGCGGGTCTAAGGTCGTGGATTAAGGGTATCTCCATCCTCATCCCCAACCCCACTTTTTTATTCAAGGATTCCCCATACCCATCCCCATCCCCGATCAACTTGGGGATTCCCCAGTCAAAAAGGGTGTGAGTTTTGGGTTTTCCATCGGGTATGGGGTTTTTTGTCATCCCTAATGTTATCTAAGGGAATGAAGCCGTTTAAAAGTTAAACCTTAGATGATGTGGCTTGGTCAAGAAATAAGCTACAATTTGACATTGATGTGACATTGCTTAGATGATCTGGCATAATCCATCTTCATTTCTCGTCCTTTTCATCAAAACAAGCATTCTCCCTCCTCCAGCCTATCATCTCTATTAGGTACTCACCACATCCTCCTTTCATTCTTTCGACAACTACCCTAACCTCACCTCCTTCCCTATGTTGACGTCCATTCCTACTCATCTTCGTGGATTCTACATTTGAAATATTGACCACAATTAAAGTCTTTATAAGAAGAACTCGATAATTTTAGTCCTAGATGCACATAATGAATCCTTTTTTTCCAAGGTTTTAAAGAGCTCGACATGGCTTCGCCATGACGCGCCATGGCTCCAAGACTTGTACTTGCCACTGAGCTTTGATAAAATGTCGTCTTAAGTCATATATGTATATAAAAGTGAATAATAGTAGAAAAAATATATAAAATTATTAATTATATATAAAATTGTCGCCTTAAGTCACGCCTTACAAACGATGTGGCTCGCCATGACTCAGAAAAGCTTGAGGCTTGACACTGCCGCCAAGTCACGCATTACGTTATTCTGAAACCTTGCCTTTTTCATACCACATAATGAAAATTACTTGCAAGATGAACACATGATGAAAAATTGAAAAGTACTTTCAATATGAAGTCTTTTCAAATAATGAAAAGTACGTCATGGATATCCAGCGCTATCAATGAGAAGTTAGATATAAGGATAAACTCTTAATTAGATATAGTAGAGATAATATTGGCTACGTAGTAAGATTCTTCGGACCCTATTTTGATGCTCGATATTCCAAATCCATATCCTCTCACAAACAATTTTTTTTTCATAAAGGCAATGTTTTGAAGGCAAAGTTTTGATTTCAGTGTTGGATTTTAGCAATATGATGACGTTTTGATTCCAAGAAGTAGCAAAAGCTCAAAAACACGAGAATGATTGTTTCGATTATGGAGTTGGATGTAGGTACAATAAGACACTCTTAACGGCAACGTTGGAATTTCACCATTTTGGAAGCTACTATACACATGGTGATGTCTACATCACCATAAACTTTTACCTTTTAAAGATCAAAGTCCACATTAGCCAAAATTATTTGGTAAACATTTCAAGATTTGCTGATGGGTTTAAGTGACATAAATTTATTCACTTCAATGACTTAAAATTCACATAAAAGTAGTTAATGGACGTTTAAATCCAAAGGAAAAAGTTTTTTAGGTTTTGATGACAATAAAACATTAGTTATAGACAAAATTACATGCTTAGTCCATAATATTTAGGGTTTGTTGTAGGGAAAATGACTTATAAGGGTAAGTATGTTTCAAAATTGTTTAAAAACCACCATTCAAGTTTGACATGTTTAGAATACACCATCCAAATAAGGTCTTTGTACAAAACAACAACAACAAACTATACATTTTGTTCAAATCTCACCCATTGGTAACTGGCATCTGTAGGTGAGGTGAAGAATATTACCTACAAAAATTAATTAAGGGAAAATAAAAAGTGACATGGCATTAATAATGCATTACGTGGACGAAGGAAAAAAATCAAACGTATTTCACTTAACTGAAGGGAGTGAAGCACAAAAGCTCTCTAGGGTTCCATCTTGGGTCAATCGGTCAAGCCTCCTCAACATTTAGTGAAATCAATTTCTATAGCTGCTCGATTGATCATTTCTCCCCAGCCTATGTGAATTTGATTTTTACAGCGAGAGGGTTGTGGGTTCTGCTGTAATCTGACCAAATTGTTCTGGTAAATAGCAACACATGACCAAAATACCCCTATAAATAACATCATATTTAAATAGCAGTACATGTTATAACGGAAACAAAAGATGTTAAATAAAATGAAAAATGGTAAAATTATGATGCCAATTTTGGGTTTGTTTGTTGTAACAGGCGTTTGTGGTAATATACAATGGTATGTAAATTTTGCATAAGTCAATTTTGGATTTGTTTGATGTAAAATTGACATTATGGCATACTAATTTCACCAACAATTTAGAGCAGAAATGTGCCAAATGATGAACACATTCTCATAAGTTGTTGTATAAAATGAAAACAAATGGTTTACAGGATCACATTATCATAAGTGTAATGAATTAATTAGTTCTAAAAGTAAATTGCATTAATGAATCAATATAGTTGACAGTGCCAACATTTGATAATTTTAGTGAGTAAACATGACAAGATTTCCCAAAATACCCCTATTGACAATTTGTATTATGTATACGTACATATATGAACAAATGTTATAACTTGACAAAAATACCTATGTTGAGGCATTGCACTTAATGCATTTTCCTTTTGGTTAAATAACAAGAGGTGTTTGACAAAAATACCCTTGTCGATATATTACACATATGGGACAGATTAAGGTATTTTTCTTCATAGGAAACAAGAAAGCAAATGCCAACATTGTTTTAAAGTTGTAATATAATATAAATTATTGAAATTAAAGCAAATGACATCTGTGTTTGACAAGGATCAAGACGGATTCATTTCTACAATTAAGCTTCACCATGATATGCCAAATCTTGGTGAGAAGCTAACTGATGAGGAAGTCGATTAAAAAAAAGAGGTACAGACTAGATGTTATTTCATTGGTGAATCAAGCTGATGTTATACTTTTCTTAAATTGTGACGAATTAAGGCAATGTACTTAACTATTTTTTCCCTTCACATTTATGACCTTAACAAATTTGTCCCTTGACTTGACAATGATATTATACCCTTGACAAGGGTTATTCTACTATTCTTGCATCAAATTTGATGACCATTGGCATGACAATAATACCCCTTCATCACTAAATACTTAATTAAAGGTTGACAATAATACCCCTATGTATATTGTAATGGAATGACGTTAATACCTTGACATTACTTATGAGTGGAATGAGTCATTCCACTTGAGTTGCACAATAGGGGAAATGTCTTACCTATCTTACAAATAATTTATGCAATTCCATCCCATAAGTACAATAGTTATATTTGTTATAAAGTACATTTCGAAAATACATTTCCCCTTACAAAAGCATACACATATGCATCAATACAAAACATTTTAGAGTACATAATTTCTGTGACAACCCGAAATTTCCATTCTATACAAACTATATCACTTCAATAGAAGTTATAGCAGTCACAATGAATTTTCAGACTTTTCGCGTAAGTTTGAGTAATTCAGGGTTTACACTTCAGGAAATATCAGGAGAGTGGGTGCACTAGGGCTTTGTGCAAAACTGTTATTCCAACACTCTGTTATATTAGAGATCATTTTAGGAATAAAAATATTTTCTGCCAAAAATATCTCAGGACTATAAATAGAATTCTGAACCAAATTCATTCATTATTCACATTTCCAACTAGAGAAAAGCCATTTTCTCTCTCACGGATCTTCGGGTTTTTATCCCAAATTGTGAGTAACTCTTTCTAGTAGTGTTAGAAAGCTTATTATGTGCTTATAACATGATTTAGATGGCTAAATCATTAGATCTAGGAGTTTACTCCCCAAGGTGTTCTTGGGCGGTAAACTCCCGAAACCGAGCCTAGATTGTTCCTTGTGTTATGCTACTACCCTAGACTCATTTGTATATGTTTTTAGGACAAGAAAACAATCAAGAAACACAAACACATGAGAGTTCACGGCCCAAGAGCAATCTTAGGCCGTAAACTCCATTGAAATGGACAAAAGGGTGTTTTTAAGACACCTAAAGCCCTAGAACTTTACATGAAATTGTTTCCCACTTAATTGAAGGACCAAAACACATCAAAATCACTTATCAAAGTGAGTTTACGGCCAAGACTTTGTTCTTGGGGCGTAAACATGAAAGGATGGCACCAAAGTGTGCCTAATGTCTTCATATGCTTGGAATAAAAGCCTAGAACTTATACCACCTATGCTTGAGGCTTGAAAACAAAAAGAACACCATTCCAATGGAGTTTACAGCCGTAAAATCCAAAGGAAATGGCCTTAGGGCCTTAAACTCCTAATTGGAGTGTTTCTAGACCTTAGACCCTTTCAAGAATTGAACCACCAAGTTGGAATAATTCTAGGAATCATTTGGGACTTCAAAACAAACAATACCCCCATGGTTGGGAGTTTACGGCCGTAAACTCAAGAGTTTACAACCGTAAACTCCATGTGTGATGGTATATGGGGAGTAAACTCATATATGGGGTCCTTTGGAACCCTAAACACAAGTACCTTGTCCCACAATAGCTTAGATGCAATCCTTAGAGCTTAAAACACTTATATAAAGTGTTTATTATGTCTAGGATGTCTTAACATTATCAAATAGTGATTTGAGACTAATTGAGTGCATATATGTGTGATTATATGTTCATTAGGATCGTAGTGTGTGTACAAGTCCTTGCTTGACACCTAGCAATCCTATATCGTTCAGTTCATCCCAATCACCAACTTCAGGTGAGTTCATACCCCTAATCAATGTTTTAAATGATTTTAAATGCTTTAAAGGGGGGGAATACAAGTAGAAACAAACATGTTATTAAATCATTAATATGTATTTTATAACTGTGTTTGTCATTTAACAGATTTCACATGCTACAAAATGTGATGCATGAAATGGTTTTTAAATCTTAAAAACACATTGTTACCAAATGTTAATTAAAATGACATCAAGTCATTGTTAATTATTGTTCAAAACCCACAAGATGTCTTACAAAACCATTTTACAGTCTTGAAATAAACTATGCATATACACTTATATTCTTATATATGTATTGATGTTATAGTTTACATCTTTCATTTAGTTTCCCACACCCTTGAGTAGTAAGAGTGTATAAACCTACATGATCAACCAGTTATATTACAGTAAATTATCATAGGGATAATTTGAAGATATCAAACATTACTTCTATTATAAGGAATCACACAACAGTCAGTTCATTCATGAGTCTATACTAGTACATTACCTGATACATGAGTACTTACAGATGTTTACCTGATACATGGATATGTTTACATATACTTACCTGTTACATGGACACACATACATGAATACCATACAGGAACACTTTTACATAGGTGCATTATCAAGTATTCACTTACCTGGATACTTGTACTTAGAACTACGTGGATGATTTATTAGTACTTACTGTGTAAATTATCTTTCCTATCCCGGTTCAATGGGATAGCTCGGCGGGACTTACCATTCCGAACCCCACCGATTAGCACTAGTGGTCGATGACCATCTACAGAGGTCTAAGGTTACTACTTATACTAGGTAGATCGATAACCGGGGCTAACCCCTCCACCCACCTGTTGCTGCTATAGAGGACAAGTGGACAATCTTCGATTGTTCATTAGGTTATATCTTTCACTTATTGCGATGTTGTGTTACTCCTAGTACCCAGCGATGACACTTACATTATTACTTTTTCTAGACAATCTTCGGATGTTCATTAGGTTACATATTTCGCTTAAATGCGATGTTGTGTTAGTCCTAGTACCCAGTGACAACACTTACAGTAGTACATTTTCCTGTTTACTTTATTTTGTGATACTTTCACATAAATGATGAGTTAGACTAAGTACTTTAGTACTAAACAATTAAAGGAAAACTATCATTTTACTTACAAAACACTCGGGTCTTGGTAGAAGACTACATTGTCATAACAAAACATTCGGGTCTTGGTAGAAGACTACATTTCATACTTATAGAAAATAAGGGATTTTCTAGGGATTTCATACTTACATCAACATTTTTCATTTAAAGGTTTACATGGCCTTCATAACAGATTTTCATAAGCAAGACAACGACACTTAATTTCTTATGAATTCACCAGCTTTAAAGCTGATGCTCTCTTTCAAAATAACTTGTATTCTCAGGTCAACAGTAGACAGGTACGATGGCCAGGTTTTGAGAAGACGGAGCAGACAAGTCTCGTCTTTTATTTTGATTGTATATTTTTGGTGTCTTATTACAATGAAAGAACACACATGTATTAAAGCTTCACTTATAATGCAATGGATGATGTTGTTGCTTGTTTATTATATTATACTGTTGTGATACTGTACATGACGTCCTTCACCCCTGAATGTTTCCGCCGTTCGTGGTTTTGGGGTGTGACAATTTCCTACTCATTTTATCCAATTCTTTTCTAAAACTCTTAGATTCCTTATCAATCTTCACCTTATACACATTCAAATCATTTTCAAGTATTGTAATTTTCAGTTCAATAGAGTCTTCATGTGTTTCATCTTTCTTATTCTTGTTCTTGGTTATAAGTTCTTCATCTTCATCAATCCATTCCCAGAAACCACATTTTCATCTTTTAATCCTTCATATCTAATGCTTTTGTTGATCTGTGTCATATCTCTTGCAAATGTAAAAAAGGTCTCACCTTTTTCAATCTAGAAATCGATCAAACAACAAAAACATTAAGTACTAATTGTAATTGATTGAAATTATGTAGGAAAAAGAAACGAATGGTGGTGTACCTGATGTAATTTGAAGGTTTCAAGGTCAAAATCAACATGGTACGTGTTATCAGGCTCGTAATAAAGACAATCTAATTGGAAATCAAGCATGAGAATTCTATCCGTTTGGCGTTGAATGAACCCTATGATGTTGAAACCTCAAAATTAAAGCAATGAAAACGAGCCAAATCGCGAGGAACAGAAAAAAATGAAGTAATTCTTAACCTCAAGAAAGGTCTGGTGAAGAGACCAAGGGAAATTCTTCTAGTAACTATCGATGATTGTTCGTAATTCACCGGAAGCCCCTTTATTAAACCTCATGTAATCTGCAATCGAATTGTTTACTAGAAATAGGTTGGGGGATCCGACATCTTCTTCGATATATAAGGATTGTCTTATAGGGTGGAATTTGATAAGATTAGTTGATGAAGTTCTAGGAGTACGCGGGTAAATTTATTACAATAAGGCGAATCAAATGGCGATGAAGGAGAAGATACTATCGAGAGTGAAACTGCAGAGACCATTAATACTCCTCCTACTACTTTGCCAATTCACCACCTAAATATGCCAACTAACCCAACTTACTACCTAAATATGCCAACTAAGCAAAAACATCCCAACTCAGCAAAAATATGTATGCTCACCTAAAACAGCCAGTTACTTAA
Source organism: Lactuca serriola (assembly GCF_051521515.1). NCBI lineage: Eukaryota > Viridiplantae > Streptophyta > Magnoliopsida > Asterales > Asteraceae > Lactuca > Lactuca serriola. The sequence continues at coordinate 75,479,300 of NC_136408.1, forward strand.
GGTGAGATTTGAACAAAACATATAGTTTATTGGTGTTTTTATACAAAGACTTTACTTAGTTGGTATTTTTTGAACAAGTCAAACTTTGATGACGTTTTTGAACGATTTTAATACATACTTACCTTTATAAGTCATTTTCCCTATATTTTACTCTTTATCAGATTATGGGATTTATTGCAACATTGGTCCTTATATCAAACAAAATTAGTAGATTTGGTCCCTCTCCATCATTACCATTTATCATTTAAGACCCTTCATGTGCCATGAACATGACTGAATTTTGGCATTTCCACAAACTCATTCATAATAAAATAATTTTAAGAAATAATGAACTGTGGTAACAAAATATGGGAATCTTAATTGTAGCCTCTCGTACCGATGGGTTTCATAGGTTATAAAATTCATGTACAATACGGAAAAATAACACTTAACAATTAAGTGTACAAGCAACCTATAAGGATCCATGTCTTCACACTAAGGCAACATAATATAAACTAAAAACCCTAGACTAACCTTACTATTATTGAAAATTATAGGTTAGGTTTACATACCTTCTGAATTGTCGTTGTAAACAATTCCTTTGATTCCTTCCTTTGTAGACCTTCAGAAAGCTAACACCAAAAAGATAATGTCTCTAATGCCTCACACCCAAGACTAGAAACTAGAACACAAGATATGAGAGAGGAGAGGGATGCAAATTTTAAGTTAGGGTTATTTTGAATGGAAAAGACGAAATTTGCTAGCCAATGACTCCTTTATATAGCTGCTAGGAAAACCTAGAAACCCTAGATTTGAACATACAATAATATTATTTCAAATCATGGTAATTATATGATTTCCTTTTATCAAATGGAACATTCTGGATTGCCTTGAAAGGCATCCAAAAACCATCCATAGGAAGAGGTTTCTCGAACCTCTCTATTGCTCAACTATTAAGTAATTACCAAGCAACCATTGCACTTCTAATTAACTCCAATTGATCCCAAATTAATTCCAAATTGATTCCGATCAGTTATTAATTAATTTAAGATATTTCTAATTAATATATTAATCATATAATAAACTAATAACATATTTCATCTCTCTACAATTGTTAATCTAATTAGTTTCTAACTATGAGGACAACCCAATAAGGACTTTGCTTCTAATTACAAGTTTATACCAATTATTTCCTCTCTCTGTAAGTTTAAATCTTAATTGTTATATAGAAGAAATAATAAATCATTGTAATACAATCATGCTCTGATACCACTGATTGGTTTCATAGGTTATAAAATTTATGTACAATGCAAAAAAATAATACTTAAAAATTCAGGGTACATGCAACCTATAAAGATATATGTCTTCACATTAAGGCAACATACTATGAACTACAAACCCTAGACTATGCTTACTATTATCAAAGCTTATAGGTTAGGGTTACATATCTTTTGAATTGTTATTGTAAAAAATTCCTTTGATTCCTTCCTTTGTAGACCTTCATAAAGCTAGCACCAAAAGGATGATGTCTCTAAAGGCTCACACCCAAGACTAAAAACTAGAACACAAGAGAGGAGAGAGGAGATGGATGAATTTTTTTTGGCTAGGGTTCTTTTGAATGGAATGGAAAATTTTTTCTAGCCAATGACTCCTTTATACAGTTGCTAGGAAAACCCAGAAACCTTAGATTTGAACATAAAATAATATTATTCCAAATCATGGTAATTATATGCTTTCTTTTTATCAAATGGAACATTTTGGATTGCCTTGAAAGGCATCCAAGAACCGTCCATGGCAAGAGGTTTCTAGAATCTCTCTATTGCTCAACTATTAAACAATTATCAAGCAACCCTTGCACTTCTAATTAATTTCAGTTGGTCCCAAATTAATTCTTATAAATTATTAATTAATTTAATCTATTTTTAATTTATTTATTAATCATATAATAAACTAATAAATTATTTCCTCTCTCTACGATTGTTATTCTAATCAGTTTCTAACCATGAGGGTAACCCAAAAAGGACTTTGATTATATTTATAAGTTTATACCAATTTAGTTATGAGCTTAGACACATTAATCTAACACATACTTTATCCTATGACATGTTCTCTGTCTTTGATTCTTCACCATTTTGCATATTTTCTAATTCTATGTTAGATTTTCTATAGAGGTAATAGACTCACTTGGTGCTTCTAATCCGTAATCATCATCTTCTACTACTTTCATTGCTTCTAATACTTTCATTTCCTTTTGTGTTCTTTTATACATTTATGCTTTATGTTCTTTATTACATTTTGATATAAATGTTATCCAAACATCAACATACATATCTCCCTAGTTATCTTGCTAACCATATAATTTTAATAATCAATATACATCGTACACTTATGGATTTTCAATAATTACACTCCTCTTGATATATATGTTGAAGTTACTGGTGGAGGTGGAAGAGAGAAAAATAAGTTGTAGACTGGTGATGTTGTTGGTATTTGAATTATCTGTCCGGAAAAAGTTCCAATGATTAAGAAATGGATGTGTTCATGTAAGTAGGGCATAGTATGAAATATTGAGACTTTAAAGTATACTTTTGCTTTAGTTTTCTTATCCAGTTTACTTCAAAATACTTAATTATAGGATGTTTATACTCTATAATATCAGTAAGGGTGTGTATAGGGAGGGTTGGTTCGATTATTAGTCAAACCTGGACCATATCCATTATAATAGATTAATCCATTTCATTAACCAGTAGGTATCAGTTAGTAATGATTTAGGTTAATGGTTTTAGTTATTGGTTAATATTGGTTAACCATAAAAATAAATTTTCCAGTTATTATGCGAACCCCTAATTTATATAAGTTGTTCAGTGAAACAAGTCAAGATAAGCATATATAGGGTCTATGGCTTCCCGTTATCATCACTTGGTTGTTATCATGCAATTCTTCTCATGGTGGCTCATTCATGAATTTCAAATGAAACAAATATTTACAGTGGTTATAGTGGATGATTGATGTATAGGTGGTTGTATGCATGGGAGAGAGAGAGAGAGAGAGAGAGAGAGAGAGAGAGAGAGAGCTATAACCACTTACGATGATGGTGTCTGGGTTACGTTCAAATGTAAATTAGTGAAAATAGAACATTAACAAATAATAATATTTTTATGATAGTTTCATAGTTACCTTATATTAGTTACTAGGCGAATGCCCGCGCGTTGCACAGAATAGAATTATAAATTTAAAATATATGTTGTTTAAATATAAAAATGTCATGGTTAACTTTGATATAATAATTCTATACTAAGTTAGTATAAAATATTTATTATTTTGAATTATATGATCATATTAAATCTATTAAAACTATATAGGCTTAATCGTCATTTTAAAAACTACATTTGATTAACTTTTTAATTTCTATTACTGTAGTTATTTAAAACATCAAACATTGTTTTTGTTTTAAAGGTAACAATATTACTTTTAACTATTATCGTTATAAGTTATTTGTAAGATACTTATTTCGAAATTATTAATGTTTATAAAAATAGGAAATATTTTAATTGATTTGAGATTATAATTTAGTTTTTAAATTTAACACTATAATTTATAACTTATAACTATTTACAAAATCGTCATCAGATTTTCTTTAAGTTTAATTGAAAATTTCATTTATGTTAGTACTTTAATACTCTATTTAAATTAGCAATTTAAATATTTTATACAAATTATTCAAAAATTGTGACTTTAAACTGACAATTTAAGAAATAACATATCAAAACTAAGTATAAATAAAATATGTTAATTTAATATTCGAATTTAGTTAATTTTAGGATTAGAATTAGCGTTTTACATATATTTAACATTATTAACCAATATATAATGATTATTATAAAGAAATTGAAAAGTAATGAGAATTTCAAATACATGCAGTAAAAAGAAAAATATATCTTTCAGATTTACATGGAAAATTTAAAATATTCATGACTTTTACTTAGTTACTTTTTAGAAGCGATACAAAACAAACGATAATATTTAACATATCTAATTAAATATTATCTACATCACAGTATATAACATATGATCGATAACATCAATCTGATCTAATATATATTAACGATTAAAACACAACATACAACAATTGTATTAAAAGAATCCAAAACCAAGAAAAGTATATAAATAATTAGTATTTAAGAAACTTACAAATTAAAAGCTTTAACATAATAATATATCTCAAAAAGTGGTCATAAGACCTCAAACCATTACCAAAACCTTTAAGCTTGTTTCTTTATGAAGTTTGTATGTGATTTGTATGCATGTCCACCTAAAAGATTGATCATTTTATAGTAAGCATTTCATTAAGTGCTTATTAATCATAATATAAATTATAAAACCTTTGAGTGGTAAATCATTATTAAGAAGACTTTTGAGTTGTATTAGTTAAAAGATGGAGGTTTCAAATGAATGTGGTTTGAGCAAAAATGATTTTATATAGTCTTAGGAGTTTCAAATGCATAAGGTTCAAGGAAAAATGCTAATATATGATTTTTTAAATATAACAATAACGTTGTTGTTAAATTTGATATAATAATTTGTATATACTAAATTGATATAATATATTGATTATTTTGAATTATATGATAATATATACATTTATTATAACTTCATAATCTCAATCGTTTGAATGACTTCTACCCGCGAGTTACACATGAATAAAATTAAATATAATATATGATTTGATATTATATATAGTTGTTTTTATTGTTAATTAATTTTTTAAAATTTATTTGCTTAATGTTTTAATTTCTATCATTATAATTATTTAAAACATCAAACATTGTTTTTTTTTTATGTTAAAGCTAACAATATAATCATTTATATAGAGTTGTTTTTAACTATTGTTATTCTAAGTTATTTTAAGCTACTTATTTGGAAACTTTTAACGATTATAAAAATATATTTAAGAAATATTTTAATTAAATTGAAATTACAATTTAGTTTTTGCTTTTATGACTACAATTTATCACTTTATTTACAAAATATTCTTTAGTTTTTTTTAAATGGAACTGAAATTTATATTTTAGTTGACATTGTAATGCGCAAAAACACCTATATAGTTGAAGTCTTTACAAATATATATTTTTTAAAATATAACACTAACTTTGTTGTTCAATTTGATATAATAATTCGTATATTAATTTGATATAATATATTGATTATTTTGAATTATATGATAATATATAAATCTATTATAACGTCATAATCTCAATCATTTGAATGACTTCTACTTGCGAGTTACACATCAATACAATTAAATATTATATATCTTTTAATATTATTTATAGTTGTTATTTTTAACTAATTTTTTAAATTTTATTTGTTTAACGTTTTAATTTCTATCATTATAATTATTTAAAACATCAAACATTATTTTTTGATTTTAAAGGTAACAATATAATCATTTATATAGAGTTATTTTTAACTATTGTTATTATAAGTTATTTTAAGCTACTTATTTGAAATTTTTTAACGATTATATAAATATATTTAGGAAATATTTTAGTTAAATTGATATTACAATTTAGTTTTTGCATTTATCAATATAATTTATCACTTTTTACTATTTACAAAATATTATTTGGTTTTTTTAGTGGAACTGAAATTTATATTTAATTTGACACTGTAATGTTATATTTAAATTAAGAATTTAAGTATTTTGTCAAAACTGTTCAAAAATTGTAGCTTTAAACTGATAATGGTTTACATGCAACAACATTTTAAATCTAATAAATTAAGTATAATATGTTAAAATTTAAAGACATAACTTTATAAATAGAAGTAAATATATTATTTTAAAATTGAAATTTAGTCTATTTATGATTACACTTTAGGTTTGATATTTATTTAACCTTATTAACCAACTTACAATCATTATTAGAAAGACACTACAATTTATCATTTTTAACTATTTATAAAATAATCTTTGGGTTGTTTAAGTGAAATAAAATTTATATTTAAGTTGAGCCTATAATGTTATATTTTAATTAATAATTTAAGTATTTTATACAAATTATTCAAAAATTATACCTTTAAAATGATAATGGTTTACATTCAACAATATATTAAAACTAATAAATTAAGTATAATATGTTAAAAGTTAAAAAACATAACTTTATAAGTAGAATTAAAGATATTATTTTAATATTGAAATTTAGTTTATATATGAATACACTTTAGATTTGATATTTATTTAACCTAATTACCAAACTATAATTATTATTATAAGGAAATTGAAAAGTCATGGGAGTTTCAAATGAATGTGGTGAAAGGAAAAAAGAATGGGGGTTTCAAATGCATGAGATTTAAGAAAAAATGCTAGCTTTATAAGTATCTATGATTTTATTTGCATTTTTCACATACATATTTCACGTATTGAAAGTTCATATTGTCATTTTATTATTTTCACCTTTAAACTGAGTTTAGTAGTTTAATTTGTTAATGTGACGATGATTAACATTTATAGAAACAATTATTTAAACCCATAAACACTATAAAGAAACACAAAAGATAACCATAAAGTATAGATGAAAATATAAAAGTATAAACAAGGTACCTACCAACGGTGCCCCCAAATTGGAAGGTTTTAGTAACAACCCACGACTTGTAATTAAAGGTGACAATGGGTCGACCTGAGTTGGGTTCGGGTTCAACCAAGTTATTAATTGGGTTGAAGATTTCAACCCAACCCAACCTATTTATTTAAATATGTTGATATTTCCAACCCAACCCAACCTTTCAGAATTCAGATAAATAGGTTGTTACCGGGTTGACATGTTTATGTACTTTCCAACCCAACCTATTAAATAGATGGGTTAAATTTGGGTTGACCCATTTAAAATAAAAATAAATATATAAATTAACTAAAGATTACACCACTTAAATTAGTTATAGACATAAATAAAATTCATAATCCCAATTTACATATACAAAGAAATTGTTCAAATAACATTAAAGATATGTAATTTCTAAGTGATTTGGAGAGTGGCTAGTATTGTCGGTGTTAAGAAAAAAGATATGGATATGTTTCCCTTTTTTAAATAATTATTAAATTAAATGTAACGACCTAATTTCAGAATAAATTTTTCATTTTTTAATTATCCAAGACATGATTCCATCATTCACAAAAAACCAGTTACAATTGTTTTCAAAACCATATCAATTACAACTTTATTTTAAAATATCAGAGTGTCCCATAAAATGCTCGAGTGAGAGTGTACGCCGCGTCATCAAGCTTTGCCCTAGCCATTGGGCTCAGATGTACCTGAAACAAATCCACAAACTGTAAGCTAATGCTTAGTGAGTTCCCTAGAGCATACCGCACATACAATCTACATATCACATATCATATTAGCCATAAAGCTACATATACCACATAAGCCATGCATACAACATATATGGATGCCCTGGAAACCCTTCGAGGTCTTACTTTGTGTCCCTCGGGAACCCCCGAGGTCTTAGCCTAAGGATGCCCTGAAAACCCTCCGGTGTCTTACTCCAGGTGCCTCGGAACCCCCCCCCCCCCCCCCCGAGGTCTTAGCCCACATGCCTCGGGAAACCCCTGAGGTCTTTACCGAGGATGCCTCGGAAACCCTCCAAGGTCTTACACCTAGGTGCCCCGAGAACCCCACGAGGTCTTTCATGCAAGTGTCACAAATAACTAGCATATCAAATATTCCATAACCAACTAGCACATCACATAACAATTAATGGGCCGACCTTGGTGCCTTAGACCCATTGATATGGTGAGGAGACTCACATCTATCTATAGAATCTGAAGGCTGCTCTTCTAACAGTTCATAGACACCCGTGTTGAACAATAATAACATTACTTAATGTTAGGATCAAACACCATCTAAGTGGAGAACCCAAATCTCCAAGTCCTTTCACAATGGCCCAAAAAGTCTTCATTAGTTAATAGGCCCAAAGTCCCAATCATAACATCCATGGTCCAATAAGGCCCAATCATAACATCCATGGTCCAAAATAGATAAACTGGTCCACTAACCCCCAAACATGACCAGGCCTAATGACTAATTGAGGCCCAAAAGCTTAAGGGCCTAAAACAAATCCAACTCCTTCTGTTGTGCATACGCCTAGCGTACCACCCTGGTACGCACATTGTACTGAGTCCCTGGGCCGTACGCGCTGTGTACGCTATGTTATGCCCATCGTACTAACAAATTAAGCACTTTCTTCCATTAAGTGCTTAATACTCGATTTCCTCACGTCCAATAGTCAGATCTAAGCTCATTAAGACGACCTAGGGCATAAAGTTGGCAACTTTATGCCTTTGCATGTCTCATATGTTCCCAACACCCTATTAAGACCTTTCCAAGGGACTTAATCCATGCATGAGGTCAAAACACCCATCAAGACTTTATTTTGATGCTATGAATGGACCAAAGGACCTCAGATATAACATTTCCAGCCTATGGAGTTGCTCAACTCACAAGAGGAGATCCAAAACCAACAAAAGGGACAAAACTAGAAAACCCTAGCTAGATCTAATGAATAAGATGGAAAGATCAAAGCTTTATATCTCCAGAAGCTCCTCAAGGTGAACTAGATGCAGATTCTTGAAGCTCAATGCCACTCCAAGCTTGCTTGACAACTTCTCCTTCTTGAATGGACACTAAAATTGCCACAAATGCACTCCTTAAGCTCAAAACACACTCTCAAATAGTATTAGGGTTTTTAGGGACGTTTGAAGGTGAAAGAGGCTGATTAGCGTGAGGCTCAAATAAGATAAGGATGCTTATATAGGTCTCAAGTCCGGAAATTAGGGTTTGGACATTCGTCATGTACGCTCGTCATACTTTTGGTACGCCCAACGTACGTGCTGTCCCTCGGCAATCAATTATACATAGTACGCTAAGAATACCCATAAGTACGCCCAACGTACTTAAGGGACTTATTATATAATTTTTAAAATCTTCAAGGGCTTCAAAGGCAATACCTGATTTGGATTGTTACATTAAGAGAAATTAAATATCCTCCTACTTTTTGTTCCTACAAATCTTCCTACCCAATTAAATGATGACATGTGTCATATTAGTATACTAAAATATCATTAAATCTCATTAAATGAGAATTAAATATTACACGTGTTACTAGTTAATTAGGTAGGAGGATTTGTAGGGACAAAAAGTATGAAGATATTTAATTTCTCATACATTAAATATAAATTTAATTTAAATGGGTTGGTGAGTTGAAAATTGGCTGATAATTTTTATCCGACCCAACCTATTTAATTAAATATGTTAGACAAGTTGACTCATTTAACGTAAATGGGCTGAAAATATCAACCCAACCTGCTAATTTTGGGTTGGCTTCGGGTTAGGTTGGTGGGTTGGATCGATTTTTGCCAGCTCTACTTGTAATCGGAGTTGCTAATGGTTTTCCATCCCAGTGAGTCCCAAATTGTGTACAATGCTCCAAAGGTTATCTCTAATGGTAGTTTGTCTATAATTCCAAGAATCCCGTTATTAGTTGTCACCGCTATTTCATCATTGAAATCCCTAGATTTTGTACTTCTTGATAGCTTTTTACATCCATGTGGTTTTCAAACCGAACTTGTCCTACCAACCACATGTAACAATTTAGGACTCAAATGTTGATCATGTTTTAAGCTTATCTTTCTACCAAGATAAGTGCTTTTTATAGTTTGGTAGGTTCGCTAAACAAGAATCCCATCTTTCGGTCCAAGGAAGCCTGCAACAATCATGGGAGGTACATGAAGATGATGGTATTGAGAAACATAAACAAGAAAAATACAAGTGTTCGCATAAGAAGAATAAGAAAACAACATGGAAGAAGAAAAGAGATGAAGAAACAAGGGAGAAACCCCATAGTTAGACGAACAATGCAATACTATTTGTTCATTTTAGATCTTAAGAAAATACACATGATCTTTGTGCATAGCTAGTACAATCCTAGTTTTGAGATCATGCATAGCCAAGGGGCATAGGGAGCAAACCTTTAAACATAGAGGGCGGATAATTCTTTTTAGGAAAAGGTTGAGGGAAAGATATAAAATATTGAAATACTTTTTTAATCTGAAAAGGATATTGTGGGTCCATTGTCCTTCTGCCTCCACTACGCCAACCGTCGATCTCCAACTATGAAACATTAATCACTTTCTGTTATAATATTTCTATTGTAAACCTTTAAAATAATAAATATGGCAAAATACATTAAACTTTGAATTTTTTATTTTTAAAAATGATATGTAAGACTCTATGCAATATATTAATAAAATCATAGATTTACTTATAAAAGAATAATTTACTTGTATTTAATTTTTTTATTTTATATATTTGGAACTCTTAGATCATCCATAACACGATGGTTTTTTTTTTTTAATTATTTGTAAGTTAAATAAGTTATGCAAAATGACAATTAAAAATAGTCATATTTGCAAAGATTTTGTAAAGTATTTATAAATGTACAATCTAAATAAATATAGCGTTTTAACACTTTAATTTTTTATTTTATTAGTATACTCTATAAATTAATATTTATAGAACTCAAAAATAAACTTTGTTAAAAAAAATAATTTTACTATAGTAGAGATTTGTTAACCTAAAAAGTCATTAAAAAAATTCTTTTTATGGATGATGCTCTTAATTGATTTTAAACTTCTACAACATTTGTTAAATGATGACCCTAAACCTATAACTATAATAACATTTTCCAAACTAAAACTATGTTTATTATATAAATTTTGCAGTTAAATATTTATATAGCAGTTACATATCAATCAATATTGTACATTTATAAATTACAAACTACTTTGACATTTGCTACAGAATCTTGTTACAGAAGTATCTTTCCATCTACGCGTCTTTTCTATATAACATTCATTCATTCCCTTCATTTTCCCTCTTTCTAAACCCAAATCCCACCTTTTTTTTTTCTCTCCATTTCTGCACAAATCACCTTCATCAGAGATCGAGATTCAATATACTTTACACTTCCGATCGACATCATCATCAACCAGCTGATTTCCTGAAGTGATATAAATCAATTGATTTCTGATAGTTTTTTTGTAACCAGTACATGGAAAGATCAAACATGGCGGAAAACGTAAACGAAGGAGACGATGCAGTGATCGGACTTCCTCCTGGATTCAGATTCCATCCAACTGATGAAGAAATCGTCACTCATTATCTAACACCTAAAGTTCTCAACCGGAATTTCACCGCCAGTGCAATCGGAGAAGCTGATCTCAACAAGTCGGAGCCATGGGATTTACCTAGTAAGCAATCATAGATCTGTCAACTCATTCAATAATGATTTTATCAAACTGCACCACTTTTTTTTTTACTCTCAGAACCAGATTTGATATTTTGAATATGAAAAACGTTTTTAATCACTTCGGATTTGAATACTTACGTTTTACGGAAAACGTTTTTTCAGAGAAAGCTAAGATGGAGGGAGATCAGAAGGAATGGTTCTTCTTTTGTCAGAGAGATCGGAAGTATCCGACAGGGATGAGAACTAATCGTGCGACGGAATCCGGTTACTGGAAGGCTACCGGAAAAGATAGGGAGATATACAGGCCTGGTGGAAACTTGGTAGGGATGAAGAAGACGCTTGTTTTCTACAGAGGAAGAGCTCCAAAAGGGGAAAAGACGAATTGGGTCATGCACGAATTCAGACTTGAAGGAAAATTCTCATACTACAACATGGCTACACCCTCTCAGGTACAACTCCTTTATGCACTTTTTTTTCGAACTTTCATCAACTTTTGAAGTGATTTTTGTTCATTAAAAATATATTTGAAGTGATTTTTGTTCATCAAAGAATTGCTTGCCTATAATAAGAATATATTTTTTTGGTAAGGGTCACCTTTTTTTTTATTGTTTATAATATGGATCATTTTAAACGTTTTTTGTAATAAAAATACAATTTTTTTAAATAGAATCTAAACTAAAAGTACATATTAAAATATGTTCATTTTTTCTTTTTTTTTTTGGGTTCGTTACATAAATTTTATGTAGTAAGGGGTTCGTATATTTGATCATAGCATGTTAAATACTTCAATTTATGTTTAAAAAAGTTTTGCACCAAAAATGGTTATATTCTTATCTATCCAAAATTATATAAAAGTTAGTGGGTTAAAAGAACGATTTAACCAAAAGTGGTATGGTGTTATCTAATCCTACGAATAATTTTAGGACATATCTTTTGATCTTGTGACTTTCGATTCATAATTTTTTGGTTTTAATTTATCAAAAATTAAAACTTCAAAAAAAAGTTACAAAGAAATTAATTAATATTAATATACACATAAATAAAAAAGCATAAGAAGTCAAATATGTCTAATTAATATGCATTTATAACCTTGAGAAAAAAATATATATATAACTTAAAGAAACCAAATAGTACTTTAAAAAGTATATTGACAACTAACATATTAGTTCTAAATCCTTATATGGTTATTATCATATCAATCGACATAACATTCATATTATAAGCTAACATTTTTTTTTTGAAAAAAAAAAATTCTTTTGGCTTCATTTCAAGTATTTCTAGTTTGCTTCATGTCTAAATCGCGTAACTATATACATAAATGTCACAGGATGAATGGGTTGTATGTCGCGTATTTCACAAGAACACAGGATCACAAAAGAGCTCGAATACAGATCATGGGTTCAGTTCTTTTGTCGAAGACCTCTTGGATGGTCCATCAATGCTGCCTGCACTGACGGATCCTTCAGGCTTAAATGTTGACCCGACCTTTGATACTGAACCGTTCTACTTGTCTTATGACCAACATGAAATTCATCGAAAAGAAGATTACAAAAACATTAGTGTATCTTCGTATAATTACAACTTTGATGCCAACAGTTACCAAACGAGTCCATTCATGAACGAACATCTATACAAGAACGTACATACTCGAGTGAGTAGCGATCATGTGGGCACATCATCGTTTTCAGACTTGGATTCTTTATTGGAATATTAAATGAGATTAAGATTTTTTTATGGTTTTATTTATATAGATTAAGTTATATTTGTTAATTATAGTCCCGAAAGGTTTTTAGGGTAAATATTGAGTGGATTTGTTTTTTTATGTTACTTTCCTTAGGGTAGAAAATTGTTTGATCAAAAACATAATAAACTCTATGTACATACTATTAGTTTCTGTTGTTGTGTCATATTTTGTGATATTTCGTTTTTTGAATTCTTGATATTTTCTATCCTTCATTGCATGGACGCAAAATTGATTCAAGGTATGAACTTTAGAACGTATATATAACCTTTACTACAGATTCTATAAATGATAAGTTTATTTGATATAGTTAGAAAAACTATCGTATTACACTAAGATTTAAATGTATGTCTGAGAAACTAATCAAAATGTTGTTAGCCGAAATTTTAAAATATGTCAAATATGTAAAATGACAAAACAATGAAACTTAAAACCAAAATACCAAAAATGTTAGTTAAAATAGCTTAGAAACTTTTTATGTAAAGTTAAATCTTTTAGCTCGCACACAAAATGAACTTTTTTTTTCTAATTTGATTTTTTTTTTTTAAATTAAGAAAACAGATTTTCATAAAACCTCTCAAAAACTGGTTCTCAAAATAAACAACATAATCTGTTTTTTAAACAAAACAATTAAAGATGCTGTGGGTACTACAATAATTTCCAGCCTCCGATATATATATATATATATATATATATATATATATATATATATATATATATATATATATATATATATATATATTTGGCATTTGTCATACTCTCGTTCAATTTGCCAAATATATGACTATTTTAATTTAATTTTTTTTTCTACATATCATTTTATAAGTTTTTCTATTTATTAAATTACACATAATATTTTAATGTAATAATCGTAATAAATGTAGTAATAAATGGATATCAATTTCATTAATAACTTACATTTTAATTTTAAAATTTCAAAAATTAAAACTCATTAGTTTCTTTTCTTTATTTAAATTATTTATTTAAATTTAAAAGATAAAAAACATTTTCATTATAATAATTCAGTATTTTTCTTATTTTTGTATAAATTTAAATGTCAAATATTTTGACCTTTATATTTAACTTTTTTTTTTAAATTAACCAATGTAATACATGGGTCTCACAACTATATATATATGTATATATATATATATATATATATATATATATATATATATATATATATATATGAATGTTTTTTTTAAATTAACTTAATAAATGAATGTTTTTTTGCCACATGTCATCACCTAATTCAATATGCCACATGACATCTTTATATATATTAAAAGAGAACCTTAATGACATCACCTTCAACAATCAGGGCTATTCATTGTCTTTCCTTGATTAATTTCAGCCCATAGATCATTTTAATGATGTCATCCTAAAGAACATAATTCATTGTCTTTCTTTTGAACGTCCGTAACCTCTCCATATATAAATGAACTGTAATCAAATCCCATAAAATCAAGTTTCACTTAATTTTAGGTATTGAAATGATAATTTTGATCCGCTTTCTTTTTTTAGATTGCTTTCTGTCAATCAATTTGCTCTTAAAATTGCCAATATATCAATTATGAAATTTATATTAAGGGGTTGTCCTCTGGTAGTGAAGATCAAACACTATGTAAACGCTCATGCCAAGGATTTTGCCTCAATGGTAGGCTCAAATCAGTTATGTCAGGTGATTTCATAAACTCCTATGATTTTTCTTTTTCCTTTCGGTTCTTAACCCTATTCTCCATCTATTATCACTCAGATCTATATTTGTCTTTCATTCCCATCACCTTAGCCATTATATATCTCTCTTTTGTACTTCAACTTCGCCATTATATATCTCTCTCTTGTACTTCAACTTTTAGTAGTTATTATTGAAGAAGCTGATGCGATAGCAGGTTAGTCATGTTACTTCAATTTTAATTGACATCTTCGTGAGCGCTGTAAAAAATCATTCTACTAGGTTTTAAATCAGCTATGATGGTTGATGTCAGGTACAAAATTTCTATTTAATTGATTTAATCACTTTTATATTTTTTATTTTTCAGATGATAACACTTTGCCTTTTTCAAGAAGGAAGAAAGAAACATTTGCATGTGTAGTGCTTAGGAAGGAAGGAAAATGGAGTAAGATCCACTTATATTTTCCTATCCGTGTCTTGATTTCGATTTTGGTTATAGCCACCGACTTTTACTGGTTCACATGTTCAATGTTTGTTTTTTTTAAAACTACATGATTTTTCCTTCCAGTTTTCCCTTTTTTGCTATAGTTTTAAGGGATTTTGTCTAGGTTTGTAGCATATTGTTTTTATTGCAAGTAGTTTCTACCATTATGTGATAACATATATCACAGTAATTAGTCTTAGTTTCTTAATGGAGACTTTTGTTTGATGATGTTTGACGGGTGTCTGATGAAAGTTCTAAGAAGATCACCATATTATGGAAAAGGGGGTAAAAGCATAAACATACATCCTTTTTGTCATCCTTGTGGTTTGGGTTTTAGATATTATGTCTTGGGATTTCCTATAATTGAGCAGCAATGTTTGGATTTCATGTCTTATGAGATGATGTCAGCCCGTCATCATCGATTGGTATAAATTTCATTTATAATTTCATATAAAAGACTTCTATTGAGTTTATGCTTGATCAAATGTAGTAAGTTTTGATTATGGTACATGTAAGATGCTTTTACACCAATATAAATCCTACTTTATGTTCTTATTGCAACATAGTCTTCTAAAATGTGTTAGTAAGGTTTATTTATTTAGTGGTAACCTCTATGACTCTTAATTGTCTAACAAACTTGGATGAATTTTTTGTGCATAACATGTATGCGATAAAATGCCTCACAATCACTTCTGTTATTTTATAGGTTTTTTAAGTTTCTTCAACTCACATGTTGGATGATATTGCATTATTTTAATCTGGCAATAGAAATAGCTAAAAAGATTGGTTTGAAATAGTAATGTACTTTCTTTACAACTACTTTTATTTTACTTTGAAAATAGATTTGTTTTGGTGAGATGGAAGGGAATCTTTTTTCATGTCAAGTGTAAAGAGGAAAGCACGTTCTGCTTCCATATACAAGTCAACGTCTGGAAATAAACTGTTCAAAGAGTTGGGAAATACATAAATCTAGCCAACCAAGCTTAGTAGAAATGTGTTTCAATAAGGATAAAGATGATTCTAAAAACTTTAAATGAATCTTAATAATCATTCGAATCAATTCTAGCTTTAGGTGGTGAGGAGAAGATAAAAGATTTATTATCAAATAAAAAGAACAAGACACCATCCATTATCAAGGATTTCTGATCAGGATATGCATTATCATAACAAACTTTTCACAAATTGCACTAGAATTTATTAATTTTTGTTTTATCCTTTTTACATGCATCATCAAATATTAAAAAGCTCTTTATGTGTCGAATCAGTAGGTCTACCCCGGAAGCAAATGCACAAGAAAAAACTCTACAAGTTCCTCTCTAAGGAATGAGCTTCCTAGATTGGGATTTTCCGAATCTACCCCTGATTTTACATCAAAGGATTTGAGAAGTAAGGTAGAAATCCGTGTCTTGTTCAGCCAAAGTCTTGATGATGATGTGGTTAAACAGCAGAGAAAGGTTCTCCAGTTTGTTTAAAAAAATCAAGATCAAATAGCTTTTCTTGATCATGAATTTTGTGGCTGATAGATTTGCAAGAACAAAGAAGATGCTGGAAGCAATGGGTTTGGGTAAACAAATTGTGACACCTTTGTGGCTAGAGAGCTGTGATCAGGCAGGGATGAGAAAATTTACATCCTTAGAGATGCTAAAAAGGAAAAACAACATGTCTGTTTCATTGTCTCAGGCAATAATAACACATCCACTTCTAATGGTAACTGGACGTTAATTTTGAATTGCAATAACTATTCAATATTACATGACTAAAGTTTATATGAATATGCTCACCATATAAAAGAATTGTTATTTTAGTGCATATACCAGGATCCAAGAGTCTTCATTAATCCAAATGTAGAACCGAACAGAAATGATTGAAAACTTGATCAAGTGTGATCATGCTCTTATTATATTTTGAATGAATATAAAAGAATTGCTATTGTTAATACTGTCTTGTGAACAATATTAAGTATGTATCATGTGTTCCATTCTTAGACAAAGGTATAAACCCATATCTTTTTTAAGCTACCTATTTTCATTGATTTATTTGTTATGGGCTTATAGCATCTTACTTTTACTTCTTCTAGTTACAACATTGTACTCTAGATATAGCAATGTTATCCAAACACAAAACCAGATTATATTAACTATTTTATTGGAGTGGTTCAAGTTAGGTTGACTTAGTTTGATGTCCTACATGTAGTTTGTAGAGAGAAATTCATGAAAAAAATTAAGCTAACAATATTTTGATTACTTTCTATCAATAAGAGTGAGTTTGGTTGCGGAAAAGTTTCCAGTTTTCCATGAAAATTTTGAAAACAAATTTGGTTGATTCAGTTTCCAAAAAAAATATGAAAATTTTCTATTTTCCAAATTGTATGTAAATTAGAAAAGCGGTTTTTATAGTTTTCCAAATTTATAAGAATGAAAATGAAAACTCCACTGGTTGCAACCGAACACGTTTTCTAAAATTTTCATTGAAAACTAAAAATTATAACTCAACTATATTTTCCGAAAACATTTTTTTGAAAAATGAAAACAATTTTTCACAAAGAAGACATTTTTATTGATCATTTGTTTTAAAATGACTATTAATAAGAGTAAATGACAGTCATTATCCAAGGTTGGTTTGTTTTTCAAAGATCATATTTTTTCACATGGTCAATTATATGTTTCCTTATCTAGAGTTCAAAGTAGAAAATGATTAAAATTGTTAATTTTAGATAATTATGATATACTCACAAATAAAACTTCGAATGATGTTTATAAAGAAGTTTTTAGAAAATTATAAACATTTTATACATTTTTAGGTCTTGTATCATCTTTTATTTATTATACACTCCATTCATCATTTTAATTTATAATTTATTTTGTTGTGTTTATGTATGTTTATTATATTACCATCATGCTTAATTTATCATATATCAATGTCATCTTTATAGTTTATTGTGTTTTTTTATTATATTCAAGTGTATATTGCTTTATACAAAGTCATGTTTTTATAAAATATCTAAACATATAAAACGTAAATTGGATATTCATAAAAGTGTATAAATTAATTTTTAAAACATTACTGACATAATTTCTATCTATGTAAATTAATAAATTTTTTGCAATATTTGAATACTCAATATAATTTCGAATTATGAATAGTGTTTTTCTTTATCAACCCAAAAGATGTCAATTGATGATTATTATTTTATTTATTTATTTATTTTACCAATTTAATGATCCGATATATTTTCAAGATAAAGCTAAATTGGACCCTTCAAATGAATCAATCGCTGTTATCAATGACTACATGTTAGGATTGATG